>NC_091212.1:12600049-12877549 GCF_040958095.1 Procambarus clarkii | reverse complement strand
TGTGTGTGTGTGTGTATACATACACAATAATTAAAATCTTAAAATTATATTATCAGTTCAATGATGTACAATTTAAAAACCAGCTTCACTCCCTCTCCCTACAAGAAAAACACAAACCCCCACATACTCTATAAATCCAGTTGATGAGCTGTCAAGCTCATTGCGGTATCAATTCAACTGGTGAGCGGGCGGTCATAGTGCAAACAGTCCTTTGACAGTCCTCAAACAATCCCCCAGTTTTCTGTGGCTGGGTCTGTTCGCCTTCCCTCTATACATCAACAATGTCTCCTCTACCAGTCCACTCCAATGGTACATAGACCAATTGGAAAGTCCCGTTTTCTTCGCTCTCCTTCACGGGAGACATCTCCCGTCACGCAGGGTACAGTCGCACCTCCACAGATCTCCAGTATCATCTCTTGATACTGGTAATGGCTCAAAAGGGCCACCACCACTTACGGGCTATTCATGCCCGTGCCACCTTTTGGGTGGCTTAATCTTCATCAATCAATCAATCAATCAATCAATCCCGTTTTCTCATTCGTTGGTGCCTAGGCTAGGCTAGTACATTAATTTAGTGACACTGAATGTTCTAGACTCTCAATAGGACGGGCTCCAAGCACACAGATTTCCCACGAAGTCAATATTCTTCCAGCGTATGGAACACTACCAGACGTCTATCAGGAGACATTTCCAGCCGTCCCTTTCCAGCCGTCCCTTTCCAGCCGTCCCTTCCAGCCGTTTTATTTGTGTCGTTTCTGCCGTTCAAAGCGTGGCGGCCCGTATGGGAATAGGCTAAAATAAAACGAGGTTTCACAGAACCAGGATGGCTCCATATTGCCATCTGGCAGCTCTTAAATGATTTCAGAAAACTAGATTTCAAATGGAATGTCGGCTTTTGACTGGTTTTGATTTTATTCAATATTAGACATTTTTGAAAACTTCTGAAAACAGACATTCAAATCAGAGACACACTCAAAAAAAAAAAGTCTGGAAATTGCGTTTATAAGCACTCAATTACGTAAATAGGGAAGCAATACAACCCTTCATTTATAAATATGATTAAGAGCTATCATATAAATCGTACAATCACACATTGACTTTTTAAATATCATATAAATTAAATAATCTAAATTAAATAGCCTATCTTGCGTAGCCTATCAGCCACGCAAGATATATTTCGTATTGCAATTTTGCTTTCCACGATATATACCCAAACGAAAGTGTGTGTGTAATTACCACAGCGTAATTAAGTGCATAGTTGCAAATTGGGGTTCAGTTTCCCTATAACCCTACGGGGCATGTTCGATTCCGCAATGTGGAGGGGACTCACTCCACCAGAAGAAGGTCCTTTAGGGGCTGGTCCACATCACCTACGGGCCCTCAGGGCCGGTCCACATATATATGCCTATTTGGCAAAGCTCGTCTTGCCGAATAGGCAAAGTTTGTATTATTTTCAGCTGTACACAGAAATTTACATAAACATAACAATATCGACAACTCTGAATTATTACTTCGTTATTATTTAATAGCTATCAAACTGTACCAGAGGCAGTAATGAGGAATTTATTCATCATTACTTGGGTAAAATTTACAACATTCAACATTACAATAATTATCCTATTTAGGCGAGGCTGCAAGAGTTAGCTTCAGTTCCAAAAAATTATATTCTAAGTGTTTAACTGAATCTATAATGTTTCAATACATAAGAAAAATATGACAGAAAAATTTGAGAGGAACTTTGATTAGGAACTCTTACCTAAAAACAGACAACAAAAACATTACACATTTAATAAGAGTACAAGCATCAGGCATTTAATAAATTCAATTTACTGTACACAATTTTGTGTTCGATCAAAAGGTCTTAATTGTCCTAATTGTCTGTGTTTTATTTCTTCGTTGATCGTTTGCAAGTTGCACATATTGGTTTATTCTTCAAGATGATCGACTGTTTTAACGACAGTCGAATATCATCGTTGTCGCGATTTTAAGGAACGAATATTAAACGCTCTCTCTCTCTCTCTCTCTCTCTCTCTCTCTCTCTCTCTCTCTCTCTCTCTCTCTCTCTCTCCCACAACCACAACCACACTTGCAGGACATGCTCCCTGCTCCTCAAGGGCCCAAACGCTTCTCACAACTCGTCCCAAATGCAAGAAAACAACGGAAATTACACCAGTGGCAAGTCCTTGAAACTTGGGAAGTTGCGTAACACGTCAAGTTCCTGGTCTCCTCACTTTATGGAAGCTCATTTTTGTTCGTCACCCTTTTGTATCTTGTCTGCCTTTGTTAGAAACTTGTTTGTACGACTCTTGTTCCAACACACACACACTCACACACACACACACACACACACACACACACACACACACACACACACACACACACACACACACACACACACGCACACACACACTCACACACACACACTCACACACACACACACACACACACACACACACACACACACACACACACACACGTATGTATATGTCTGTTCAAACTATGTATTTATTTCAGGAATAATGCACTTGTTCCCTGCGCCTCTTGTATTTTCTTAGTATTCTTATAACTTGCAGTGGTTTACAACAGTTTACCTTCCCCTTCCAGTTTATTCCAGGTCTTATAAATCCATAATCCCTTATGGATTTATTCCAGGTCTTCACCGCGGTATTAGTGAAGAAATATTTGCTCCTATGTTTTCTAATGTTGCTTTCTTTAGCGTCCAACTGTAGCTCTTGTGCCGCTTATGTCTGGCTCGAAAATGTTCTGTTTTTCAATTCTTTTTTACAAATTAGTATGAGGGGATAATATATTTCCTAGTGTGTGTGTGTGTGTGTGTGTGTGTGTGTGTGTGTGTGTGTGTGTGTGTGTGTGTGTGTGTGTGTGTGTGTGTGTGTGTGTACTCACCTAGTTGTACTCACCTAGTTGTGTCTGCAGGATCGAGCATTGACTTGAGCATCGAGCATTGTGTGTGTGTGTGTGTGTGTGTGTGTGTGTGTGTGTGTGTGTGTGTGTGTGTGTGTGTGTGTGTGTGTGTGTGTGTGTGTATTAATGCGTGTTCGAGTGCTTATGGAGAAGAGGTGGCTAGAGAATGTGGCAAAGAGAAATGAGAGAGGGAGAGGAAAAGTGAAAGGTGAACAGGGGCAGGAGGTAGATAAAGGGAAAGAGAGAGAGAGAAGAGAGCAGAGAGAGAGGAAGCAGAAATAGAACAAGAATGAGGTGGAAGAGGAGGAGGGTGGCCTTAAAGACAGAGAAACAACTCAGCTATGAACAAAAGCTTTAACAAAAGGCTCTGAACCTAACAAAAAAGGTATCAGAAAGAGGGGTACACTAACACTATAACTTCTAATCTCCAACATCGACGAATCCATCGGGAAGAGCTACGACTCAGCCAGTCAGCCGAGGCAAGCATAAAAGGATTCGCTAATAATTATATTGCACCGAGCGATATTGCCCTGCGTGTAGTCACTACTGCCGACTGTGTACACCGTGAACCCCGGTACTGAACCGGTAATCTTGACCTCAACAGGTCAAGACTATCCACCTAGGATACAGGTACACGATTCACGAAGTAGTTACGCAAGCACTTACGAACCTGTACATCTTTTCTCAATCTTTGACGGCTTTTTTTTTACAATTGTAAACAGGATGTGTCCCTCGTGTGCCTGTAACCTTTAACATTGCCGACGCGATAAACAATTACTCACAATTAGCAAATACAATAGAGCTAAGAAATAATGCCCTATTGTCTATTCTCTAATGGTTACCATGTCTGTGGTTAATTATCAACGAGTAATGTTAATCCCAAATCATTATTAATACATCTAGTTGACAACCAAACCTCGTCCCTTGTTTTAAAGTCATTCAACAAAGTCACTACAGAAACCGGTTGACTGACAATGTGGTAAAGCAAGGCAAAGTGAACGACCACTATGGGGAGAGGGGGGGGGGGGGTAGTTAGGCAATTAACAGGGTGATAAAATAACATTAAATACCAGATATTACAGAGTCAAACCACTTTAGGCTTCACAATGGCCGGTGTTATAAGACAGAGGGAAAGGCGGGACACATATACGCATCTGATATACGCCAGACTCGTAAGGCCTGTGTGTGTGTGTGTGTGTGTGTGTGTGTGTGTGTGTGTGTGTGTGTGTGTGTGTGTGTGTGTGTGTGTGTGTGTGTGTGTGTGTGTGTGTGTGTGTGTGTGTGTGTGTGTGTGAGAGAGAGAGGTAGAGAGGTCTTGGCCACCCAACATTGCCATCTCCTTCACACCCCCAAGGCGCCGGGGTACTACAATGCAAAGTGGTCCACAGAACCCCTCGTTCTTCAGTCTTCAGCATACTTGAGGACAGGTTCAGCAGGTACGGGCGAGGACACTTGCCAGGTCGGGCCGGGGAAGGAGGGGGGGAGGGGCGGGAAGGAAGAAGGCGACACCTCGGCTCAACGACCAGACTTCGGGTCGTTGCAGAGCCTGTGTCATGTGTCACACCAATTAAAGTTGTCAAGGACACGTAGTGCAAGAAGTTGGTCTCACGCGGATACTTGTCATTGGCACCTGGGATGTTGTGGAACATCTTTGTTCAGCATTTGCAATATTTTTTTAACGAAAGTTACGAGGGAGTTAATTGCTTGCTGCGAGTTAATTGTTTCCTGTGAGTTAATTGACTTGGACCCAGATTCACGAAGCAGTTACGCAAGTACTTACGAACGTGTACATCTTTCTTCGATCTTTGACGGCTTTGGTTACATTTATTAAACAGTTTACAAGCATGAAAACTTCCCAATCAACTGTTGTTATTGTTATAAACAGCCTCCTGGTGCTTCGGAGCTCATTAACTGTTTAACAATTGTAAACAAAGCCGTCAAAGATTGAGAAAAGATGTACAGCTTCGTAAGTGCTTGCGTAACTACTTCGTGAATCTAGTCCCTACAGCCGAACTTTGAGAAAGCGCAGCAGGCCAGCAACCTGCCCTCAACAATGGGCAAAATCCTCGCTAATCCAACCGCCAAATCCCCCCCTGATTACGAACGATGAACACTTTGCCCATCATTCACTGCTGATAAAATCTGAACTTCTCTTAACCAGCGCTTTGCACACTTCCTGTGTTCGAATCTCGTTCGAATCTTCCTGTGTTCAAATGTCCTTTCTCTGAAAGTTCCATCCACGTACACCAAACACAAATCCACGTACCGCTAAACGCTTTTAGCTTCAACACAAAAACCATTTAGCAACACTTTTCGATAGGGAGCCGGTCGGCCGAGCGGACAGCACGCTGGACTTGTGATCCTGTGGTCCAGGGTTCGATCCCAGACGCCGGCGAGAAACAATGGGCAGAGTTTCTTTCACCCCGGGGACACTAAAGCCCCGAAATCATCTCAAGATAACCTCAAGATAGAGCGTCAAAAGCTATATTTCAAACACCACATATTTTTATTTTTTGTTTTTGGCTTGTCACGAGGAAAAAAGGTTATAGTCTAGACAACCTGTCCTCTTAAAAAGGACGTCGCTTTTGGTCGTTTGCCCGTATGGCCGAATATGGACGTAATTTGAAAATGAAAAAAAAATGAAAATAAATTTGGGATTTTTTTTTTTAACAACAGGAAGTTAAGGGTCCTCTGATAGGTTAGGTGGGCAGGAAATTCTCATAAAGTTCCAAAACGGTATGAAAAACGTTAATGGAATGTTGCCTCTTCTAAGCTTGCCGAGTAAGCCGGACGACTCAAACAGAAAACGGGACAGAACGTCACTTTTGTGAGTCGATTTCATTTCAAATTACGTCCAAATTTGGCCATAGCGGCGCATACCAGCCAAAAGTGACGTTATTTGTAAGAGGACGAGTTGAGTAGAGATTGACGTAGCTGGGTGAAACATTCCTGTTTTGATGCTACAAGCCAACGCTTCACGCTAACGAGGTAATTATGAGGGAGACACCACCAGTTAAGCTATTACAAAAATGTAGCACTTGGAAGGGATAGGACAAGGATCTGGGATAGGATGGAGGGATGTAGAGGATGGAGGACCAAACCTAACCGCTTGGGCTGTTGTGGGTTCAAATGTCAATCTGAATAAAGCGAGGACGTCGTTGTGCCTATCCCAGATCCTTGTCCTCACGTCCCAGATCCTTGTCCTCACATCCCAGATCCTTGTCCTCACATCCCAGATCCTTGTCCTCACATCCCAGATCTTTGTCTACATTTGTGTGTTATACAGAGGTAATGCCTTAGCGCTTTCGCCTCATAATTACTTTATTTCCTAGAACATAGGAATGAAGGTAACTGCAGAAGGCCTATTGGCCTATACGAGGCAGATCCTATTTATAACCACCCAAACTCATTCACAAATTTCACAATTTGTCAGTCAACAAATTTTCAGTCAACACACATTCATATTTGACTTTGAAAGTTGAAAATTAAATGTGTATTTTTCCTTAAAACATGTAAATAAAATATTGTTGCTACTGGTCAACACGGGAGCTAAATTCGCTGTGCATCCTGGGATACAAACTTTACTACTGACGTGATACGAGTTTTAATCTCTTGTGAGGCTATGAAGGCCATACTGGGAAAAAAAATTATTATTATTTTCTACCACAGACGTGGCCACACATTTACAATGCTAACCAGCATATATACATTTTCTTCTGTCCTCCGTGGGTGTGTATTTACTATTTATTTACTATTGTGTGCCTTGTGGATTGAGGTGTTAGCTCTTGGACCACGCCTTTCTAATTGCCGGTTGTCTAATGTACTCGCTTTCCTCCGTCATATCTACTTATTGTATTTAAGTACATAAGTATGTACAAATATTCATATGTAAGAACTCTTGTATATATAATTTTTTTATCTCTCTCTCACACACACACACACACACACACACACACACACACACACACACACACACACACACAAGAGATATTAGAAAGAACTTTTTTAGTGTCAGAGTGGTTGTCAAATGGAATGCATTAGGCAGTGATGTGGTGGAGGCTGACTCCATACACAGTTTCAAGTGTAGATATGATAGCGCCCAATAGGCTCAGGAACCTGTACACCTGTTGATTGACGGTTGAGAGGTGGGACCAAAGAGCCAGAGCTCAACCCCCGCAAGCACAATTAGGTGAGTACAATTAGGTGAGTACACACACACACAAGGTGGTGGAGGCCAAGACCGTCAGTAGTTTCAAAGTGTTATATGACAAAGAGTGCTGGGAAGACGGGACACCATGAGCGTAGCTCTCATCCTGTAACTACACTTAGGTAATTACACACACACACACACACACACATCACACATCTGGAATCTGTACACCTGTTGATTGACGGTTGAGAGGCGGGACCAAAGAGCCAGAGCTCAACCCCCGCAAGCACACCTAGGTGAGTACAACTAGGTGAGTACACACAGGTCACAGATTCAAGCTAAGGAAAACAAAGGTACCGAAAAAAATATTAGAAAGTTTTCTTTTGCAAACAGAGTGGCAGACGGTTGGAACAAGTGAGAAAGTGGTGGAGGCCAGAACTGTCAGTAGTTTCGAAGCGTTTTATGACAGTACTGGGAAGACGGGACACAACGAGCGTAGCTCTCATCCTGTCACCACACACACATACATAGGAGGGCCTGTGGCTGAGTGGACAGCGCCTGGGACTCGTAATCCTAAGAACCGTGCCCATTTTTTTTTCTCTCTCGACCGGGAATCAAACCCGTTCGGATGCAAGAATATGTGTGGGAGTGTGTAGCACATACATGCTGTCCCTGGAACATACCTGGAGAGGGTTTCTGGAGTTCTACTTCGATCGACTTGTGATAACTTGGTCCACCAGGCTGTTGCTTGGAGCGGCCAGCAGGCCCACATATCCATTACAGCCTGGTTGGTCCGGCACTTCTTACAGGAACTTACCGAAATGTTTCTTGAATTCATCCACCATCCATCAGGAGGCCTGGTCGATGACCGGGCCGCGGGGACGCTAAGCCCCGGAAGCACCTCCAGGTAAGGTAACCTTTGTTCCTGCAATATTTCGAATGCTTGCTGGGAGGGTGTTGAACAATCCGTGGACCCCCTGATGTACAGTGCTCTCTGAGTGTGCCTATGGCATCTCTACTCCTCACTGGATCTATTCTGCATTTCCTTCCGTATCTCCCGTAATGTCCCGTCTTTCACTACTCAACCAGCCTGTGTTTAGATTCCCCTGCCTATTGTGTCCTGTCACTTGAAGCTGTGTAAGGAGTCCTCCTCTACCACTTCACTTTCTTTTAGCGCGTTACATACTTTTAGTGCTGCCCAGGCTGACTAGGAGGCCTGGTCGACGATCGGGCCGCGGGGACGCTAAGCCCCGGAAGCACCTCATCGTAAGGTGCCCGAAACGTTGTGTGTGTGTGTGTGTTAGGGGCTTTGCAAAAATGTTATGTACTCTCACAAACCTATGGAACCTATTTGATATGAATGAGATTGGGTAGTTATAAATAGGCGCTGCCTCGTATGGGCCAATAGGCCTTCTGCAGTTACCTTCATTCTTGTGTTCTTATGTACCTTCATGTATATAAATAAATAAACAAATAACATTTGTTAATTAATCAGATACTGAACAAACTCTTATGTTTCTGTTGCCCATTTGGGTGCATAGTTTCCATTCGTGTTCGCTTGTTCCTGTACTACCTATTATGTAAAGAATGTCCGTTTGTTCTCTCTATCCTCGTTAGGAATATTATATGTCGTAATCATGTCTCTCTTTCGGTAACGTGAAGTTTAACTCCTTTGACTTATATTCGTAACTAATCCTTCTGAGCTCTGGGATTAGTCTGGAGGACCTCTGGACTTTCTTAAGCTTCGTTTTGCATTTAACAAGATAAAGGACCCCAACTCTGGAGCCGCATAAGCCGCAACTGGTCTGACGTATGCTGTATACAAGGCCGTGAACTATTTCCTACTCGCATTTTAAAACGCAAATCTTATGTTGGCTAATCTTGCAAATGCAGCTAATTATATATATATATATATATATATATATATATATATATATATATATATATATATATATATATATATATATATATATATAATTTATATATAATAATTATATATAAACGTATATATATATATATATATATATATATATATATATATATATATATATATATATATATATATATATATATATACGTTTGATGTGGTGTTTTGTGATATCAACCCCCAGATATTTGTCTCTGTTATTTTATTTTTATATTTTTTTGTTTTGTTTTGAGATATATACAAGAGTTGTTACATTCTTGTAGAGCCACTAGTACGCGTAGCGTTACGGGCAGGTCCGTGGAATACGATCCCCGCCGCGAAGAATCGTTGTTACAAGTACACATTTTACTGTTGAGTTAAACAGAGGCTACAGTTAAGGATTTGCGCCCAGTAAATCCTCCCCGGCCAGGATACGAACCCATGACAAAGCGCTCGCGGAACGCCAGGCGAGTGTCTTACCACTACACCACAGAGACTTATCTTCCAGGAAGGTCGCTCTGGCATTGTGTACCTTGTGTTGAACCTCCTGATTAAGGGATCCGGCTTAGTAACCACTTGTTTGAAAGGACTAAGGTTATATTTTATATTTTCAAATGTGGTAGTCTTGAATTTAATAAGATCAGTGGTTCTTGATATATATATATATATATATATATATATATATATATATATATATATATATATATATATATATATATATATATATATATATATATATATATCACACACACACAGGCAGGCAACACAAAACGTCGACCAGACTGTGCGACACAGTGGTTGCCAGGATCAGGTTGGGTTACCGTTACCTGTGGCAGGTGGCTGCAGGTGACGGGTCTCCCAATCCTGAGCACTCCAGGTGCAAACTCTCCGAGCAGGAACTGCGGCATGATCTCGCACACTACATCACCAAATGCCCAGTTATCAGACCATTCAGACCCGTTGCCATGAGGTACCTGGAGCCTAGCAATTAGTACGCTACTCACTCTCGTGTTCTTGAGAATATCTTCATAATGCCTCCAAAGTTTCCTTATCCTACGAGGTGTGAACTTGAGAATCACACAGCTAGTTCCTGACACACTATATAATCTTTCATATAGCCTAGGGAAGCTGCATAAATGCCCAGGTACCTAAATATGTCCATACAAATATAATAGACAAAATTAGAGTGGGAGAGAGAGAGAAAAGGCAGAGAATGGAAGAGTAGAGAAGATAGGGGGTCATGGGAGATGGTGTGAGGGTGTGTATAGTCACCTATTTGTGCTTGCGGGGGTTGAGCTCTGGCTCTTTGGTCCCACCTCTCAAATGTCAATCAACTGATGTACAGATTCCTGAGCCTACTGGGCTCTATATCTACATTTGAAACTGTGTAAGGAGTCTGTTTTCACCACATCGTGCGTGTGTGTGTTCAAGTTCAATTATGTTTATTAGGAAAATAAAACACATCTCAAAGAGATAGAGTAGCTTAGGCTATTTCTACCCCTCCCCCCTCCTTCTACTTCAAGTCCCACAAGGGTTCGCACAAATCCAGTGAGTACAAATCCACAAATCACAGTACATGAATCACATTAACATTGCAGGTTAATATAGTCAACACAGCATGTAAGTGTTACACTCTTGGGGCAAAATGCTTGTAGCTCCTAAGTATTCTGTCTATCATATCATTATCACACACATCCAAACAATTTGACGTAGTACACTACTTTGTGTATGTGTGTATGTGTCCGCGTGCGCGCGCCCGAGCGTGCTCATACACAAGGCCACATCCCTCAAGCCACAAGCATAATGAAAGCTTTGAGAAAAGTTTTGACCTCAAAATAAAAATTATTATGATAATAATAATAATAATAATAATAATAATAATAATAATAATAATAATAATGTTAATTACCGAGCGGTTGTTCCTTAATCAATAGTTTTCATAAGAGGTCAGAGTAAACTGTAGTGACCCGCATAAAGTAGTTGTATAGTGAGTATTGACCAGTGCTGTAGCAGCGAACTGTCTCATCTGTCAAACCACCAGACACTGTAACAGTTGACCGGTTATATTCATCAATTTAGTGTTTAAAGCATTTGTAACCAAAGTAATCCTGTTACCGGCTCCCCCCCCCCCCCCCCGCCCCCTCTTGTCCCTGCTAAACGGGCAAGATAATACAAAATGTAACCCAAAAATTTGCAATTACACTAATCTGGTAGATTGAGAATTGTGTACGCTATACACATTTAAGTGGTAGAGGGATGTATATGATGTCACGTGATGTTAAAAATACAAAATGGCGGCCATATAAATCCACCACTGCACCACCACCACCGCTGTACCACCACCACTGCACCACCACCACCACTGTATCACCACCACTGCACCACCACCACCGCTGTACCACCACCACCGCTGTACCACCACCACCACTACCACCACCACCGCTGTACCACCACCACCACTACCACCACCACCGCTGTACCACCACCACCACTACCACCACCACCGCTGCACCACCACCACCACTACCACCACTACCACCACCACCGCTGTACCACCACCACCACTACCACCACCACCGCTGTACCACCACCACTACCACCACCACCGCTGTACCACCACCACTACCACCACCACCGCTGTACCACCACCACTACCACCACCACCGCTGTACCACCACCACTGCACCACCACCACCACTGCACCACCACCACCACTGCACCACCACCACTGCACCACCACCACCGCTGTATCACCACCACTGTACCACCACCACTGCACCACCACCACCACTGTACCACCACCACCACTGTATCACCACCACTGCACCACCACCACCACTGTATCACCACCACTGCACCACCACCACCGCTGTACCACCACCACCACTGCACCACCACCACCGCTGTACCACCACCACTGCACCACCACCACCGTTGTACCACCACCACTGCACCACCACTGTATCACCACCACTGCACCACCGCCACCACTGTACCACCACCACTGCACCACCACCACCGCTGTACCACCACCACCACTGCACCACCACCACCACTGTATCACCACCACCACTGTATCACCACCACCACTGTATCACCACCACCACTGCACCACCACCACTACCACCACTGTATCACCACCACCACCACCACCACTGCACCACCACCACCACTACCACCACTGCACCACCACCACCACCACTGCACCACCACCACCACCACTACCACCACTGCACCACCACCACCACCACCACCACCACCACCACCACCACTACCACCACTGCACCACCACCACTACCACCACTGCACCACCACCACCACCACCACTGTAACACCACCACCACTGTAACACCACTACCACCACTGTATCACCCCCCCCCCCCCCGCAACAAGCACCGTAGCCAACACAGACACACAGAACACAACAAGCCCGGGACACATAATTCACACCTCTGGTCTTATATGAGTTGGTAACAAGGCAATATATCGCCCAAGCCCTGCAATTGCTGGGCTAATTACGCGTTATTTTTCAACTGCGTAAGACAGGCATTAAGGAGAGCTTAATTACGAGGTCGGAGTAACAAGTCGCAGCTCTTGTCTTAGATCTTAAGTCTCGTAGAGATCTTAGGTGGTTGTCGCCAGGTTCCAGCTCATGGGTTCCCCCTCTGTCAGAGATGATTGATGGGGCGAGGCACGTTAAACTGGGAGATGACATTGAAAGGTGTATGGTGAACAGGGTGATCTGGTCAAGCAGACTGTCAGAGCTAGCAGCTCGCAGTCTTGACGTATGGAATCTCAGCCCGGATGATCACGTATTCGTTGCATGAATTTATAATAAAAATAATAACAACCGTTAATAATAAGACACTAAATGCTATTCTTTAACTATTTTGTTCGCCTTTGTTAGGCGAAAAACTAACCCTGTGTCTGGTCTCCTGTTTCCACCGCCTCGTTTCATTCCCTTACATTTACTCGGGTTGAGCTCTAGTAATCACTTGTTCGAACATTCATTTCAGATTGTCTAGGTCATCTTGGAGCCTCATACTATCTTCCTCTGTCTTAATCCTCCTCATAAATTTTCCATTTAGATTATTAAGTTAGATTTTTGTCGCCATGCTAGAGAATGGACGTAAATCCCAGGATGCAGAAACGGGCCTTATCAAGACGGATTAACTTAAGGGTGGATTATGAACACGGATTAACTCAAGGGTGGATTACTGAAGTATGTAAATGGCTAAAGAGATATAATAAAGGGAGATGTATATTATTAAGGTGTTAAATCAACACAAAATAGAGCGCAAAACATTGGATACACATTGGATAAGTTTAGATTTAGGAAAGACCTGGGTAAATACTGGTTTGGAAATAAGGTTGCAGATTTATGGAACAAATTAAAATGTAATGTAACACAGGTGATGTAAGCCTTTATTTGTTATTTAGAATATTTGTAAAGAACAGTAGAATACTTAACAGAACTTGACAACATTCTAAAGAACACTCTGTTCTGTGTACTCACCTAATTGTACTCACCTAGTTGTGCTTGCGGGGGTTGAGCTCTGGCTCTTTGGTCCCGCCTCTCAACCGTCAATCAACAGGTGTACAGGTTCCTGAGCCTATTGGGCTCTATCATATCTACACTTGAAACTGTGTATGGAGTCAGCCTCCACCACATCACTTCCTAATGCATTCCATTTGTCAACCACTCTGACACTAAAAAAGTTCTTTCTAATATCTCTGTGGCTCATTTGGGCACTCAGTTTCCACCTGTGTCCCCTAGTGCGTGTGCCCCCTTGTGTTAAATAGCCTGTCTTTATCTACCCTATCAATTCTCTTCAGAATCTTGAATATGGTGATCATGTCCCCCCTAACTCTTTTGTCTTCCAGCGAAGTGAGGTTTAATTCCCGTAGTCTTTCCTCGTAGCTCATACCTCTCAGCTCGGGTACTAGTCTGGTGGCAAACCTTTGAACCTTTTCCAGTTTAGTCTTATCCTTGACTAGATATGGACTCCATGCTGGGGCTGCATACTCCAGGATTGGCCTGACATATGTGGTATACAAAGTTCTGAATGATTCTTTACACAAGTTTCTGAATGCCGTTCGTATGTTGGCCAGCCTGGCATATGCCGCTGACGTTATCCTCTTGATATGTGCTGCAGGAGACAGGTCTGGCGTGATATCAACCCCCAAGTCTTTTTCTTTCTCTGACTCCTGAAGAATTTCCTCTCCCAGATGATACCTTGTATCTGGCCTCCTGCTCCCTACACCTATCTTCATTACATTACATTTGGTTGGGTTAAACTCTAACAACCATTCGTTCGACCATTCCTTCAGCATGTCTAGGTCTTCTTGAAGCCTCAAACAGTCCTCTTCTGTTTTAATCCTTCTCATAATTTTAGCATCGTCAGCAAACATTGAGAGAAATGAATCGATACCCTCCGGGAGATCATTTACATATATCAGAAACAAGATAGGACCGAGTACAGAGCCCTGTGGGACTCCACTGGTGACTTCACGCAAATCGGAGGTCTCACCCCTCACCGTAACTCTCTGCTTCGTATTGCTTAGGTACTCCCTTATCCACTGGAGCACCTTACCAGCTACACCTGCCTGTCTCTCCAGCTTATGTACCAGCCTCTTATGCGGTACTGTGTCATAGGCTTTTCGACAATCCAAGAAAATGCAGTCCGCCCAGCCCTCTCTTTCTTGCTAAATCTTTGTAACCTGATCGTAGAATTCTATCAACCCTGTAAGGCAAGATTTACCCTCCCTGAACCCATGTTGGCGATTTGTCACGAAGTCCCTTCTCTCCAGATGTGTTACCAGTTTTTTTCTCACGATCTTCTCCATCACCTTGCATGGTATACAAGTCAAGGACACTGGCCTGTAGTTCAGTGCCTCTTGCCTGTCGCCCTTTTTGTATATTGGGACCACATTCGCCGTCTTCCATATTTCTGGTAGGTCTCCCATCTCCAGTGATTTACTATACACTATGGAGAGTGGCAAGCAAAGTGCCTCTGCACACTCTTTCAGTATCCATGGTGAGATCCCGTCTGGACCAACAGCCTTTCTAACATCCAGATCCAGCAGGTGTCTCTTGACCTCCTCTCTCGTAATTTCGAACTCTTCCAAGGCCTCCTGGTTTACTTCCCTTTCTCCTAGCACAGTGACCTCACCTTGTTCTATTGTGAAGACCTCCTGGAACCTCTTGCTGAGTTCTTCACACACCTCTCTGTCATTCTCTGTATACCTGTCCTCGCCTGTTCTAAGTTTCAATACCTGTTCTTTTACTGTTGTTTTCCTTCTGATGTGACTGTGGAGTAGCTTTGGTTCGGTCTTGGCTTTGTTTGCTATATCATTTTCAAAACTTTTCTCTGCTTCTCTTCTCACCCTGACGTACTCATTCCTGGTTCTCTGGTATCTCTCTCTGCTTTCTGGTGTTCTGTTATTCCGGAAGTTCCTCCACGCCCTTTTGTTCAGTTTCTTCGCTTCCATACATGCCCTATTATACCATGGGTTCTTCTGTTGCTTCTCGGATTTTTCCCTTTGGGCCGGGATGAACCTGTTTACTGCCTCCTGTGTGTGTGTGTGTGTGTGTGTGTGTGTGTGTGTGTGTGTGTGTGTGTGTGTGTGTGTGTGTGTGTGTGTGTGTGTGTGTGTGTGTGCGCGCGCGCGCCTGCAGAATCGAGCTATTAGCTCTTGGACCCCAGCCTTTCTAATCTACTTTTCCTCTTATGTCTACTACATATATTTCTCTCAAACACACACACACATCCCCCAGGAAGCAGCCCGCAACAGCTAACTCCCAGGTTGCCTATTTGCTGCTAGGTGAACAGTGCATCAGGGGTGAAAGAAACTCTGCCCATTTGTTTTCGCCGGCGCCGGAAATCGAACCCAGGTCCACAAGACTATGTATCCAGCGTGCTGTCCGCTCAGCCACCAGGTGTATCAATACCATTAACTGAAGACGTTACTCCAGTGACAAGAAATGAAGATTGGCAAAAAAGTGATCACTGAGCCTCTTGGTGTAAGCGATCAGTGAGATCACACAAGCTGTCAGCGGTACTGTTGTTGTTGTTGTTGTTGTTATAGATTCAGCTACTCGGAACAAGTTCCAAGTAGCACGGGCTATGGTGAGCCCGTAACTTACCTGGCACAGGAGCGGGGCAAGTAGCACGGGCTATGGTGAGCCCGTAACTTACCTGGCACAGGAGCGGGGCAAGTAGCACGGGCTATGGTGAGCCCGTAACTTACCTGGCACAGGAGCGGGGCAAGTAGCACGGGCTATGGTGAGCCCGTAACTTACCTGGCACAGGAGCGGGGCAAGAAGCACGGGCTATGGTGAGCCCGTAACTTACCTGGCACAGGAGCGGGGCAAGTAGCACGGGCTATGGTGAGCCCGTAGTGAACTTACCTGGCACAGGAGCGGGGCAAGTATCACGGGCTATGGTGAGCCCGTAGTGAACTTACCTGGCACAGGAGCGGGGCAAGTATCACGGGCTATGGTGAGCCCGTAGTGAACTTACCTGGCACAGGAGCGGGGCAAGTATCACGGGCTATGGTGAGCCCGTAGTGAACTTACCTGGCACAGGAGCGGGGCAAGTATCACGGGCTATGGTGAGCCCGTAACTTACTTGGTACAGGAGCGGTGCTGTGGTCAGCGGTATGTAATGTCGTTCTTAATTACATTATTGGTGTTATTTGGTGTGTCAAGGTCTGGTGTGTCATGGCACCGTCCTCAGCCCAGGGCGACATGACCTGTGCCAGGTGCCGATGACCATCCGGTGCCATTAATATTGGCACTGTAGTGGCACTGACAAGTCAACATATACACTGTATCATGTTCAACCCTCTCTCTCTCTCTCTCTCTCTCTCTCTCTCTCTCTCTCTCTCTCTCTCTCTCTCTCTCTCTCCACACACACACGCACAGGGGTCTGGTAGCCTGGTGGATAGCGCGCAGGACTCGTAATTCTGTGGCGCGGGTTCGATTCCCGCACCAGGCAGAAACAAATGGGCAGTTTCTTTTACCCTGAATGCCCCTGTTACCTAGCAGTAAATAGGTACCTGGGAGTTAGTCAGCTGTCACGGGCTGCTTCCTGGTGTGTGGTGTGGAGAAAAAAAAAGTAGTTAGTAAACAGTTAATTGACAGTTGAGAGGCGGGCCGAAAGAGCAGAGCTCAATCCCGGCAAACATAACCAGGTGAATATAACTAGGTGAATACATACATACAGTGAAAATAACTAAAGTTGCAACTGAATTAAAACACAACTTTTTACAAGTTTATTTCATACATTGTTGTATAATACATAAGGTGACAATATCCCCCCCCCCCCACTCAACATCTCCCCTCACGCCAGCTCGCATTTTGTGCAATACTAACCTAACCTAACCTAACCTAACCTAACCTAACCTAACCTAACCTAATAACATGTGCCTACCTTTGATCTCCTCCCTCCCTCCGTTTGCAAGTCTTTCAGCATCATTTCTCGTAATGAAAGTCAGGTCGACTCCCGGCTCGTCCCATACAGATAGATGTCCCGAGTAGCTCCCCCACGCAGCACCAGCGGCGCTTCTGCAGCCATTTATCTGTGAAACTTATCACAGCCAGCACAGGGACTGACTGGCTAGACGAATTACACTTGATTGTTGGAGGAAGAACAGTCGTTTGGAACTAGAAATGCAGCCGTGAATCAGGGCCCCGCTCTCCCATGTGAATCAAGGGCCCCGCCCTCCCATGTGAATCAGGGCCCCGCTCTCCCATGTGGAACAGGGGACTCGTTAAAAAGAGTATGAAGAAGTAGAAATAGAGAGGTGTGGGAATAAAGATGTGGGAGTATAGGGGAGATGGAAGGAAAGAAGCAATGAGAGAGACATAGAAGATCGAAACTTTCAAGAAACAGGGCCAACACAAATCAGCGCCAGGAGAAACAGACAAGACAAAGCCGACAGAAGCGGAAACAGGAAATAATACGATAAACAGCTCTTGCAGTCAGTTAATTCCCCACCTTGCAATCTTGATTTAAATTCCGAAAAGGTTTAGAAACGGAATTTCTCAACTCTCAATTTTCTCCGACGCCCTGAAATTGCTTTCTGCCTCCGTGTGATGGAGTTTCCCTTTGTTTTTAGTTCAATATTTATCTTGGCAGTCAGACAGAAAGCAGGAAAATCAATTTATCATCGCCCAGAGATATTAAAAGTAAAGAAAAAGTATTATGTGAAGTTAAACCAAACATCTTTTAAGACCTTACCATCTTAAGACATCTAAGACAACATCTTAAGTCTTACCTTCGTCAAACACCAAGCGCGTGTTGTGTCTAATTTCAAAGACTTCACAAAAACACCGTCTCACTAGTTTCAGATACTTCAAAGAAAATATTGAAGCCGTGCAATAGACTCGAACTCTCGTCCTTCGACTCCTCCCCCCCCAGACACACACGTACACTACCGGCTAAAACACGATTTTCTTACAGATTCCCCCACGTTGTGATCTCTTTTAGCTTGTGATGCTTTAATAAAGTAATATTACTTTAATATTTAATATATTTAATAAAGTAAATTTAATATATTTAATAAAGTAATGACGATAATCTATTCGGTTAAGTACGCGCGCGGATGGTGACCTGATGACTGACAACTTATACAAAGGTCGACGAGAGGCAAGAGGACAGACTTCACACACTGTGAAGTCTGCGATCGAAATTGTAATTTGACTAAGTAAAATATGCAGTTAAAACATGCTATAAACGACTATTGGAAACCCCCAGACAAGCTTCCCTCTACGAATGTGGTTAACTTGTTCCGAATGACCTTTTTCGAGCACAAGAGAAGTAAACCCAACCCAAAAAAAATCAAGTATCTCTACTCACCACTTTAAACCTCACCTGGTGAACCATCTACGTGAAATACACAGATTAGAACAATAGGGTTGTAGTTGTGTTGTAGTTACACAGACCTACACCCACAAGCTTCAGCAGCAGCCATTACAGCCAGGAAATGTAAAGTTATGGAAATGGGATCAGGTGATTGGAGACCAAAGGGACAGTACACAATGAAGGGGAACAGCCTACCTGTAACGATTCGAGAAAGAGACCTGGGAGTGGATGTGACACCTAATCTAACTCCTGAGGCACATATAAATAGGATAACGACAGCAGCGTACTCTACACTGGCGAAAATTAGAACTTCATTCAGAAACCTAAATGAGGAGGCTTTTAGGGCGCTTTACACTGCCTACGTGAGACCCGTCTTAGAGTATGCCGCGCCATCATGGAGCCCCCACCTGAAGAAACACATAAAGAAACTGGAGAAGGTCCAGAGGTTTGCGACGAGGCTTGTCCCAGAGTTACGAGGGATGGGATATGAAGAGCGTCTGCAGGAACTGAACCTTACGACACTAGAGAAAAGAAGGGAGAGAGGAGATATGATAGGGACATATAAAATACTCAGAGGAATTGACAAAGTGGAAATAGATGAAATGTTCACACGTAATAATAACAGAACGAGGGGACATGGGTGGAAACTGGAAACTCAGATGAGTCACAGAGATGTTAGGAAGTTTTCTTTTAGCGTGAGAGTAGTGGAAAAATGGAATGCACTTGGGGAACAGGTTGTGGAAGCAAATACTATTCATACTTTTAAAACTAGGTACGATAGGGAAATGGGACAGGAGTCATTGCTGTAAACAACCGATTGCTGGAAAGGCGGGATCCAAGAGTCAATGCTCGATCCTGCAAGCACAAATAGGTGAGTACACACACACAGAAACACACAGGGGCCTGGTAGCCTGGTGGATAGCGCGCAGGACGCGTAATTCTGTGGCGCGGGTTCGATTCCCGCACCAGGCAGAAACAAATGGGCAAAGTTTCTTTCACCCTGAATGCCCCTGTTACCTAGCAGTAAATAGGTACCTCGGAGTTAGTCAGCTGTCACGGCCTGCTTCCTGGGATGTGTGCTTGTGTGTGTGGTGTGAAAAAAAAAGAAAAAAAAAAGTAGTTAGTAAGCAGTTGATTGACAGTTGAGAGGCAGGCCGAAAGAGCAAAGCTCAACCCCCGCAAACACAACTAGGTGAATACACAGGAGGCTAAGAAGTACATAACAGGTATACATAATAAAAATAAATATACAGGGAAAACAATAAAGTATAGCAAAAAAAAACACAAGAAAACAAATGGGAGCAGACAGGAGAAGGAGGAGATAAACGCGAGAGGAAGTAAAACAAGGAAGCATACAGAGACACACTGCCAAAACTTCACACTAAGAATATGTAAACACGTCCAAATCGACACGTGTAATACCAGACTCCTGGCTGAAATCTGACCCGGAAAAACACTTTATGGATAATGTAAACATTGGCGATGTATATTTATATCAGTGTTTCAATTACGCAGGATGAGTGCTAGTTTACTGCGGGAGTGACAGGTGTGTCGGAGTGACAGATGAGGGCCCGGAGGGGTGGTGAGGGCCCCGGACCCTCGCTGGGGACGTCTGTGGGGGCCCCGTTCTCATAAACAAAGGTCCAAAGTCCATTCCATCCACCCGCCAACCCCCCGCTGTTTATGAATGGAAAACGGTGTACACACGACTCACAACTGATGACGTCCGAACACTTCCGGAACAAGTGCTTCACTGACGACTTTTGTTCGAACCACAACGCTGTAATTCCCTGGAAACACAAACCGTAACTGTCTCTATTTTCCGCTTGTTACAACTTGTAATAAAGTTGTTACATCTTGGCTTAACGTGATTATGACGTATTAGAACGTTGGCGGGGTGATGGGGAAATAGCATCGGCTACCATCATATTTTGTCCGGTCGTGATGGTCGAGTGGTTAAGATGTCCTGTACACCAGTTGCAGAGTGCTCCTGGCAGTATGGGTTCAAGTCACTTCTGGGGTGTGAGTTTTCGGTTGCATATATGCCTGGGGGACCATTCAGGCTTGTTCGCATTTGTGTTCCTCACGTGTGCCCCAAAGAATGAGGTGATTTGATAAAAAACTATGGCCAAGATTACCATCAGAGTGCCGGCGGGGTGATGGGGAAATAGTCTCGGCTACCATCATCTTTTGTCCGGACGAAAATCCGTTTTCGTCCGTCAGCAACAAGAACACTACCTACTTTTGTGTAGGTTCCGGGGGATGAAAAGCCCCCGCCACCAGGCCTCCTGGTTGGTCGCCTGGTCAACCAGGCTGTTGTTACACGGATTTTGTTGTAACCCATTCTCCCCGCATGTCTCGCGGTCTGTACAGCGCGCGGCTGTTCTGACCCCATGTCCAGAAAACGTCAGTATTATCTTGAGGTTATCTTGAGATGATTTCGGGGCTTTTAGTGTCCCCGCGGCCCGGTCCTCGACCAGGCCTCCACCCCCAGGAAGCAGCCCGTGACAGCTGACTAACACCCAAGTACCTATTTTACTGCTAGGTAACAGGGGCATAGGGTGAAAGACACTCTGCCCATTGTTTCTCGCCGGCGCCTGGGATCGAACCCAGGACCACAGGATCACAAGTCCAGCGTGCTGTCCGCTCGGCCGACCGGCTCTCCATTACAGTGCCTTGTTTGTAACGCGTCGCACTGTTAAACGGATTGGTCGCTCCGTCAAAAATACGACGTACTAGACGAGCGGACTGGTTGCTTGCGTGTCAACAAGTTTGCAACAAGTTCTCGAAGCCATCTAGAAACATCGTCATCTCGCCCAATGAAAATGCAGAGTTTTACATGACTCCAGCTTCATTCGCTCCGTTCAAAATATGGAGGTATTTTTAATACTGAATAAAGTACACAGCTATAAATTCACTTCACAATAAAACACAAAAATGCAAGGGACACTCAATGCCCCCGAGTTGAGAAGGCAGCTTAACTTGTAAAATATGAGACAGGAACATTCTTAATCCTGTAAATCCTTAAGTTGAAGTTACATAAACGAAGGATGAAGGAAGGACAGAGAGAGAGAGAGAGAGAGAGAGAGAGAGAGAGAGAGAGAGAGAGAGAGAGAGAGAGAGAGAGAGAGAGAGAGAGAGAGAGAGAGAGAGAGAGAGAGAGAGAGATAATAACTTGCCGGTTGCAAAGGAACATAAGAATAAAAGTCCATACTAGACATCTCCTATTTATAACCACCCAATCCCCACTCATATACACATCTAACGACCCACGCTTGAATCGATAATTGCAAACACTACAAGACCAAGGACACAACGCATTAGACGTGTAACATCTGGCGACGACCGCTGACTCTCGCCCACACCAGCCTCCTCACAACAAAATATTCTTCCTTGACGCCTGAAGACTTTATTGACAAATCCCTTTGGCCCTTTACAAAGAGACCGGACAGTTTGCCTCCTGCAAGGAGGTGGAGATGTTGACATTTTACTTCAGGGCCGGATCAAGATGTTCAAATAGTAACCCACTATTAAGAAAACGCAAGGGAAAAAGACTGAATATTTCTGTTCCAAACCGGGACCCTACTTTACCCTGAAGGGAGTCCCTTATTATTATTATCTTTATTGACAAAATGAATTACAATTTTGTCGAATCTGAGGATTTCAATTGTCTTATTAAAGTGAGGATAATGCTGGTATTCACTATCACACAGGGCAGAGTCACTGTCACACAGACTGTAGAGCACTTTTAGAGTCATAGAATATCACTCCACCACCACTGAGCTTAAGGTACTCATGACCAAATCCACAAGGGCAGTGACGAGGATTCGAACCTGCGTCCGAGAGCATCGCAGACGCTGCCTTAATCGACTGAACTACGACATGGTCAAGGTACTCACCCTCTTTACCCTAAGGGGAAGGGGTCCCTCACCCTCTTCACCCTGAAGGTAGTCGATCCCTGTTTCTGACCGAAATATTCCCTTTACGTTTCCTGATATTTGTCAAAATACCGAGTCACTATATGCCTTTAATAGTGCGCTATTGCACTTCATCCTCATATCACTACGCAATAAACAGATCAAAGCTGTATGGTGATGACATTAGACGAGCGAGCCAAGTCTAATGAAGAGGCAAGAGTCGGTGATAGGATCACTAACAGGGGAGACAACGTTAGTCAAGGTATAACAACATACGAACAAGTATACCCGCAGTAGGCCTATTGGCCCGAGAGAGGCAGCTACTAGTTATATTCAACTAAACCCACGCATATGTCAAGCCTACGCTTCAAACAACCCGGTAAGTGGAGTACCTCAAGGCTCTGTCCTGGGACCTCTGGTATTTATAATATATATATATATATATATATATATATATATATATATATATATATATATATATATATATATATATATATATATATATATATATATATATATATATGTCGCACCTCCACAGATCTCCAGTATCATCTCTTGATGCTGGAAATGGCTCAAAAGGGCCACCACTTACGGGCTATTCATGCCCGTGCCACCTTTTGGGTGGCTTAATCTTTATCAATCAATCAATCGACTTAAGAATGGTCCAGAACGGAGCGAAACGTCGTCGTCCCTTCACCTTCTAGTGTGTGGTCTGGTCAACGTGACTCATGGTGTGCATCAGCCGGATGGTGTTGATATTGAGAGCTTTGATTGTGAAATGGACCTGAGAATCATGATTAGTAAGAATTTAAAACCAACAAATGAATTACTCTTCAAACAAGTGATTGTTTCAAGCGTAGGTTAGACACGTGAATGAGTTTGGGTGGATATAAATACGAGCTACCACGTATAGCCCAGTAGCCTTCTCCAATTTTCTTAATATGTTGTTATATCATAAAATAATAAAAGAGTAAAAATCATAATTTTAATAAATAATAATAATTTTAAATTTAGCGAAGGCAATGATATTGTGTATATAAAGTTAATTTGTTTCCCATTGTCGAGAACACGAAGCCTATTAAGCCAGGGGTTCCCAACCTTGCCCTAAAGAGGGAAGTCGTATACATTGCGCTTGAATGGACCCCATGTCAGACCTATGGTAATTTAATTGGTAGTTATTTCTGGGAAGCCCCGCTGGAACTCATCAATGAGGCAGTTAACGTGCATTGCGAGCTCTGCCTCGGGCACGTGGTTGATGACATCTCCGGAAACTTGAGCATTTCCCCCGTAAATCCGTCTCCCCTGGTTGATGGGGTTCTGGGAGTTCTTCTACTCCCCAAGCCCGGCCCGAGCCAAGACTTGACTTGTGAGAGTTTGGTCCACCAGGCTGTTGCTTGGAGCGGCTCCCCAGAGCTCCCTTTTTTAAATTAATACGGTAGGTGTTTGCCTGGTAGTTAGTGTAGTTCTAACGTCCCTACAGATTCAGAGCCGTCAGTATCAGGCATCCCCAAGTTTGTCTAAACTTCCGGCTGCCTGAAAAGGTGTCCACGCGTCCTCGTGAAAGATGTGCGCCAGGGTCTGCTCTGACCTCTGCTCCTGCGCCTGATGGCGGGGCCCTTGGTGCGACTGCGTCCTCTGGGAGTCCCCCCCAGTGTGGAGCCCTGTGGGAAGCCCAGTGAGAAGCCTAGCACGGAATCCCTAGTGCAGAACCCCCTCCCTGTGGTTACGGCCTCCGGGGACGTGCTCCGTGAGTCGTAGTGTTTCGAACTGTCTTGGAATGATTGATGAAGATTAAGCCACCCAAGAGGTGGCATGGGCATGAATAGCCCGTAAGTGGTGGCCCTTTTGAGCCATTACCAGTATCAAGAACTGATACTGGAGATCTGTGGAGGCGCGACTGCACCCTGCGTGACGGGAGACGTCTCCCGGACCAAATGGTGTCTTGGAATGTCCGTGGTACTCTTCTAGTATTTGGGTGCCACGGGTAAAGGCGTTTATTTATGGGGTGCCAAATTTGATGCCTCGGCCTTGTGCGTCTCCTGATCGACAGGTGTCCGATGACGTCCTGCTGATTTGGGAGGCTAAGTGCTGGCGCTTTCCGGCGTTGGAGTTCCCGGATAAATATGCATAGTACGTGTGATGATTGGTATATTCCCTGTATTTTGTATTTGTTGCTTTGTCTGCTATATGTGTGTTTTGTATATTTTTGGCTGTCCCCGTTTGGGCGTTTTTCTTAGTGCTGTACTGGTTTGTTTCCTGTGTGTGATTTATATGTTACATTTCTTGTGCTGTTGTGTGTGTGTGTGTGTGTGTGTGTGTGTGTGTGTGTGTGTGTGTGTGTGTGTGTGTGTGTGCGCGTGTGTGTGTGTGTATGTGTATGTGTGTGTGTGTGTGTGTGTGTGTGTGTGTGTGTGTGTGTGTGTGTGTGTGTGTGTGTGTGTGTGTGTGTGTGTGTGTGCGCTTTCTGGTGTCTGTGTTTGGGTGTGATTTGTGTATCTTTGCCGGTTCCTGCATGTTCCAATGTTTATTTGTTTTCCATGCATGTGTGTTTGGGGTGTGGTTGTTGCATTGTTTCTCGGTTCCTTGAGCGTTCCGGTGTTTGTTCTTGTTTGTATGTGTGGGTGTTATGTTCTTCCCGGTCCCTGCGTGTTCCGGTTATGCATTCCTTGATGCCTTATCAATAACAAGAAAAAAGCAACAGTCGCTGGCTTGGTCGTGCGTCTCAGAGGGGAAGAAGGCGATTGGACTGGCACCTTGGCACTCTGGAAGGAGGCGGACACGGAAGCCCAAAGCACTCTACGCTTCTTGTAATAACTGCACAGTAAAAAAAAAAATTGTATTTAAGGAACCTCGGCCAGACCGAGAAACTCCATTAGACTATTCCTTTATTTCAGGTGAAGCAGTTATCTTGAGAAACGCCCTTTTGTAAAGACAATAATATGCAGCCGGTTTTCTAAATTTGCCACTCCGTAAAATAGTTCAACTGTTTTGCCTAACCAGAAACTCGTGAACTCTAGCAACCCATCTAACCTATCGAGGCAACCCCCCACTTAATCTATCGAGGCTGATAAATGAAGAACCACGGGAGACATCTCCCGTCACGCAGGGTGCAGTTGCACCTCCACAGATCTCCAGTATCATCTTTTGATACTGGTAATGGCTCATAAGGGCCACCACTTACGGGTTATTCATGCCCGTGCCACCTTTTAGGTGGCTTAATTTTCATCAATCTTCATCAATGCCAGAAACACTGCTAGATAAGTTCCATTACATACCCATTCTTAGGAACTAGTTACAGCCCCGCTCCTGTGCCAGGTAAGTCCACAACGGGCTCACCATATCCCATGCTACTTGGAACTTTTTGTTCCAAGTAGCGAATCTTAAACAACAACAACCCAATCTTAGGCGCTATATGCCTAAGATTGGGTTGGGATACCTTAACCAACTCTCTCTCGTGTAGGTTTTTTTTTTTTAGCTGTGCAGAACATAAGAATAAAGGTAACTGCAGAAGGCCTATTGGCCCTATACGAGGTAGGCTCCTATTTATAACCACCCAATCCCACTCATATACATGTCCAACCCACGTTTGAAACAGAGCCTCGCTTCTTTGGCTAGGCAGGAAAAAAATACATACAATTTTCTTGAATACAATCATATTTTTTTCACAAACTGCAAAAACTTTAATAAAAAAAAACAGTATCAATTAAACTCCAGTGAATGAAACCCCTCGCACCTTAATTAGTCTTTTGTAAGACTTGGGTCGCCTTCGAGAAATATTTCTTAGGAGAACAGGAGGAAAAATGCGATATCTTTGCTGAATGCTGGACGCGGCCGCTGCTCCTGTTTGCTCACCGCGACTCCTGGGGGCCAGATTCACGAAGCAGTTACGCAAGTACTTACGAACCTGGGGCCAGATTCACGAAGCAGTTACGCAAGTACTTACGAACCTGGGGCCAGATTCACGAAGCAGTTACGCAAGTACTTAACAACGTGTACATCTTTCCTCAATCTTTCACGGCTTTGGTTACATTTATTAAACAGTTTACAAGCATGAAAACTTGCCAATCAACTGTTGTTATTGTTATAAACAGCCTCCTGGTGCTTCGGAGCTCATTAACTGTTTAATAATTGGAAACAAAGCCGCCAAAGATCGAGAAAAGATGTACAGGATTGTAAGTGCTTGCGTAACTGCTTCGTGATTCTAGCCCCAGAGAAGGAGCCGGCGCTTCACAACAACACCACTACAGTCAGAAAATAATCCATCACAAAAATGTAGTGAAATGAAAGTGACGGTCTTTTGATCCACTGTGAACTTTTGTATACCTGGAGTGTATACCTGAAGGTTATACTTGGAGTATACGCCTGGGAGTTGTTCTACTCCCCCAGGCCCGGCCTTGGACCAAGCTTGACTTATGATAACTGAGTTCCAGAAACCGGTGCTCGGAGTTCAACGTTCAACGTTCTTCAACGTACTGTTCCATCAACGTTGTAACATTCCCTGTAACTTCAAAAATAATGGTATGTGGATCGACTGCCTTATTCGACTGTCGTAGTTCAGTCGATTAAGGCAGTGTCTGGGATGCTCCCGGACGCAGGTTCGAACTCAACCGGCCCTTGTGGATTTGTTCAATGGTATGGGGTTCCTCCTCGAAGATGGGGTCAGATATCAATGAATGATACTGCATTTGATTTGCAATATTTGTCTAGTCTTCAATTGACTCCAAGTGCACAAGGCTATCTTGAGGTTATCTTGACATGATTTCGGGGCTTTTTAGTGTCCCCGCGGCTCGGTCCTCGACCAGGCCTCCACCCTCAGGAAGCATCCCGTGACAGCTGACTAACACCCAGGTACCTATTTTACTGCTAGGCATAGGGTGAAAGAAACTCTGCCCACTGTTTCTCGCCGGCGCCTGGGATCGAACCCAGGACCACAGGATCACAAGTCCAGCGTGCTGTCCGCTCGGCCGACCGGCATCCCCTACTACCCATTCATTTCCAACTCCCTTTCCTGAAAGAATGCCACATCATGGGACGTCCTCCCTTGCTCCTAACTAATGTAATGGTTGTCCTTAAACCTCAAGTCTAGTGCCCCTTGACTCGTCCTACTTCATTAACTCCGCCACTAATAGAAATAATGGGTTTGTTCCCTCCATTTCCAACCATAATGTCACTCATATTGTTTACAATATCCCCAATTCCTGCTCCCGGATAGCAAACCCTTAACCTGTTTTCTGTATCTCTTAACACAAATATTCCTGTTTAAATACCTCTCCTGAGAATGCCCCAAGACGGTACTTCGCTAACATGATGCTTTTACCTTTTAACTTGCCTTTTGGGTCAACTGCAGCTTCCCTACATCACTCGTCACTCCCAGGTACCTATTTACTGCCAGATAAACAGGGGCACCAAGGTGAAAGAAACTCTGCCCATTTGTTTTTGCCTCTGCCGGGAATCGAATCCGAGCCCCTTAGGACTACGACCCCAGAGCGCTGTCCATTCAGCCGCAAGGTCCCCGTGTGTGTGTGTGTGTTCTCTTACCCTCTTAAGCGCCACGGTTCATGCATGTATAACCAGAAGGGAGAGAGAGGGGGGAGGGTGGAAGCCAAGGAAAGTGAGTGTGGGTATGCATTAATCTACATGACTGCCTTCATTCACAGCTCTTTTGATTCATCAACAACTCTCCAAGCCACGCAGCATTAAAACATCAGCCTGCTAGAGCGCATACAAGAGCCAAACGCGGGAGAGAATGAGTTACCGCGACTGAAGACGGCTATTAAACACGCCTCAGCATCCCAGGGCACACGTCTGGGGTGGTCCCGCCAACCAGCGGGGTGCAGTAGTGTCAACACAGGGCGGGAAAAAGGCGGGAACCAGGTGGGTGCGAACGGTAGGCCAGAGAATGTGCACGTACCTGGCATCATGGTCGACAAGGCCCGGCGAATGGTTGGCGGCAAACGGAAGGCCCACGTCTGCCGTCGTGCCGACATCCTCGAAACGCAACAATTAGCGTTAGCAAGTCCAGGAGGTAAATGTCATCGAGCCGTCCTACCCCCTCCTTTTTCTTAGGCTGGTGCTGTGGTTAATTGTTTTCAACGGCTGAGAAGCAGCTGACAATGGGTCGAGAAAGGAATCTGGTGATGTCCAAGGCTCTCTCTCTCTCTCTCTCTCTCTCTCTCTCTCTCTCTCTCTCTCTCTCTCTCTCTCTCTCTGGACCCGAGGGTGTACAGTACACTGACCAGGAACGACCACCATTAACGTTCAGTAGTTTACATGTACAGGCCCCAAAAGGTATTATCTTCGTCGTTCTACGAGTAACACAAACTACATTCATGTCAGTGATATTCTACGTAGAATATTCACAAAAACATGCGCGCGCACACACACACACAAAGAGCCAAAGCTCAACCCCCGCAAGCACAAATAGGTGAGTACAAATAGGTGAGTACACACACACACACACGACGCACACACACACACAGACACGACGCACACACACACACACACACGACGCACACACACACACACACACACACACACACACACACACACACACACACACACACACACACACACACACACTTGGGAGCCTCGTAGCCTGGTGGATAGCGCGCAGGATTCGTAATTCTGTGGCGCGGGTTCGATTCCCGCACGAGGCAGAAACAAATGGGCAAAGTTTCTTTCACCCTGAATGCCCCTGTTACCTAGCAGTAAATAGGTACCTGGGAGTTAGTCAGCTGTCACGGGCTGCTTCCTGGGGTGTGTGTGTGTGTGGTGTGGAAAAAAAAAAAAAGTAGTTAGTAAACAGTTGATTGACAGTTGAGAGGCGGGCCGAAAGAGCAAAGCTCAACCCCCGTAAAAACACAACTAGTAAACACACACACACACACATACACACACACACACACACACACACACACACACACACACACACACACACACACACACTTCCTTGTGCCCATGAGAAGTTTAACATCTTATCGGAAATACGATAGCTGTATATGAACGTATTAAAATTTGGGAAGATGTAGCTGGAACAACAGTTTATTATACAATGAGTAACAGGTTAAGAGTAGGGAAAAATCCACAGGGGGGGCCGTGATGAGGATTCGAACCTATATGCATTGGATATTCCCAGATGCCTTGATCGTCACGACATGGTCAAAGAATTACACCCTCGACGATTCCCGAGTCTTCCACTGAATAATTACTTGTAATATTACAGGTAATATTGCAATATGACAGGTAATTAATAATTACCTGTAATAATTACTTCCACCGAACCAGTTAAAGAGAAATCGACCTGATAGTGATCCAGGGCGAACCGAAACGTCGTCGTCTACCAGCGTCATTATCACTATTGGCGACGTATACACGTAAGAAATTGTAGCACCCAAAAAACAAAGGTATTTAGACCATACAAAGGATTACACACTGAATCCCCAATAGCGTGATGCATCAAGGCAGCGTCTGGGAAGCTCCAGGACGTAGGTTCGAATCCTCATCACGGCCCTTGTGGATTGGTTCATACAAAGGGGTCCTAAGAGAAGTAATATTTGAAACTGATACGAAAATGGAACGCTAAATAAGTTCAAGCTCCAAATAATTGGAAACGCATTTGTACAGTTTTAGAACGTTTGTACACACAATTGTAAATTGCAATTTAGAACGCATATATACGCAATTATGCAGTTTTAGAACGCATGTATACGCAATTATGCAGTTTTAGAACGCATGTACACGCAATTGTATATTTTTAGAACGCATGAATATGCAACTGTAGTTTTAGAACGCATGTATACGCAATTGTCCAGTTTTAGAACGCATGTATACGCAATTGTCCAGTTTTAGAACGCATGTATACGCAATTGTACAGATTTAGAACGCATGTATACGCAATTGTAAAGTTTTAGAATGCATGTATACGCAATTGTACAGTTATAGAACGCATGTATACGCAATTGTACAGTTTTAGAACGCATGTATACGCAATTGTACAGATTTAGAACGCATGTATACGCAACTGTAGTTTTAGAACGCATGTATACGCAATTGTACAGTTATAGAACGCATGTATACGCAACTGTAGTTTTAGAACGCATGTATACGCAATTGTACAGTTTTAGAACGCATGTATACACAATTATACAGTTCTAGAACGCATGTATACGCAATTGTACAGTTTTAGAACGCATGTATACGCAATTGTACAGTTTTAGAACTCACGTATACAGCATACGCATGCATGCAAATTTTACAAACTTTTCAAGCACGCATGCATGACAGGTTTTCAGGATTGGGCGCGTTTCAGACTACATCATCTCAACATCATCTCATCATGGGTTATTCACTATAGTTCTGACACGAGCCATCGTACCGGAGTATTAAGTCACTTGTAAACACACTCAGCGTGTTTATTATTATATTAACACACTTATATTAAAAACCCCCTCTTTCAACAATACACAGGTAGAATTGTCAACACCATAATCACATGCTGTAATCAGCAGCATGCGTTCTCGAGTATAATTCATAACCCGACAAATCTACAATCTTCCAGCGCTTGTCTAGACCAGACCTCTTTGAAGAAAAATCTTACGTGGCGACAATGAAACGTCATTATATCACTGTAAACACATTATATCACTGAGTCCACAGGTAGGAGGAGGCACTTGAACAAATCCACAAGGGCCGTGACGAGGATTCGAACCTGCGTCCGGGAGCATCACAGACACTGCCTTAAGCACTTGTAGGAGGCACTTGTCCCACGTAACACTAACACAACAAGACTGACACACACACCTTGTCTCCCAGACAGCTCCAAATACCTCAACCCTCCCTCCCTACGTAAGCACAAAAAAAAATAAATAAACTATCACGACCGGAAGAGGTGGTTCCCAGCTAACAAAGAGTTGAGACTTGGGATCGAACTCCGCTACATGGAACACCTGACTCTACGGCTAATTATCGGAAGAGTCCTTTGTGTTGGGTGTTGTAATTATCGGCGTGACTCTTACGCTTCTCTTCCCGTCACGTTACAAGCAACACTAGGGGTCGTATCTACAGGGTGGCGCAGGATTTATTAAGAGCAGTTGTACACACGCACAAGGACAGGTGGGACGGCTTCTGTGTCCGAAGCAGACAACACTAGAAGTAAACAAACAATTGAATCTTTGACTCACACAAAAAGTACGCTTTACGGTGTTATAATTATATGTTCAAGTAATACATATGTATATTAGTGTGCGGTGTGAGAGTGTGGCCACAAGGGGGGGAGGGGGGAAGAGGGGGGTGGCGAGGGCGTGTACGAACACCGCCCGTCATATTGGTATCAGGTAGTAATATGGTGAGGCTGTCTCACCCGCTGACAGCCTAGTCTCTCTCTCTCTCTCTCTCTCTCTCTCTCTCTCTCTCTCTCTCTCTCTCTCTCTCTCTCTCTCTCTCTCTCTCACTACGTCACCCCATACATCTTTTTACTTACCACAACATGTATAAACTGAAAAATACATTTGCATATTAAAACATTTCTTATCCATGTTTAGTTTTTAGCTAATAAGCTGAGCTCTTTAAGAATTACACGCTTGTATATTTCGTCTTAAAGATGATGTCTTCACCCACATTGAAAACATGTATCAACAAAGGAGAGAGAGTGTATATGTGCGTGTATCGAACCTCACGCCAGAACCACACTACATGTATTACAGCCACAGCAAGGTTGTCAAGTAAGTATATAAGTAAGTAAGTTACCTTATAAGTAAGGTAACATATAAGGAAATTAATCACAGAAACTGTTTGGTACTCCAACACGGTTTGGTCGAGCTTATTCTCTGACCCTTGTGAAGGATGTCACATTCACGTCAGTTAATCATATATATTTATATATATTAATTATCCATGAGTTAAATAGGAACATTTAATATGCTGGCGGCGACCTTCAGGAGAGAACGCATCGCTGCACTCTCCAAGGTCTTAAAAAGTGACACCGGTTTATGAACCAACTCAAATGAAACTCGCACCCCCGCCTTCCTTTTTTTTTAAGAAGGGCTACGCTTTCAGATTTAATCACTTCCCAAATTAATTTCACAAACAAAAACTCACGGGTATGGTTGAAAAAAAAATGTATACAATTATATACGTGCATGCATTCCACGGGACTGTATACGGCCTACATTAACCACCCTATTGTATGGTGGATTGTATCATAGCTCCTATATTATCTGGTGGGAGGTATGATAACATAATAGTGAACACTACACACAAAAATCACAATAGCGAGATGCATCAAATGAGCCATCTTGAGCGTTGATTAAGATGCTCTTGGACGTAGGTTCGAATCCACGTAGGTTCGTAGGTTCGCCGGTAACGGCCCCTTGTGGATTTGTTCATATCCAACCCACGCTTGAAACAATAAAAGTGTCTCCACCACGTTACGTGGTAATCAGTTCCACAAATCAACAACCCATTTACCCAGGTTTTTCCTAAATCTAAACTAATTCAAAATATACCCATTCTTTCGTGTTCTTCCCATTCCTGTGTTGATACTTTAATACCCTATTAATAATATTAACACACAGTAATCACAATAGGTGATGCATCAAATGAACAAATCCACAAGGGCCGTGACGAGGATTCGAACCTGCGTCCGGGAGCATCCCAGACACTGCCTTAATCGACTGAGCTACGACACGGGTTAAAAGAGTTGAAACGGAAGTTCTACTGAACTTACTGGATCCCGTAGCCTCTCAGAGGCACAAACCATCTCTGTAAGGTGATCTCTGTGTGTAATCAAATGAACAAATCCACTCGTAATCCTCGTTACGGCCCTTGTGGATTTGTTCATTTGATGCATCACGCTGTTGTAATTTCTATGTGTAATGAAGTAAGGGTGAAGAGGTAGAACAGCCTATTGACATAACTCGAGTGCAGGGGAGAGTTGTGTAAAACCCTGGTTTGTGTCTCGGAGAGGCTGCAGGATCCGCCGGTAAATTAGGATCATTTCCCGGTTGCAATTCTTTTAACCATGTCGTAGCTCAGTCGATTAAAGCAGCGTCTAAAGATCTTTTGGACGTAGGTTCTTACCCTCATCACGGCCTTTGTGGATTTGTCCATTTAATATCCATTCATCCACCATGAATGTTTGATGTTGAATATCCATGAATGTTATATCCATTTATCCACCTGTACACCTGTATCGTGTCACCCCTCTTCGCCTTTCTTTCAAGCAAATTTTATTAATTCTAGTGAATTAATATCCATTCTATAGTACGGCGTTTGTGCTCGGTGTGGGATGGACTGCCATTCTCGGAGTGGCCTCATCAGTCACACCAGACGCTGCACCAGGATTGACAATCAGAGGGCAACTCCATAGTCTCCCGAGACTGAAGGATGCCTGTTACTATGCAGGCGAGGAGTCACAATAACGTGGCTAAAGTAAGTTGACCCGACCACACACTAGAAGGTGAAGGGACGACGACGTTTCGGTCCGTCCTGGACCATTGTCAAGTCGATTGTGAATGGTCCAGGACGGACCGAAACGTCGTCGTCGTCCCTTCACCTTCTAGTGTGTGGTCTGGTCAACATGCCTGTTACTACTATAGTACGGCGACCAAAACTGAACTGCATAATCAAAATGAGGCAATTAGGATACAGAGAAAGAAAACTTAAAAGAATTATATACAATTATGATTTATTACATACATGAGTGCATTTACAATTTAAATCCAGTACATTTAGCGGGGTGAAACTCATAAGTATACATCAAATTAAGGTGAAACAAACAGCCCACAAACAGCTCACGTAAGTTTCAAGATCACCATTGTGACAGTGGTTCACAATGGTGGGCTTGAACAGTGGTTCACAGTGGATCCAAAAAATAAAATCCATATATATTATAAAGGACATTGCGAGTATTCTTGAAAGAGAGCGTTGAGGCATTTCATCAAGTCCTTGAGGTTAAGGCGACTCTTGGACGCCATACGAAAGTGTCCAGTGAGCAGTGTTCTAAGGGTAGAAGGCACAGGACGAATCAGGGGCATCATGTCCCAGAACATGTCGGCCAAACCTCTGACATCGGCTCTCGTGGTGGCCACGCCAATAGTCCAGTATAGTTTAGGAGTAGAAGTAACACCTTTGGAACTATTGAAGCCGTAGTGCCGCACTGGACATCTGCTCGATATTAGGGCCGTGGACCCCACGTCCAGGATGGTAACCACGGGTGTCTCTCCTTCCATCACAACACTTATGTTATCAAACTTTAAGTCATTGTGAATAAACCCAGCACCGTGTAGGGAGTCCACAATGGTGCACATATCCAACATGCACCTTACAATGGTCTTGCCCGGCGGAAGACCTTCTTTCATTTCAAACCATGAGTCAAAGACTGATATTCCATGGTAAGTCATTAGTAAGGCGGGGTAAAGCGGGCATATTCCCAGTAATTTTGGGAACCCTCCAAGATGTCTAACCTTATGTAGCATTCGTGCCTCTTTCATAACGTTTTCAATATTATTATTCTTACCCAACAGCTTTAGACAGAGCGACTGCGGTTCGCCCTCAAGGGTCACCCTATAACACCTGCCAGAGGTTCCGGATCCTAGGAAATTGTCTTCATGTACCTGGGACAACAGACGACACGACCTGATGAACGATAATCCCTGGTCTTTGTATTGTTCCAGAACAGACGTATCTGGGCATTCTCTGCCGAGCTTCTCACGGTGTGCGATTCTGTATATCTCCAAGTCATTTTGAAGTTCCTGAACACTTTGAGCTTTGGGTGAAAATAAAGGTAATCCCTTAGAGTCCGCGACAGTATTGTAGATACTCACAGAGGTGTCGGAAGGTGCCGCAATGTTGAAATACTGGTCGTAACATGTCTTTTCTGATGAGGAATTGTCTTGGTCGTCCACTGTTTCAGCATCTTTACACTCATCACACTCAGGATTGTTAAAAAGCCCCTCGAGACTGCAAAAAGGCTCTTCACCTATAATGAAATCAATGTTTTCAACCACTGAAACACAACTGTTGCACTCAGTTAACGGTAATTTAGAAATGTCTTCAAGCTTTTGAGCCAGTGATTGTTCCATTTCTTCCTTTTCTATATTCTGAAGTTAAGCACTGTTTAGTGTTTAGTGAAGTGATGAAATGTTCCAGCTCAACTTGCTTTTATAGGCATAAATGTCACCTCACCCTGACACACTTCACTTCTTAATTGACAGGATTAAGAATGGGGTTAAGTCAGAGTGGGAAAATGTTGTAAGTGGAGTGCCTCAAGGCTCTGTCCTGGGACCTCTGTTGTTTATAATATATATAAATGATTTAGATTCAGGTTTGAGTAGCAACATTTGCAAATTTGCCGATGATACAAAAATCGGTAACATAAGAACAAAGGTAACTGCAGAAGGCCTATTGGCCCATACGAGGCAGCTCCTCTCTATAACCACCCAATCCCACTCATATACTTATCCAACCCGCGCTTGAAACAATCGAGGGACCCCACATCCACCACGATACGCGGCAATTGGTTCCACAAATCAACAACCCTGTTACTGAACCAGTATTTACCCAAGTCTGTCCTAAATCTAAACTTATCCAATTTATACCCATTGTTTTGTGTTCTGTCTTGTGTAGATATTTTTAATACCCTATTAATATCCCCCCTGTTATGTCCATTCATCCACTTGTAAACCTTTATCATGTCACCCCTAACTCTTCGCCTTTCCAATGAATGCAACTTAAGCTTTGTTAATCTTTCTTACATAAGAACATAAGAACAAAGGTAACTGCAGAAGGCCTATTGGCCCATACGAGGCAGCTCCTATTCTATAACCACCCAATCCCACTCATATACTTGTCCAACCCGCGCTTGAAACAATCGAGGGACACCACCTCCACCACGTTACGCGGCAATTCGTTCCACAAATCAACAACCCTGTTACTGAACCAGTATTTACCCAAGTCTTTCCTAAATCTAAACTTATCCAATTTATACCCATTGTTTCGTGTTCTGTCTTGTGTTTAATACCCTATTAATATCCCCCTGTTATGTCCATTCATCCACTTGTAAACCTCTATCATGTCACCCCTAACTCTTCGCCTGTCCAGTGAATGCAACTTAAGCTTTGTTAATCTTTCTTCATATGAAAGATTTCTAATTTGGGGAATTAACTTAGTCATCCTACGTTGGACACGTTCAAGTGAATTTATATCCATTCTATAATACGGCGACCAAAACTGAACTGCATAATCTAAATGGGGCCTAACCAGAGCAAGATATAGCTTAAGAACCACACCAGGTGTCTTGTTACTAATGCTTCGATTAATAAATCCCAGTGTCCTATTCGCCTTATTACGAACATTCATGCATTGATCCTTTTGTTTTAAATTCTTACTAATCATAACTCCCAGATCCCTTTCGCAATCTCAACACCATCTAGCTCGTATCTTGTAACTCTATCATCATTACCTAGCCTCAGAACTTTACATTTATCAGCATTAAACTGCATTTGCCAATCCTTTGACCATTTCAAAACCCTATCTAGATCAACTTGAAGTGATAGTGAGTCCTCCGAATTAATTTCCCTACCGATTTTCGTATCATCGGCAAATTTGCAAATGTTGCTACTCAAACCTGAATCTAAATCATTTATATATATTATAAACAACAGAGGTCCCAGGACAGAGCCCTGAGGTACTCCACTAACAACATTATCCCACTCTGACTTAACCCCATTTATACTAACTCTCTGTTTTCTTTGGAATAGCCATGCCCTAATCCAAGTTAATATAGCACCCCCAATACCATGAGCTTCTATTTTTTTAATTAGTCTTTCATGTGGCACTGTATCAAAAGCTTTGCTAAAGTCAAGGTACACAACATCACAATCCTTACCACTATCAACTGCCTCAACTATGCTGGAATAAAAAGTTAGCAAATTTGTTAAACATGAACGGCCATTTGTAAAACCCTGTTGCTTTATTAATTTATGTTTTTCAAGATGGAGACGAATTGTATTTGCAATTATTGATTCAAGTAACTTTCCCACAATAGACGTTAGGCTAATTGGCCGATAGTTTGACGCAAGTGATCTATCTCCTCTCTTAAAAATTGGTACCACATTAGCTACCTTCCATGACTCTGGCACTCTGCCTGACTCTATTGATTTATTAAATATGGTAGACAGTGGCTCGGAAAGCTCCTCTTTGCATTCTTTAAGCACCCTGGCAAACACTTCAACCGGCCCTGGGGATTTGTTTGGTTTTAGTTTTTCTAATTGTTTAATTACATCCTCCCTGGTAACTGCTAAACTAGTCAACCTGTCCTCATCCCCACCCACAGACTTGTTCGGCTGAAGGCATATTGTTACATTTGTCAGCATTAAACTGCATCTGCCAATCTTTTGACCATTTCAAAACCCTATTTAGATCGTCTTGAAGTGAGAGTGAGTCTTTATATGCGTTTATTTCCCTCCCAATTTTTGTATCATCGGCAAATTTGCAAATATTGCTGCTTAAACCTGAATCTAAATCATTTATATATATAATGAATAACAGAGGTCCCATGACAGAGCCTTGAGGCACTCCATTTATAACATTTTCCTACTCTGACTTAACCCCATTTATCCTAACCTAACTTATTAAGGCCTCTGAATTTGTTCATTTGATATATCACGCTATTGTGATTTCTGTATTGTATCTGAAGAAGTTTTTCTCGATCAACAAACGTTTCAGTTTAACGTTTTATTAATAGTTGTATTATTCTACAAAATACAAAAATTAAAATCACCTATAACGAAAACATTGTTTGACCTAGACTTTGATGAATTGTTTCATATGTAGGATAAACAGAATTGTTTAATATAAGTTATAACTCGCACGCCAACCCTATTCGGCTCATATGAGTCATAAAAACAAAAATCAATTATTTATACAATTTATGTGTGTATATCACGAAAATAAACACGTGATTAAGAATGTGACAATGTCAGACCACGGAGGAAAATGAAACAGGAATTTCCTTAAGTACTTTCGTATATTAAATACATCTTCAGAAGGAATGAATGAACTTAATATTGAAAATACATTAATGTATTTTCAATATTAAGGCAAATATAAAATAATATAATTTACGAACCACGAATAACAATTTAAATCCAGTACATTAAGATTATACATCAAATTAAGGTGAAACTTGGGCACCAGTTTTAAGCCCACAAGAACCACCATTGTGACTGCTGGAACAAAATTTAAATACATCTAAAATCCACAGGTGTAAAGAGCATTGCGAGTATTCTTAGAAGAGAGCGTTGAGGCACTCCATCAAGTCCTGGAGGTTAAGGCGACTCTTGGACGCCATACAGTAGTGGCTGGTCAACAGTGATTGAAGGGAATGAGGCACAGGACGAATCAGGGTCATCATGAGCCAGAAGATGTCCGCCAAACCTCTCACATCGGCGTTCGTGGTGGCCACGCCAATAGTCCAGTGGAGTTTAGCTTCGGAAAGACCTTCTTCTGGACCATTTAAGACATAGTTCCGCACTGGACACGTGCTCCATAGTGGGGTCATGGCCCCCACGTCCAGGATGGTAACCACTGGAATCTCTCCTTCCATCACAACACTTATATTATCTATCTTTAAGTCATTGTGAATATATCCAGCGTCATGTAGAGAGTCCACAATGGTGCACATATCCAGCATGCACCTTACAATGGTCTTGCCCGCCGGAAGAGCTTCTTCTTTCATTTCAAACCATGACCCCAAGACTGATTTTCCATGGTAAGTCATTAGTAAGGCGGGGTAAAGCGGGCACATTCCCAGTAATTTTGGGAACCCTCCAAGATGTTTAACCTTATTTAGCATTCGTGCCTCGGTCATTACGGTTTCAATATCAGCATTCTTATTCAACAACTTAAGACAGAGCTGCGGTTCGCCCTCAAGGGTCACCCTATAACACCTGCCAAAGGCTCCGGATCCCAGGAAATTGTCTTCATGTACCTGGGACAACAAACGACACGACCTGATGAACGATAATACCTGGTCTTTGTATTGGTCCAAGAAAGACGTATCTGGGCATTCTCTATCGTGCATCACACGGTGGCCAATCCTGAATATTTCCAAGTCATTCTTTAGCTGCTGAATACTTTGAACTATCGGCGAAAATAAGGGTAATCCTTCGGTTTCTGCAACAGCATTGTAGATCGTCACAGAGGTTTCAGTAGGTATCGCAATGTTAAAATATAGGTTGTAACATGTCTTCGTGGACCTCAGGTTTTCTGGTATGGAATCCTCTTTGCCGTCTACTGCTTCAGCATGTTTACACTCTGCTGTGACATTATCGCACTCGCACAGAAAATTATCATCGCACTCGGGACTGTTGGAAGACCACTCGAGACTGTTAACATGTACTAAAGACTTGTCACAGTCGTTACCTATAATACAGTCCAGCTTTTCAATCTGTGCATCAGAACTGTTGTACTCGTTTAACGATAATTTAGAAACGTTCTCCAATTCTTGAGCCAAAGACGGATAACACTGCTCCTCCTGATCCATGTCTACACTCTCCAGTCCTTGAGGGAGTCGGGAGAACAGTGACGCAACTGTGAACTGTGTGAATGTCCTAACAACTTGTGTATTTATACCCAAAACAATCGCCTCACCCTGCCGCTCTTCACCTCTCCTGTAGTTAATTTACACAAGAACATGAGAATGAAGGTAACTGCAGAAGGCCTATTTGGCCCATACGAGGCAGCTCCTATTTATATCCACCCAAACTCATTGGTATATATGTCTAACCAACGCTTGAAACAAACAAGGGATTCTACTTTTATTATATAACTATTTATATAACTATATCATTATATTATTTATATTTACGAAGCTATAGTCTATAGTCACTAAAACCAAAATCATATATAAATGATTTAGATTCAGGTTTGAGCAGTAATTTTGCAAACTTGCCGATAATACGAAAATCGGGAGGGAAATAAGCACGGAAAAAGACTCACTATCGCTGCAAGACGATTTAAATAGGGTTTTGAAATGGTCAGTTTAATGCTGACAAATGTAAGGTTTTGAGACTAGGTAATGATGGTAGAGTTACAAGATACGAGCTAGATGGTGTTGAGATTGCGAAGTCGGATTGCGAAAGGGATCTGGGTTATAGAACATAAGAACAAAGGCAACTGCAGAAGGCCTATTGGCCCATACGAGGCAGCTCCTATTTATAACCACCCAATCCCACTCATATACTTGTCCAACCCGCGCTAGAAACAATCGAGGGACCCCACCTCCAGCACGTTACGCGGTAATTGGTTCCACAAATCAACAACCCTGTTACTGAACCAGTATTTACCCAAGTCTTTCCTAAATCTAAACTTATCCAATTTATACCCATTGTTTCGTGTTCTGTCTTGTGTTGATACTTTTAATACCCTATTAATATCCCCTTTGTTATGTCCTTTCATCCACTTGTAAACCTCTATCATGTCACCCCTAACTCTTCGCCTTTCCAGTGAATGCAATTTAAGCTTTGTTAATCTTTCTTCATATGAAAGATTTCTAATTTGGGGAATTAACTTAGTCATCCTACGCTGGACACGTTCAAGTGAATTTATATCCATTCTATAATACGGCGACCAAAACTGAACTGCATAATCTAAATGGGGCCTAACCAGAGCAAGATATAGCTTAAGAACCACACCAGGTGTCTTGTTACTAACGCTTCGATTAATAAATCCCAGTGTCCTATTTGCCTTATTGCGAACATTCATGCATTGATCCTTTTGTTTTAAATTCTTACTAATCATAACTCCCAGATCCCTTTCGCAATCCGACTTCGCAATCTCAACACCACCTAGCTCGTATCTTGTAACTCTATTAGAAAGTGATGATACGCAGTTTCAAGTGTAGATATGATAGAACCCAGTAGGCTCAGGAACCTGTATACCAGTTAATTGACTGTTGAGAGGCGGGACCAAAGAGCCAGGGCACCACCCCCGCACGCACAAATAGGTAAATACAAGCAGGTCATGACGGATGACACGGCTGTTGTCTTCCCTCGTAAGACTCAGGGTAAATGAAAAATGAAACTAATAAACTGCGGACCGTCTCTGTGTTGAGTTTACAGACGACTAAAAGTTGGAAAGATTGAGGCTAGCCGCTTCACCTGCAGTCTTGATAACGCACGTAAGACTGCGCTCCGAGGAGGACTCATCAACTTCAAAGATTAGGCACACGTTGGCTCCAGCTAAGACGAAACTTTTCTAATTTGAGATAAATAATGAAAAAAAACTCGAGAGAAAAACTTTAATATTAGTTTGTACTTAATATTAGTATATACATACATATATATATATATACACTGTATATAATATATACATATATAATATATACATTAGTATATAATATTAGTATATATAACTTCCCAGACGATAAATACGGGAGCAAGTTGCTCCCGTAATCCTTCCAGTCTTCCCAAGATACATGAAGGGAGTGAACTAGAGACAGAAACCAGCGAGACACTATACGGAAGGGTGAAAATGGCACAAGTGGATTCGAAGTTACGGTCATTTAGTACTCAGGATCGTAGTCCTAAGGGACCGGGTTCGATTGTCGGCTGAGGCAGTCACAAATGGGTAGTTTCATTTACCTCACAAATAGATGAATTGTACTCACCTATTTATGCTTGCGGGGGTTAAGCTTTGGCTCTTTGGTCCCGCCTCTCTACTGTCAATCACCTGGTGGATGGATGCCTTAGTGCACAACCACACTATACCTTCAAATATGCCTCTTTATTAAGCTCTGTGTATGCACGTGTTATGAATAGAGGAGGATTTATATGATATTATTATTATTATCCGGCATACTGCTGGTGGTATACACAGCCGATCGGCTAACCGCTGGGGAGCCGGTCGGCCGAGCGGACAGCACGCGGGACTTGTGATCCTGTGGTCCTGGGTTCGATCCCAGGCACCGGCGAGAAACAATGGGCAGTTTCTTTCACCCTATGCCCCTGTTACCTAGCAGTAAATTAGGTACCTGGGTGTTAGTCATCTGTCACGGGCTGCTTCCTGGGGGTGGAGGCCTGGTCGAGGACCGGGCCGCGGGGACACTAAAGCCCCGAAATCATCTCAAGATAACCTCAAGATAGAGTCTCCGCCAGCCAAGCTGACACCACACTCCTGGGGATACGCATCGAGGTAACTGCAGAAGGCCTATTGGCTCATACGATGCAGATCCTATTTATATCCACCCAAACTCATTCATATATACGTCTAACCTACGCTTGAAACAATCAAAGGATCCTGCTATTATGTTACGCGGAATAGAAGCAGGAGCAAGGCGGCCTGAGTGAGTTTTTAACACAAGGGAGGGGGAGAGTGAGTGAGATTCCGCGCAGTTTCCTGCCCAAATCATGACCCGAAAGATTAGAACGTATTCTTACGTAACGGGCGCTCCGGTCTTCCTAAGTACGCTCCCGCGCTAAATGATTTGAATATTGCAATAACAAAGGCAAATCAATTAAATTTTGCTTCCAAAATCCTATCAGTAGTTCCCTCCTTCATCAAGGATTTTGACGGGAAGGTACGCGCTCTTCGCCTTTTTAATAAATATATTTAAAACTGCCTTAATCGATGTTCATAGAGGTTTCTAATTCCCGGAATTAACTTGGTACATTTTAACTTTACATAACTTTGAGTTAATTTATATACGGCGACCAAAATGGAACTGTATAATATAAATGAAGCCTAATAATAGCAACATACGGTTGAGGATTAATATTATATATCCTAATATTAACGATTCTAGTCAAGGATTATATTGGTCTTATTCCGACAATTTATACATTGAATTTTACTTAATCCTCAAACTATTTAATCACGGGTGATATATTTTGCATTCACATTTAACCATTTCAACATTATGCCGCTGATGGCTGCATATTATAATTTCCATTACAATAATCTTTGGATGCCCAAGAAATGCTATGATTGAGATAATGAGGATGGAATTAACTCTGAAGAGTATTGGGGATAGAATTTCTGGGATAAATGTAGCCTCTGTCATTAGATTAATGAGAGGTGGGGGGAGCTAACGAATTAATCCTCTCAGTTCAAAAGGTGGGAAGTAATGAACAATGAAAAAAAAACAGATGAGGCTAACCATAGCCCGCTCCTGTGCCAGGGAAGTTCACTACGGGCTCACCATAGCCCGTGCTACTTGGAACTTATGTTCCGAGTAGCTGAATCTAAAACAAACGAACAATGAATGTTAAAGTATAACGTTCTAATGTTATAAAGTATGATGTTATTTCAGAACGTATTGGTTTGCCTAAGAGATAATTCACACCACCATGGGAGGATTGTAACGTAGATGTAGTAAATATTTTATAATTATTAATTATAAAAAAATATGTATGAGATATGAGAGCTGAGGGCAACATATGATTGTATAATTAGAAAATGACCTACAGAAAACACTACATGTATATTGTGATGGGTCAGTAGCTAGGGATGGGAAGGCAGGATGTGGAGTCTTTATTTGACGGCACTGTAGATGTCAGTGCCATCTACAGTGCCGATGACAGTGTGCTCCCTGTTATTGGACGCAGCTTAACTGACAATGTCTCTTCAACAAGCATTTTGCCGTGTTGCTGTGTTGACTATATTAACCTGCAATGTTAAATGGGATTCATGTACTGTGATTTGTAGATTTGTACTCACTGGACATGTACGCCCCTTGAGGGACTTGAAGTAGAAGGGGGTAGAAATAGCGTAAGCTACTTTATCCCTTTGAGATGTATTTTATTGTCTCAATAAACACACTTGAACTTGAGGTCCTCGGGACAGTCACCAAAGCTATATGGAAATTTTTCTCGGTGCTCTCGGACGCAGGTTCGAATCCTCGTCACGGCCCCTTGTGGATTTGCTCATTTATATGGAAATTTTATTCCAAGTAGGTGAATCTCAAACAACATGGCTCCTGCTCACCAGGTCCTTCACTGCATGTCCTGGCGGCGGGGATAACAACACAAAAGTCATGAAATCTGGCCATGGCCTTGTCCAATTAATCCAACGAGAACAGCTGCATTAGATGCACATTCCAGAGAGACTACAATGATTAGAAAAGCCGTTGAAGAATGGGACACACTAGTGAACATTCTGCATCTAAATCTGCCACCAAGATAATGTTATTAAAACCAGACTAACCAGTGAGCTAAAACAAAAGCGAAAAAGACACAGGAGAAAAGGAGGAAACCACTCCATTTAAAACTTTGACCAAATATCACAATAAAAAGGTTATCGCGAATAACCGAACTCAATTACGGGTTCACCATAGCCCGTGCTACATGGACATTTCCTTCTCAGTAGCTAAATCTAAAACAACAACATCCAATATTAATAATTTATTTTTTAACACATTTGCATATATTTTTAGTTACACTTCTCACTATTAACACGAAAGGAAACCGTAATAATTTTACGAGGCTACACACTTTTTTTTCTCGCCTCAATAAATCGAGAACCTTATTACAAATTTGTATTTCGAGCATAGTACAAAACAACTGTTTTGGTTCAGGAAAGTCACTTCCCAATTCTTGTTTTGTTGGAGGTTATCGTACCTTTCAATACCCATTCAATATTTCCTTTCATTTTACCATGACAAGACTGAAATTATGAAGTCTCCGACTTCATAATTTCTTTGCTATTCTAATCTTTTTTTTCCTAACAGTATTTATCGATATTATATTGACCAGACCACACACTAGAAGGTGAAGGGACGACGACGTTTCGGTCCGTTCTGGACCATTCTCAAGTCGATTGAGAATGGTCCAGGACGTTGACCAGACCACACACTAGAAGTTGAAGGGACGACGACGTTTCGGTCCGTCCTGGACCATTCTCAAGTCGATTGAGAATTCTCATCGCCTGTCCAGGACGTGTTAATTAATAGTGCGAAGTGTAATTAAAAAGATATGCAAATGTGTTAACAAATAAATTATTAATATTGGATGTTGTTGTTTTAGATTTAGCTACTCGGAAGGAAATGATGTCCATGTAGCACGGGCTATGGTGAACCCGTAATTGAGTTAGGTTATTCGCGATAACCTTTTTATTGTGATATTTGGTCAAAGTTTTAAATGGAGGTGGGGTTTCCTCCTTTTTCCCTGTCTTTTTCGCTTCTGTTTTAGCTCACTGGTTTTAATAACATTATCTTGGTGCCGGATGTAGATGCAGAATGTTCACTAGTTTTCCGTTTTGACCGTTTTCTTGATAAATACATAACTATATTATATGTGTGTATATCACGAAAATAAACACGTGATTAAGAATGTGACAATGTCAGACCACGGAGGAAAAATGAAACAGGAAATTTCCTTAAGTACTTTCGTATATTAAATACATCTACAGAAGGTGCTATATTATATATATATTATATATATATAACTATATTATATATATACAGGTTTATTTATTATGAGCTTTAGTTCCTAATAACTGCGCTTAGCAGTTTATTTTAGTTTTATTAAAACTAAACCGATAGTTTTATTTTAGACAATTGGTTTCTGAAGTTTTTCTCGATCAACATATGTTTCAGTTTTATGTTTCATTATTTGCAGTAAAATTTATTCTACATGAATTGAAATCACTTAAAACGAAAACATTGGTTGACCTAGACTTTGATGGATTGTTACGTGTGTAAGATAAATAGAATCACATTTAAATGTAGGATAAATAGAATGTACAACTTGTATGATTCAGAAACACAAACTCAATTATTTACAATTTATTATGTAATAAACACATACGTGAATGTATTTTCAATATTAAAGAAAATATAAAATAATACAATTTACTATGAATAACAATTTGGGCACCATTTATAAGTGACAAGTGGCACCTTACTGAAGACTCTGACCAAACAGTTCAGGAAAGTTTCAAGCCCAGAAGAACCACCACTGGGACTATGCAACACACTGGGACACAAAATTAAAATTCCTCAATATAGATATAAATGTGTGTATATCACGAAAATAAACACGTGATTAAGAATGTGACAATGTCAGACCACGGAGGAAAATGAAACAGGAATTTCCTTAAGTACTTTCGTATATTAAATACATCTTCAGAAGGAATGTATAGATATAAAGTGTATTAGGAGTATTCTTGCAAGAGATCGTCGAGGCATTTCATCAAGTCGTGGAGGTTAAGGCGACTCAAAGACACCATTCGGAAGTGTTCAGTGAGCAGTGTTTTAAGGAAGAGTGCATAAGGCACTGGACGAATCAGGGGCACCATATCCCAGAACATGTCGGCCAAGGCTCTCACATCGGCTCTCGTGGTAGCCTGGCCCATAGTCCAGTACAGTTTATGAGGAGAAATAACCTCTCCGGGACTCCCAAAGGCATAGTGCCACACTGGACATGTGCTGGAGAGTGGCACCGTGGACCCCACGTCCAGGATGGTAACCACAGGTGTCTCTCCCTCCATCACTACACTTATGTTATCACTCCGTAAGTCATTGTGAACATAACCAGCGCCATGTAAGGGAGTCCACAATGGTGCATATATCCAACATGCTCTTTACAATGGTCTTGCCCGGCGGAAGAGCTTCTTCTTTCAATTCAAACCATGAGTCTAAGACGGATTCTCCATGGTAAAGACATTAATAAGGCGGGGTAAAGCGGGCATATTCCCAGTAATTTTGGGAACCCTCCAAGATGTTTAACCTTATGAAGTATTCGTGCCTCGGTCATTACGGTTTCAATATCAACATTCTTATTCAACAACTTAAGACAGAGCTTCGGTTCGCCCTCAAGGGTCACCCTATAACACCTGCCAAAGGCTCCGGATCCCAGGAAATTGTCTTCATGTACCTGGGACAACAAACGACACGACCTAATGAACGATAATCCCTGGTCTTTGTATTGTTCCAGAACAGACGTATCTGGACATTCTCTGCCGAGCTTCTCACGGTGTGCGATTCTGTATATCTCCAAGTCATTTTGAAGTTCCTGAACACTTTGAGCTTTGGGTGAAAATAAAGGTAATCCATTTGATTCCGCGACAGTATTGTAGATACTCACAGAGGTGTCGGTAGGTACCGCAATGTTGAAATACTGGTCGTAACATGTCTTTTCTGGTAAGGAATTGTCTTGGCCGTCCACTGTTTCAGCATCTTTACACTCATCACTCTCAGGATTGTTAAAAAGCCCCTCGAGACTGCAAAAAGGCTCTTCACCTATAACACAATCAACGTTATCACACTCTGGGTTATCATCACACTCGGTGTTGTTAAAAAGCCCCTCGAGACTGCAAAAAGGCTCTTCACCTATTACACAATCAAGGTTATCACATTCTGGGTTATCATCACACTCGGGGTTATCATCACACACGGGGTTGTTAAAAAGCCACTTGAGACTGTACAAAGGCTCTAACGATTCATAACTGTCAGTCCCTTCACCTTTAACACAATCAAGGTCTTCAGCCTGTGAAGAACGACTGTTGCAGTCAGTTAACGATAATTTATAAATGTCTTCAAACTCTTGAGGCAGTGACTGCTCCATCTCTTCCTTCTGTATGTTCTGAAGTTAAGCACTGAACAAATCCACAAAGGCCGTGAAGAGGGTTCTAACCTACGTCCGAGAGGATCAGAGGAAGATGCTGTTAAGCACTGTCAAGTTTAGCGTTTGGTGAAGTGATCAAATGTTCCAGCTCAACTGGCTTTTATAGGCATAAATGTCACCTCACCCCAATTACCGCATAACGTAACAGAAAACGGGATCCCTTGATTGTTTCAAGCGTTTTCAAGATTGTTGCTGGTCACCACTTGGTCCGGGAGACATCTCCCGTCACGCAGGGTGCAGTCGCACCTCCACAGATCTCCAGTATCATCTATTGATAATGGAAATGGCTCAAAAGGGCCACCACTTACGGGCTATTCATGCCCGTGCCACCTTTTGGGTGGCTTAATCTTCTCTCCCTCCCTCTCTCTCTCTCTCTCTTCAAGATTGTTTTTCAAGTATTATAAGAATAAAATAATATCAAAATTGTTAGACATGAACAGCCATTTGTAAAACCATGTTGTGAATCATTTATTTATTTATGTTTTTCAAAATGAAGACGAATGGTATTTGCAGTTATCGATTCAAGTAACTTTCCCACAATAGACGTTAGGCTAATTGGCCGATAGTTTGAAGCAAGTGATCTATCTCCTTTCTTAAAAATTGGTACCACATTAGCAACCTTCCACGACACTGGCACTTAGCCTGACTCTATTGATTTAATAAATATGGTAGACAATGGATCGCAAAGTTCCTCTTTGCATTCTTTAAGCACCCTGGCAAACACTTCATCCGGCCCTGGGAATTTATTTGGTCTGAGTTTCACTATTTGTTTAATAATATCATCCCTGGTAACTGTTAAACTAGTCAACCTGTCCTCGTCCCCACCCACATAGACTTGTTCGGCTGAAGGCATAAAGTTAAGTCCTTCTTTAGTAAATATTGAGATAAAATATTTATTACAAATACTACTCATCTCTTCATCATTATCCTTATCTGACCTGTCTCAGTTTTTATTGGACCTATCCTTTCCTTAATCTTTGTTTTAACTGAAAAAAATCTTTAGGATTTGCCTCTGCTTGCCCTGCTATAGGAACTTCATAGCTTTTTTTGCCCTCCTTATCTCTTTTTTTATAACAATAAAATACATTTCAAAGGGATAGAGCAGCTTAGGCTAGTTCTAGACCTCCTCTACTTCTAGTCCCTCAAGGGGCGCACAAATCCACAAATCACAGTACATGAATCCCATTTAACATTGCAGGTTAATATAGTCAACACAGCATATAAGTGTTACACTCTTGGGGCAAAATGCTTGTAGCTCTTAAGTATTCTGTCTATCATACCATTATCACACATCCAAACAATTTGACGTAGTACACTACTTATTTCCTTATTTCTAGTTATCAATAAGTTGACACTGATACATAATGATATAAGGTGCGGGCGTGCGGCATATTACATAATTTACACTCCTTATCTTTTTCACTGACATCAACACCGTATTGCCAGATATATTTGCATCCTAATCTTAATCTCATGTAAATTGAATCCTTCCAAGTAGACTTTCCTCTACCATAAGTGAAAAACGAATTTGAATTTATTATTCCATAATTTTTAAGTGTGTTACTGCTTGCCAAAATTGCCATCCTCTTAACTTTTTCTTCATCCTCTTGGATCATCTTCATTCTTGTCTTTATTTGTTTCAAAGTTTTCTGACATACAACATCAGCAAAAGTTTTTTCTCATCAAATCTCATCAACTGCCTCATTCAACAGTATTCCCACACGTGAAGGGATCCACATGAATACTAATATATGCTCTTTGATTATACTTTAACGTACATTATTCATTACTTCCCACCTTTTGAACTGAGGGGATTAATTTGTTAGCTCCCCCACCTCTCATTAATCTAATGGCAGAGGCTACATTTATATCTGAAATTCTATCCCCAATACTCTTCAGATTCAATTCCATTCTCATTATCTCAATCATAACATTTCTTGGGCATCCTAAGATTATTCTCATGGCTTCAATTTGGTACCTTTTCTAACTTGCACGGTGCTATATTAAGTTGGATTAGAGCATGGCTATACCAAAGTAAACAAAGAGTTAGTATCAATGGGGAAAAATTTATAGTAACTTGTAAATTTAGACTAATAATAAAAATTTATTTATACTTATCAAAGTGGGAAAATGATGTAAATGGAGTGCCTCAAGGCTCTGTCCTGGGTACTCTGTTATTCATAATATATATAAATGATTTAGATTCGATTTGAGCAGCAATATTTGTAAATTTGCCGATGATACAAAATTCGGGAGGGAAATAAACACGGACACAGACTCTATCCCTTCAAGACTATCTACATACGGTTTTGAAATCGTCAAAAAGTTTGGCTGGATGCAGTTTAATGTTGACAAATGCAAGGTTTTGAGGCTAGGTAATGATGACAGAGTTACAAGATGCGAGCTAGATGGTGTTGAGAGTGCGAAGTCGGATTGCGAAAGGGATCTGTGAGTTATGGTTACCCTATTAATTCCCCAAATTAGAAACCTGTCATATGAAGAGATTAACAAAGCTTAAATTGCATTTACTGGAAAGGCGAAGAGTCAGGGGTGACATGATAGAGGTTTACAAGTGGATGAATGGACGAACAAATCCACAAGGGCCGTGACGAGGATTCGAACCTACGTCCGAGAGTATTTGTTCATTTGAGGCATCAGGCAATTGTGATTTCTGTGTGTGATGAATGGACATAACAAAGGAGATATTAATAGGGTATTAAAAATATCAACAGAAGACAGAACACGAAACAATGGGTATAAATTGTTTAAGTTCAGATCTAGGAAAGGCATGGGTAAATACTAGTTCGGTAACAGGGTTGTTGATTTAGTGGATCCTATTACGGCGTAACTTCGTGGAGGTGGGGTCCCTCGATTGTTTCAAACGTGGGTTGGACATGTATATGAGTGGGATTGGGTGGTTATAAATAGGATCTGCCTCGTATGGGCCAATAGGCCTTCTGCAGCTACCTTTGTTCTTATGTTCTTAATTTTTATGTCTCAAAAAACATCATGAACTTGAACTTGTAAACGAACACACACATCACACATAACTACATGCTTCCACAACCCGTAATAACCAAGACCTCAGCATTCTAGAGTGGTACACAATGATCTCCAGTCCCCTCCAAACGTACTCGAGTGCATAATCGACTCTGATGATTAACCACTCACACAAAGTCACACTTATGCACTAGTAATCGATGACTGGGCGGGCCTCGTGGATGGTTCACGCTGGAGTAATGCAAGGTGGTTTTTGCTCCCTCTCTCTCTCTCTCTGTCTCTCTCTAGGGAGAGGGGGAGAGACTTTCTATCTAGGGCTATCTGATCCAGTAAGTTCAGTAGAACTTCGATTTCAACTCCTTTTACCATGTCGTAGCTCAGTCGATTAAGGCAGCGTCTGGGATGCTCTCGGACGCAGGTTCGAATTCTCGTCACGGCCCTTGTGGATTTGTTCATTTATCTAGGGCTCTCTCTCTCTCCCTCTCTCTCTCTCTCTAAGGAGGCCCTCTCCCTAGCCATCTTTCTCTCGTGCTCTTTGGTCTTGCACTAGCGCTGTCTCTCCTCCTGGCATCGGTAATCATCATTGCATGCAAGCAGCGGCATCTCTCACGACGTGCAGACGAGTCTGCCAAACCTCCCACACAGCCCAGCTTGAATACATACAGAAAAATGATGGTTCAACAAAAAGTATGGAGTAAAACACTCCAGACCAACATTAAGTGGAGGAGCGGAAAAGTGAGAGAGAGTGTGTGTGTGTTTCCTACTTGTGAATGCTGGATCAAGCCGACTGTTATTGCACCCTCGCCTTTCCAATCGTCATTTGTGTAATGTACCAACCCATCCTCCTGTTTAGATCGTAGTAACGATGTGTGTGTGTGCACCATCGGACGTGGTGCACACAGAAATATGATGTAATGTGGTGGAGGCTGACTCCATACACAGTTTCAAATGTAGATATGATAGAGCCCAGTAGGCTCAGGAACCTGTACACCAGTTGATTGACAGTTGAGAGGCGGGACCAAAGAGCCAGAGCTCAACCCCCGCAAGCACAATTAGGTGAGTATAGACGTTATGGGCAATTAGAAGGTCGAAATTGGTACTACTGCATTTGTGTACTGATGTTGCCAACCCGTTCTCGCACTTGCTTATAGTCAGTATTGGCTTATTTAATAAGTGCATATGTGACATACTAATTGATTGTGAATATTTTAGTTTACCTTGAAAAGCTTCATAGAAAACACTGTAAGCAAGCACTGTAATTGACTGTAAGCAAGTGCGAGAACGGGTTGCATGTTGCAAAGAGAACTTAACCTAACTTAACCTTTCTAGGCCCATATACACGCTCTCTGAGGTCCTAATATACTACATATGCGCTATACTAAGCCTAGGAATATTTAAGTTTGGTTTTTAGCTTTATTCCTTTCGGACTTGGATAGTAGAATTTGGTACTATTTACTTTATAGTTCGAAAAAAATATAAATCAAACTTAAATATTTCCTTGGCCTAGTACAGTACATATGTACTATATTAAGGCCTCAGCATGTATTAGGCCTCGGAAGGTTAGGTAAAGTTTTCTTTACAACGTCAGTATAAAAACTTTTCCGGTTTGTCCAAAATTCACTAGTACCAATTTCTACTTTATAATTGCCTTTTACACCAATATATGTACAATGGTCCTCATCATTACTATAAGTACTTCCTAAACAGGACGATGGGTTGAGGAACTACCTATTTTTTCTCCATCATAACTATTACAACAATCAATCAATTATGGACATGTATATGAGTGGGATTGGGTAGTTATAAATAGGAGCTGCCTCGTATGGGCCAATAGGCCTTTTGCAGTTACCTTTGTTCTTATTTGTTCTTATCAATCATCTCACTCACTCACACAGGATACAGCCCACAACAGCTGACTAACTCCCAGGGAGTTATTTACTGAACAGGACGCATCAGATGAAGGAAACCTGCCTATTGGTTTCTGCCTCGGCCGGGAATCGAACCCCCCCGGTCCGTGGAGGACCGGGGGGGATTCCTGAACGCTGTCCGCCCGGCCGTGTATGTGTTCTCACTTCAGTGTTCAATCTCCATGTCTTCAAGATATTTCCTTGGTGTGTTTACCTCGCAGTATGCAGCTGCTGCCCTGCTAGGCCACTATGCCTACACAGCATCACAAGTTTACTCTAGTATCAATTCAAATTTTTACACTGAAAATCTATTTTAAATATAAACAAAAATGTCGAAATTTAGTTTCTGCGTTGGATTGCCTGTTGATTGTGCGCTGTGCCTACTCTCTGCCGAGTGGTGGAGGGCAGGTAGGGGCCAGGGAAGGGCAGGTGGAGGGCAGGGGAGGAGGTAAAGTCCTGTAGGGTGATGAATGGAGGGCAGGGAGGGGAAAGAGGGAGCAGGGTGGGGAGGACAGCGGCCGGCACCATGCTATTTACCATGCAGTGAGGTTTGCTAGGGGGGCCCTAGCATACCCCTGGGCAGGTGTCTCAGGTTGGGGGTGGGTGGGGGGTTATGCAGGGGGGAAGGGGGGTGAGGTGAGGCAACTTGAGGAGTCAGAAGGGGGGGGGGTTGAGAAGGGGTGAAGCACCATGGGGGGGGATTGAGAAGGGGTGAAGCACCATGGGGGGGGGGAGCAGACGGGGGGGGGGGTTGAGAAGGGGTGAAGCACCATGGGGGGGGGGAGCAGACGGGGGGGGGGTTGAGAAGGGGTGAAGCACCATGGGGGGGGGAGCAGACGGGGGGGGGCGCTGTGCTATGATTCAACACGCCTAACTCTAACAAGAACGCAGAACTAATCATCACTGATGCAAATGGGAGTTAATATAATAATAAGAGACCGAACCCGAGGCGCGCAAGGCGGGACTTTTAACTAAGGAGAAGAGGCAATTTTGTCAGAAGAAAGCACTTGGAAGCAACACGAGGATAAGGATTTAGATTAAGACGAAGGGCAAGGAATTGTGCCTAAACCACTAGGACGGTCGACGTTGAGAACACTTACCATTTTAAAACATTACAATTCTGCACTTGTAACTGATGATTGATTGATGAAGATTAAGCCACCCAAAAGGTGTCACGGGCATGAATAGCCCGTAAGTGGTGGCCCTTTTGAGCCATTACCAGTATCAAGAGCTGATATTGGAGATCTGTGGAGGTGCGACTGCACCCTGCGTGAATGCACTTGTAACTTGCAAATATTCTATTAAGTAACTGGGAGAGGATAGCATGAAGTAATTGAAGAGATCGTCGTATATTTTCTGTTCTATTTCTGCCTGTGGTTGATACAAGTGGTTTAAATAGCTTCCGTTAATAACAGATGGCTCTTGAGCTTATGAGTTGAATATCTGGTACAATATTTCTTTCAGGGCGTTAACTATGCGGGCGCCTGCTGCTTTATGGGTGACAGTTCTTGCGTTGAATGAGGCGTGCTTCGCGTTGAAATTGCCTCCAATGATCACCAAGCCTCTGATCTTCGCTTCACGAAGCGAAGATCACCTTTGCCTCTGCTAGTAAAGTGCTGATATGCAGTTTGACATCTTTTGGGGGTCTGTAAATGATTATGATTATGGGTATTATATTATGATGGTGTTCATTCCTAAGAAGCAGCCGGGCAGCCTGGACATCGACACCTTCACCACAGTATATTGGGGTCCCTTTCCATGGTATAATGGGTTTTACCGTTATCATTTTTCCTTGTCCACCTGGACTTTTGTGGAGCTGAAAATTTCAGCTAGCTGCGGGAATTTTATATCGTGATGTAAGTGTGTTTCCTGCAGCATTACAATGTCTGTCATCTACGTGTAAGCTATCTCTTAAGAATGTGGATCTTGTGCTTAAGACGATGGGCATGCCACTGTACGTTTGTAAAGCGTGTGTGTCCTGTCGAACAAATCCACAACGGCCGTGACGAGGATTCGAACCTGCGTCCGGGAGCATCCCAGACACTGTCTTTCATTTGATGCATCACGTTAGTGTGATCTCTGTGTGTGGTGTGTCCTGTCTGTGTGATCTCATCCATCACTGTTGTCTCTCGCGTATCTTCTATTCCTGCCACCGCTGTTGCTGCTCGAGATCTGTGTGTCCTGCTGTTCTCCTGCAGAATTTGGTAGTGGAATTCTACAACAGGAAACCCTATAGTGGACATGTGAGGGTTTCCTGTTGTCAGTGCTTGTACTGGCTGTGTGTCTGGGATTTGTGAACTGATAGTGTTCTGATAGTACTGCTCTGGTATTGGGTTCATTGTTTCGTGATTCGGGCGTAATATCTTCAGTGCCTGTAACTCGCTGTTCGAATTTCAGACTGTGATGGTATACTGTTAGGTAGAGCCAGTCTGTCCAGTTGCCTGTTCAACTCCTGCAGTTCATGATCCTTATGTAGGTCTTATTTTTTGCAGTGCCTACATTTGTGTATCGTGTGTGCTTTGGTGCATTTGCGCTCATCGTGTTGCAAGTCGTTTTCTTGCTGTTGTTGGGTTCTTCTGTCGTATCTCTTGTGGATGTAGCAGTAAAACCCACAAACTCTCTTGTGGGTTTGCACCATGCTGATTGATTGATTGATGAAGATTAAACCACCCAAGAGGTGGCACGGGCATGAATAGCCCGTAAGTGGTGGCCCTTTTGAGCCATTACCAGTATCAAGAGCTGATACTGGAGATCTATGGAGGCGCGACTGCACCCTGCGTGACGGGAGATGTCTCCCCTGCACCATGCTGCTCTGTGTGGCTTTCCACCCGGGTTATTTTGTTCCATAGTGGCTTTACCGCTGCCAAATTTGGTCTGTCGTTGCTAGTTGTAGTCTCCGAGTGCTGTTACTCTGTATGTCCCTCCCCCCCATACTCTGTGTTCATGTGTGGATACTCTATTGTTGACTGCGTGTCCGGGGGAGTGTCCCGTTGGGTGGGACTGTCTATTCCAGGTTTGCTGGTATGTATTGTTGTTGTTGTTGTTGTCTGAACTCTCATGCCTTTTGTAGTCTACTTTTCAGTCGGCCTAGACACGACTTGTTCCATGCATAATGATCCTGGGAGCAGTTCGGACAAGAGACTTGCATACTTTATTTCGTCGAGCTTTTGAAGCCATTGTGACGTCGGGTGTGGTTTGGAACACTTTAAAATTGTGTCCCTATTGGAGCATGTGGCCCTCACAGGGCCAGATGTCACAGCTTCACACAGCTGTGAAGTGTCACAGCTTCAAGTAGCTGTGACACTTGAAGCACCAGATAAAGTCCCGGTCAACACCTGATGTTTGAAACTTCCCATTTGGAAAGGGGAACTTTGAAATGATGGAAAATTCCCGTTTTACTTGTGGTGGAATTTCCCGCCCTTCTAATGGAGGATAACTTCTTTGCAGGCGGGTACGATGCCTTCCTTATGTGCATCTTGTGGCTGACGTAACTTATGGTAACTATTCCCCTCCACTCAGTGGGGGTTCCAAGGTGTTCCTCCCCCCCCCCCCCCCCGAGGAGTGCCTTTGTTACCTCCTTCTTGATGTCCAGTTTGACTAACTGGTATTCTTTGTCCAGGAATCTATATTAATTTTGTTCCGAGGGGCGAGTTTAGCGCCACTCATCCTGTGAGTGGACACACCGCCATAGTGACAGTATTGGGCAGCGTCACTCGTCCTGTGAATGGACACACCGCCATAGTGACAGTATTGGGCAGCGGCACTCATCCTGTGAGTGGACACACCGCCATAGTGACAGTATTGGGCAGCGTCACTCATCCTGTGAGTGGACACACCGCCATAGTGACAGTATTGGGCAGCGCCACTCATCCTGTGAGTGGACACACCGCCATAGTGACAGTATTGGGCAGCGCCACTCATCCTGTGAGTGGACACACCGCCATAGTGACAGTATTGGGCAGCGTCACTCATCCTGTGAGTGGACACACCGCCATAGTGACAGTATTGGGCAGCGTCACTCATCCTGTGAGTGGACACACCACCATAGTGACAGTATTGGGCAGCGCCACTCATCCTGTGAGTGGACACACCGCCATAGTGACAGTATTGGGCAGCGTCACTCATCCTGTGAGTGGACACACCGCCATAGTGACAGTATTGGGCAGCGTCACTCATCCTGTGAGTGGACACACCGCCATAGTGACAGTATTGGGCACCGCAACTCATCCTGTGAGTGGACACACCGCCATAGTGACAGTGTTGGGCAGCGCCACTCATCCTGTGAGTGGACACACCGCCATAGTGACAGTATTGGGCAGCGTCACTCATCCTGTGAGTGGACACACCGCCATAGTGATAGTATTGGGCAGCGCCACTCATCCTGTGAGTGGACACACCGCCATAGTGACAGTATTGGGCAGCGTCACTCATCCTGTGAGTGGACACACCGCCATAGTGACAGTATTGGGCAGCGTCACTCATCCTGTAAGTGGACACGCCGCCATAGTGACAGTATTGGGCAGCGCCACTCATCCTGTGAGTGGACACGCCGCCATAGTGACAGTATTGGGCAGCGTCACTCATCCTGTGAGTGGACACACCGCCATAGTGACAGTATTGGGCAGCGCCACTCATCCTGTGAGTGGACACGCCGCCATAGTGACAGTATTGGGCAGCGCCACTCATCCTGTGAGTGGACACACCGCCATAGTGACAGTATTGGGCAGCGCCACTCATCTTGTGAGTGGACACGCCGCCATAGTGACAGTATTGGGCAGCGTCACTCATCCTGTGAGTGGACACACCGCCATAGCAGCATGTACAACACTCCCCAATAGGAAGAAAACCCGCTGGGTTGTTCATCCTGTCACTTGTACCCAGACATAGCTGGTTCTGGCTTAACTGTCTTAAGTGAACAGCTTCTCAAAACAAGGTCCAAAATGGGGGGAATCTTTTAAGAACAGTATCTATATTTGACAAATAGTGTTTTCCTAACTCATTATAACTTACCTTATTGGGGCGCCTGACAGCTAGGTGGACAGCGCTTCGGATTCGTAGTCCTGAGGTTCCAGGTTCGATCCCCGGTGGAGGTGGAGACAAATGGGCAAAATGTTTCTTTCACCCTGATGCTCCTGTTACCTACCAGTAAATAAGTACCTGGGAGTTAGACAGCTGCTACGGGCTGCTTCCTGCGGGTGTGTAACAAAAAGGAGTCCTGGTCGAGGACCGGACCGCGGGACGCTAAACCCCGAAATCATCTCAAGATAACCATCTCAAGATAACCGTCAAGATGGGACTAGAATTGTTCTCCACAAGATGCTCCCAGGTGGCTATTGTCAGTGACCTGACAGCTGAGCCCCGAAATCATCTCAAGATAACCTGAAGATAACTGGCCCCATCCAGGTCCTCAGGGAACTTGAATATTACCTTAAGGTAGATCTTCCTCCTCGATTGTGCTCTTTAAGACATCTGCTTGTTTCTCGGTCGGGTTCCACTGTCTTGTATCTGATGGATAGTTAACGATTAAGCCACCCAAGAAGTGGCACGGGTATGAATAGCCCGTAATTCTTGCATGTTTCCGGACTCTTACATGGAGTCTATTTGACACGGTGTTTATCTCTAAATTTTTGTTTGTTAAGATTGATTGATGAAGATTAAGCCACCCAAAAGGTGGCACGGGCATGAATAGCCCGTAAGTGGTGGCCCTTTTAAGCCATTACCAGTATCAAGAGCTGATACTGGAGATCTGTGGAGGTGCGAATGCACCCTGCGTGACGGGAGATGTCTCCCGGACCAAGTGGTGACCAAATGGTGGTCTGTACTGAAAGGCTGCCTGCTCTATACTGGGGGTTGAATGGTGTTACACCGGAATGCAGGATTCTAACTTCGCACGCACGCGCGCACACGGCCCAATAACAAGCGCAAATTACGGGTCTTGAGGTTATCTTGAGATGATTTCGGGGCTTTAGTGTCCCCGCGGCCCGGTCTTCTTCAGGCCTCCACCCCCAGGAAGCATCCCGTGACAGCTGACTAACACCCAGGTACCTATTTTACTGCTAGGTAACAGGGGCATAGGGTGAAAGAAACTCTGCCCATTGTTTCTCGCCGGCGCCTGGGATCGAACGCTGGACCACAGGATCACAAGTCCAGCGTGCTGTCCGCTCGGCCGACCGGCTCCCCCAGAGGGTAGACGAAACACTGAAACAAAATAATCTGGGAATTGAGAATACTCCCAGAATAGCACCCGTAGTTTTTTCACCTTGGGATAATGAGCCCCTGGAGCTAATTCGGCCTTATTCGGAGAAAACAAATTTATCTCACACGGTCATACAAATAATTCATTAATTACACGTACGTAACAGGTTCACCCCCGTATCAACCTATCCTGGATTTGCTTGCACCCTGGAGAGGCCACTCCAGACCGACACCCAGAGCGCAACTCCATAGTCTCCTGAGACTGATATGATTGGTTGATGAAGATTAAGCCACCCAAAAGGTGGCACGGGCATGAATAGCCCATAGGTGGTGGCCCTTTTGAGCCATTACCAGTATCAAGAGCTGATACTGGAGATCTGTGACGGGAGATGTCTCCTGTGTGTAGTGTCCAATTGATTGATTGACTGATAAAGATTAAGCAAACCCAAGAGGTGGCACTGGCATGAATAGCCCGTAAGGTGGATGTCTACTACTTCCATTAATTATAACTACTCACTTTAGCGCGCCACATCGAAAATTTGACGAAGTTAATAGAGCACAATGAACACCGCGAACACACAAGCTAGTATGGCCTACATAACTAGGAAGCCCTCGGTAACTCGTTTAGGGTCTATTCATGCCCGTGCCATCTTTTGGGTGACACTCTTCATCAATCAATCTTGCCTATATATTGAGTTCTTTGAGGCTTACAGTCCCCAAGTGGGCATTTGAAGGCATAGACGACATTGGTCTCTTTTAAAGCGTTCTGCTTTGTGTCTGGAGAGTTTCTCATGAGTAGGTTGGCCGTTTTTTTGGTTTTATAGTAAATCGTCAATTGTATCTTCTCAATCAATCAATCAATCAATCAATCAATCAATCAATCAATCAATCAACAACTCGTGTATTGTCATATGTTACTACACAAGACGGCCGCGGTGACCACCCGGCAAAAAAAGCTATTCATCTAATTTTTGTTCTCCGTTTATGTTTAATTTGTTAATTTCAGTATCAATGGTAAAACAGTCTTGAATTATGTAAATCGAATAAACAGATTTTTGTTCATAATTTTGTTATGATAACATGTTATATAGTACCGTGGCAGGGAATACAATCAACAAGATAACATCATAAGACATTCACCAAGCTGGTGATCACAATAATAACTCTCAGGAACGCATTCCATCAAATTGAAACAAGTTTATTGATGTATAAATACACACAAAAGGACGAGGTAGTTCAACTTATTCTCACCCCGTTCAGTACGTGTTCATATATGTATATATATATATATATATATATATATATATATATATATATATATATATATATATATATATATATATATATATATATATATAGACAAGCTTCTTCTCCCAGGGGGGGCGGAGGAACTATCTTAAGTAGCAAACGTCTCAGCAGAAACTATCTAAGTATATGCAACGAAACTCGTACATGAGGTAATAAAGCTTACCCAAGAGGAAGAGCCGAGTGGTGACCTACACCAAGATTCTCAGGGGAAATAAAAAAATAAGATGAGTGATGTTTGAGGAATGCTGAATAAAAGGGGAATGGTGCTTAGCAACTAGAGGCATAGACGAATCACCGGGATGTTAGGAAGAACTATTCTCTACGAAGATAGTGAGCAAATGGAATGGGATTAGGGGAAGGTGTAACAGAGCCAATTCAATCACAATTTATTATTACATACAATTAGAAACATGAGGACAGGAAGCCATTACATTAGACAACTGAAATGTACTAAAATAGGGCTCAGGAGCTTAACTATACAATTACACCTAGGAAATAGAGAACAAGATCTATAAATCTGATCTTGCATCTGCCCGAAACGCTGCGCGTACTAGTGGCTTTACAAGATTGTAAATACTATGCTATGTATTCTCTCAAACCCAATGTACCTTCTTGTATATAAATAAATAAATAAATAAATAAATAAATAAATAAATAAATAAATAAATAAAGAACACCAGGGAGGCAGTGAGAACTGTGTAATATTTAGCGATAAACTGAAGGCAAACATTTAAGAAGCCTAGTATTCAGAAAACGTGAACATGAGAGACTAAAATGAGGACTTTGGAAGGAGAACCTCCAAAAACCCGCTCAAAAATAGGACTGTGTATCACATGGTGTAAATTCTCCTACCAAAAAAAAGCAAACACGCCGAAGTGCATCTCACTGTTAACACACAAGGGAATCGAACGCACTAACCCAGGGTTCGGCAGACGGTAATTTGTGACTAGACACCAAACTCGGACGAGCGCCCAAAAAAGAGCAAAGATACTCAATAACTCTAGAACACGCAAAGGATACAAATCAGAAGGGGAAACCGAGAATAAATTATTAAAATTATATAGCAGTTTTGAGTGATACATATGAACACCTGCTGGTTCACATTACTTCTCACAAGGCAACGTCTCATTTGGACCATTTGAGACAAGCTACAAGGCCTCAACCCTGTTTTAACTCCTGGATAAATTTATAAACAAAAATTGACTTTACTTACAGTAATTTGTATCTCATATGCGAGCATTAATATCACCAATGATTGAAATGAAGTATCTATCAAGTATATTTCTGCCTAGACGAAGACACGGCAATTTCTCACAATACAAAATCATTAAGACAAAAATGATGCCAAGAAGCCTCTTCTGATTGTCGCAATAACCCAGGACATGAACCAGGATGAGTATGGGGCGCACAATAAACTAGCCGCCTCTGCTGGCAACAATCATCAATCTAAGAATAGAATATTAAGAAAAGTTGGTTTTCGTAACAATCTTCACAGGGAAGGAACACTTTGTCTTAAGAAACACTCGCCGTGTTATAACTACGAGTGTGTCTTGAGTGCTAAGTCAATACTAACAGACACTTCATTACACACAGAAATCACAGTAGCGTCATTTGATGCATCACGCTATTGTGATTTCTGTGTGTAATGAAGTAAGGGCGAAGAGGTAGAACGGCCTATTGACATAGCTCGAGTGCAGGGGGGAGTTGTGTAAAACCCTGGTTTGTGTCTCGGAGAGGCTGCAGGATCCAGTAAGTTCAGTAGAACTTCGGTTTCAACTCTTTGGGCCATGTCGTAGCTCAGTCGAAAAGGGAACGTCTGGGATGATCTCGGACGTAGGTTCGAATCCTCGTCACGGCCCTTGTGGATTTGTTCAATACTAAGAGTTCCGTCTCAAGACATGGTTCAGACATTAAGCAGATGGGGCAAGACAAACAAGCTGAAAGTAAAGGAAGGTGCATAATCCCAAATAAAATAGAGCTTCGAGCTCACACAAATGGGGTCCACAGTTCGAGTCTCCCAAGGTCCAGATGAATGGAATGTATTCACCCCCCCTTCCCCCCATCCTCTCTCCCAACTATCTCCCTCAACCCCATGCAACCTCCCCAACCTCCAAATCACATTTTATCCCCAAACACCAAACACCTCCCCAACCACTTCCTCAGCAACATGCCGAACCCAAACACCTCCCCAACCCTCAACCCACTTCCCATCGATTCAGTCCCGGGTACAAGCACTTACGAACTTGTCCATCTTTCCTCGATCTTTGGCGACTTTATTTACAATTATCAAACAATTAATGAGCTCCGAAGCATCAGGAGGCTGTTTATAACAATAACCACAGTTGATTGGCAAGTTTTCCACGTTTTTCTGTTTACTAAATGCAACCAAAGCCGTCAAAGATTGAGGAAAGATGTACACGTTCGTAAGTACTTGCGTAACTGATTCGTGAATTCGAGTCCTTCTCCCGATGATAAGTATCGATACTATTACACGTGTATCAACTGCCGTCTTCGGATAAGGAATACTTCCCAATAACCATCTTAAGGATAATTAACACCGATCCATACCCCGGCTCGCCGGATAAGTAACGAAGTGGATTAACCGAAGTTTTCTTATAAACGACTCGAATTATCAGACGCCAATCTTATGAGATAGCCTTATGTTAAACTCTAAATTGACTACATATTTAACTTTTTATATATAGCATAGCGCCATTATCCACACAACAGCACAATTACAAATAGCCTAACATCATGGCAAATAGTCTAGGATCATGACAAATAGCCTAGCATCATGACAAATAGCCTGGCATCATGACAAATAGCCTAGCATCATGGCAAATAGCCTAGCATCATGACAAATAGCCTAGCATCATGACAAATAGCCTAGCATCATGGCAAATAGCCTAGCATCATGACAAATAGCCTAGCATCATGACAAATAGCCTAGCATCATGGCAAATAGCCTAGCATCATGACAAATAGCCTAGCATCATGGCAAATAGCCTAGCATCATGGCAAATAGCCTAGCATCATGGCAAATAGCCTAGCATCATGGCAAATAGCCTAGCATCATGACAAATAGCCTAGCATCATGGCAAATAGCCTAGCATCAAGACAAATAGCCTAGCATCATGGCAAATAGCCTAGCATCATCGCAAATAGCCTAGCATCATGGCAAATAGTCTAGGATCATGGCAAATAGCCTAGCAGCATGACAAATAGCCTAGCATCATGGCAAATAGCCTAGCATCATGGCAAATAGTCTAGCATCATGGCAAATAGCCTAGCATCATGGCAAATAGTCTAGGATCATGGCAAATAGCCTAGCATCATGGCAAATAGCCTTGCATCATGACAAATAGCCTAGCATCATGGCAAATAGCCTAGCAGCATGACAAATAGCCTAGCATCATGACAAATAGCCTAGCAGCATGACAAATAGCCTAGCATCATGACAAATAGCCTAGCAGCATGACAAATAGCCTAGCATCATGACAAATAGCCTAGCAGCATGACAAATAGCCTAGCATCATGACAAATAGCCTAGCATCATGGCAAATAGCCTAGCATCATGACAAATAGCCTAGCATCATGGCAAATAGCCTAGCATCATGGCAAATACCCTAGCATCATGGCAAATAGCCTAGCACAATTACAAATAGCCTAGCATCATGGCAAATAGCCTAGCATCATGGCAAATAGTCTAGGATCATGGCAAATAGCCTAGCATCATGGCAAATAGCCTAGCATCATGACAAATAGCCTAGCATCATGGCAAATAGCCTAGCATCATGACAAGTAGCCTAGCATCATGGCAAATAGCCTAGCAGCATGATAAATAGCTTAGCATCATGACAAACGGCCTAGCATCATGGCAAATAGCCTAGCATCATGACAAGTAGCCTAGCATCATGGCAAATAGCCTAGCAGCATGATAAATAGCTTAGCATCATGACAAATAGCCTAGCATCATGACAAATAGCCTAGCATCATGACAAATAGCCTAGCATCATGACAAATAGCCTAGCATCATGGCAAATAGCCTAGCATCATGGCAAATAGCCTAGCATCATGGCAAATAGCCTAGCATCATGACAAATAGCCTAGCATCATGGCAAATAGCCTAGCAGCATGACAAATAGCCTAGCAGCATGACAAATAGCCTAGCATCATGACAAATAGCCTAGCATCATGGCAAATAGCCTAGCATCATGGCAAATAGCCTGGCATCATGACAAATAGCCTAGCATCATGGCAAATAGCCCAACAATCATGACAAATAGCCTAGCATCATGACAAATAGCCTAGCATCATGACAAATAGCCTAGCATCATGGCAAATAGCTTAGCATCATGACAAACGGCCTAGCATCATGGCAAATAGCCTAGTATCATGACAAATGGCCTAGCATCATGACAAATAGCCTAGCATCATGACAAATAGCCCAGCAATCATTACAAATAGCCTAGCATCATGGCAAATAGCCTAGCATCATGGCAAATAGCCTGGCATCATGACAAATAGCCTAGTATCATGACAAATGGCCTAGCATCATGACAAATAGCCTAGCATCATGGCAAATAGCCCAGCAATCATGACAAATAGCCTAGCATCATGACAAATAGCCTAGCATCATGACATAGACTAGCATAACAGCTTTGGCTACAATGATAGGAAGTTCTGTATATAAGACTATAGGAAGACATACAGTAAAGTGAGAGACGGGGGTTTAGCCTTGTCTGCTACGCCACTCCGGTAATCTGTTCCATCATTCAAAGATAAAGTGGTTGATATCATCACCCCAGTAGATGATATCACCCTGGTTCCTGGGATCAGTGCCCCAGGGGGCCCGGTTTTCCATCAGGCTTCCGGGTTGACGGTCTGAATGATCATATTTGCGCACAGGAATAATTCTTATCTATAACATGAAAAGCACGAGAATTTCAAAATCTAGTTGGGGGGGGGGGGGAATTCTTCAGGAACAGTGGAAGATCCTGCGACATGCTGCCGGCTTCCAGTCCCACTGTTGAGGACACTAGAGAGATGGTGGCCCTCGGGTAATTCGGGTAAATTCAGGTAAGTTAAAAATACACAGAGTGGAACGTAGTGGACCAATAATCCATCATACTGTTTACCTTTCGCCTGCCTCTATTGCTACCGTGTATGTACACATATACGGTAACAAATGTATATGTAAGTATACAGGGGCCAGATTCACGGATTCAGTTACGCAAGCACTTACGAACGTGTACATCTTTCCTCAATCTTTGATGCCTTCGGTTACATTTATTAAGACAGTTTACAAGCATGAAAGCCTGCCAATCAACTGTTGTTATTGTTATAAACAGCCTCCTGGTGCCTCGGAGCTCATTAACTGTTTAATAATTGTAAATAAAGCTGCCACATATTGAGAAAAGATGTACAGGTTCGTAAGTGTTTGCGTAACTTCTTCGTGAATCTGGCCCTCCCAGAGCACTACCAAACACACCGAGCTGCGAGGTGCTAGCACCAACAGTCCAAGTGTCATGGTCGGCCAGGGCCCAGGATACATCAAACCTTTAACTGTCCACTTAAGAAACCTGTACACCTTCCCCCCCAAACATGGCGGGTTTTGTATTTATTAAACCTGTTTACGAGCTACAAAACGCTGCCAGGCTATTCTCGACCCAAAGTTATTATTGTTTGGGACAACCTAGTAGCGCTTTGGAACTCGTAAACTGTTTAATAAATGAATATTAACCCGCTATGATTGAAGAAAGATGTACAGGTTTAGTAAATTTGCGGGTAGATGCTTGACGAATGCTGGCCCTGGCCGTCTGGTGAATGACCTAGTTGTGAAGGTAGCCTAATACCCTAGAGCCCTCATTAAGATATGCTCAAAGTAATATAATGTCGGCTTAGTATGCCGTGTATAATTTCTTAATTTGCACAAAGAAAAATTATTGAACACAAATGGACTTGACACCGTGGAGGTCCTCTTTACGGTGTCGGGCCAGACGGCGCCAGTGCCGGGCCAGACGGCGCCAGTGCCGGGCCAGACGGCGCCAATGCCGGGCCAGATGACGCCAGTGTCGGGCCAGACGGCGCCAGTGCCGGGCCAGACGGCGCCAGTGCCGGGCCAGACGGCGCCAGTGCCGGGCCAGACGGCGCCAATGTCGGGCCAGATGACGCCAGTGTCGGGCCAGACGGCGCCAGTGCCGGGCCAGACGGCGCCAGTGCCGGGCAAGACGGCGCCAGCGCCAGGCCAGACGGCGCCAGTGCCGGGCCAGATGGCGCCAGTGCCAGGCCAGACGGCGCCAGTGCCGGGCCAGACGACGCCAGTGCCGGGCCAGATGACGCCGGACCAAACAAAAATGGTCTAAAACGAAAGTACAAATCTTATAACACTTTCGCGAGTAAAAGCTCTAGTAATGACCCCCTTTGGGCCTACTTCTACTAATGGGTTTTGCCTCAGGAATTTACAGCTTGGCAATCTTCCCTTCACCCAACCTGTCCTCCCACTTAATACACCGCGATTATGACGCCTTCACATACATTATACGGGCTCACCATAGCCCGTGCTACATGGACACTTCGTCCTGAGTAGCTAAATCTTTAACAACAGACGCCTTCACCAGTTACAGTCCCGCTCCTGAGCCAGGGAAGTCCACTACGGGCTCGCCATAGCCCGTGCTACTTGCAACTTTTTGTTTCCAGTAGCCGAATCTAAAACAACAACGTTATCGACAAACGCGTAAAAATTTAGACGTTTTCGTGAAATAAAAAGCATTGAGATAACAAACGTTCCTGCGTGGAAATGAGCAATGGAATCGATAGATTAGGAAGGTTAGCTATAAGATTCGAACGCTTCTAGTTAGGCTCCAGCACTTTAAATCTAACGCTTTTTAAAGCTTGACCTCTAGTAGCCTAATTTGCTGCAATCACTCGAGCAGAATTCCACGGAATAGGCCTAGCTATATGGTCCGTGAGAGGCCTGAGAAACTATATACATTTCTCATTATATATCACCCATTATATCAATTTCTAATATCTTCTACATCATCTTCATCATCATGTTACCCTATTTCTTTTTAATTCTCACGATCTCCTTTGCCTGATTTTTAGTTCCCTTATATATACAGTCTCCGTGGAGTAGTGGTAAGACACTCGCCTGGCGTTCCGCGAGCGCTTTGTCATGGGTTCGTATCCTGGCCGGGGAGGATTTACTGGGCGCAAATCCTTAACTGTAGCCTCTGTTTAACTCAACAGTAAAATGTGTACTTGGTTGTAACAACGATTCTTCGCGGCGGGGATCGTATTCCAGGGACCTGCCCGTAACGCTACGCGTACTAGTGGCTCTACAAGAATGTAACAACTCTTGTATATATCTCAAAAAAAAAAAATGGCGTTTGAGATAGACATATACAATATGACATAATCAAAAACGGTTTGATGATGGCTTTAATGCTCTCCACCTCTGGAGGGTTATTAAGACAAGTGCTTACATAAGCTCAGGAATATGTCTAAAACTTAAGCAACCTGTCGGTATAGATATACCGAGAAACGGGGTATATTTTCCCCGTGAATATATCCCTACCTTTGTGCTAAAAGAATATGCCTCATTGTTAATAAATAAATGTACTGAAACTCTCAAATTTACATTACCTTTCAATTCATTATTTGCTCGCAATCTCTCGTGTAAACCTTCTCCTGTGGAATGGGGCTTCCTCAGTCTTTGGGTCCAGATTCACGAAGCAGTTACGAAGCAGTTATGTACACGTTCGTAAGTGCTTGCGTAAGTGCTTTCGTGAATCTGGCCCCAAGTTCGTAAGTACTTGCGTAACTGCTTCGTAAATCTGGCCCTAGGTTCGTAAGTGCTTGCGTGACTGCTTCGTGAATCTGGCCCCAGGTTCGTAAGTGTTTGCGTAACTGCTTCGTGAATCTGGCCCCTGGTTTGCATTCTCGCCCTTTCATTAGTCTCCCCCCATTTATATTAGTCGCATTTTCTACATTCGTTTCCGGCGTCACACTCTTTTTTTTTCCATTGAAAATTTCTTATACTTCCGTTTGTCATCTGTACAACCCAACGGCTATATTTTGTCCAGCGTCTTGAACCAACCAATCAGAACACCGGGAGCTGAAAGCCGTGCCACCACACAGAATGTCTGTTGTTGTTTAAAGATTTCGCTACTTGGAACAAACAGTTCCAATCAGCACGGGCTATGGTGAGCCCGTAGGTACTTAATTGCACCACACAGAAAGCCCAGCATCCGCCAGGGCGAGATTAAGTCAGGGCGACATTCTCTTCACATCTTACTACCTACAACTAAGTCACAATACAACATGGGTACCAATTATTAACCTTGTAACCACACAACTAAGTCAACAGCGCTGACACCGTACACCATTTTCCTGGCAGCGTGAAGGAACGCTGCCAAACTGTTCCAACACTCCCTCATCCCTGGAAACTCAAATACCCCTAAAAACCTCTAAAGAAAAAGAAAATGTAATGTACCCGATAAGGGGGGAACTATGACGTCTGGAACGCTTACGCTAAACGCACCAAGTCACAACAATGTTACCAGGCGAGGCCTAACGAGCGTCATATAAGCACCATAAACCCTAATCCACATAGGAGACGTCTCCCGTCACGCAGGGTGCAGTCGCACCTCCACAGATCTCCAGTATCATCTATTGATACTGGTAATGGCTCCAAAGGGCCACCACTTACGGGCTATTCATGCCCGTGCCACCTTTTGGGTGGCTTAATCTTCATCAATCAATCAATCCTAATCCTCCATCACTAACAATCCCACCACCAGTCAGTCAAGGCATTAACATCTTTGACACAATTATTTACAGTTTTGCCTAATCCGAGTCAGTCAAGAGACGTGATTTCGAGCTGGAGGAATGAAACAAATTGGGTGCCTCCACTACTATTACTAAATCACTGAACTATATGTTTAACACATCTCTAACACTGTCCATGGAGGACAGAACATTTACAATGCTATGCTGGTTAGCATTGTAAATGTGTGGCCACGTCTGTGGTAGAAAATAATAATAATAATAATAATAATAATAATAAAACTACTATCAATAATGTATGCGAAGGTCCTACCCGAGAGCTATTACATGTCAATGTTTGTATCTGACGCAATTACGGGCTATTCATGCCCATGCCACTTGGGTGGCTTAATCTTCATCAATTAATCTGACGCAAATCTAACGAGAAATGAACAAACGGAGAACCGTAGATAATTACCGGAAGACCTCGAACAAACTCCAGGCGTGAGTAAACAAATTTTTGCTATAATTCAATCAAAACAAGTGACCATAGACTTATACAATATTGAGCAGATATATCCATATTTTTTTCCCTTCCGTCGGCAGGGTTAGATAACATATGAAATGGGCATATGTTAGGTAACATATGAAATGGGCATATGTTAGGTAACATATGAAATGCCCGAAACGCTGTGTGTATTAGTGGCTTTAGGCATAGTGCATTAACTCTACCTAGAAGTAGGTAGGCATTAGGCATAGGCATAGGCATTAACCTAGAAATCGAACATTCTGTTTGTAACTCATTTTTTAATGTACTTTTACATGAAGAAACATCATTATAGTTATTTATTATAACAGTACAGCGCGTTATCGAGCACAATCACAGACGGTGACTGTTGTGTTTTTATAATGCTAACCAGTATCTTCTTATCTTGAGATGATTTCGGGGCTTTTTAGTGTCCCCGCGGCCCGGTCCTCGACCAGGCCTCCACCCCCAGGAAGCAGCCCGTGACAGCTGACTAACACCCAGGTACCTATTTTACTGCTAGGTAACAGGGGCATAGGGTGAAAGAAACTCTGCCCATTGTTTCTCGCCGGCGCCCAGAATCGAACCCGGGACCACAGGATCACAAGTCCAGCGTGCTGTCCGCTCGGCTCCCTCCCTGAGCATGCATACATTCTCGTCTGCCCTACACAAACAGCATTAGAGATCTGCTACATACTGTGCAGTGTGTTATTGAGCACCCCACCACAGGCGACAAGTATTTCTACAATGCTAACAGAGCTAAGAGGCTTTCGTGGTCTTGAGCCGTGAGAATGGTCTAAGACAGACCGAAACGTCGTCGTCCCTTCATTTTCTAGTGTGTGGATTGGCAAACAGAGCTCAGAGGGTTATAAGCTATGCGGAATGATACAGGGAACTAGATCTCGCAAGTCACAGAAAGAACAAAGGAGATATGATCAGAACTTACAAGATACTGTGGTAATTTACAAGGAGGTAAAGGGGAAGCCTCTTTAAATTGAGAGAAAATAAGACGAAAGGACGAACGTGGAAGCCGGAAAAGCAAACGAGTCTATGAAATGTAAGGAAATACTCGTACCTTATTATACAGGTGGACAAAAAAGTGGAATTTACTGGAGAGAGGAAATCCCACTACGGGCTCACCTTAGCCCGTGCTCCTTGGAACTTTTGTTCCGAGTAGCTGAATCTCAAACAACAACATGGAAAGAGGTTTCGGAAGCCGCTTCCAATCCGCAATTTTAAGGCTAAATTTGACATATAATTTAACTATTCCGACGTTCGAATTCTATCGCAACAGGTACAAGGTTAGAAGATGGGGGAGTATAAAGAGCAGGACCTCACTTCCCCGTAGTCCCTGACAGGTGGTGGTAGTAGTGGTGGTTGTGGTAGTGGTGGTAGTAGTGGTGGTGGCGGCTTCACCACCAACCCCCCCCCCCTCCACCCCCACCACCACGACCCTCTTCACACAACCTCAAATGAGCCAGCAAGGCATTTTTCACTTCAGTGATGCAAATCCAACTTGGTCTCGCCCCGTTCCCTCTGAATTCTTAGTGAGGAAATCGACTTTGGAGAAAGAGAAGAAAGAGTTAAGGACCTGAATTGCATCACTTACCCTCTGTGGGATGTGAGCCACGGGATAATGTGAGAGAGTGGGGGAGGAAGTGGAAGAGAAATTGCGACAAAGAAAGGGCAAAACAAAGAAGAAGGCAGAGGGAGAGGAGTAGAAGAGAGGAACAAGGGGTAGGGGGGGAATAGGGCAAGTAATAAAGAGGACTACGTGTGGAAAAAGAGGCAGATGCACGTCCGAAAGGGAGAGGTAAAGTCTCCTTCCTCTGACCTAAGAGGTAAGTAAGAGATCTTAGAGTGAGAGGGAGGAAGGGAAGGAGGGTTGGAGGATACAACTAAATTCAAAAGACCTTGGGCAAGAGTCAGGTACAGTAGCCTATATCATTCCTGTGCACTCTACAGTTGTGTATGCACGCAGGGTGCAGTCGCACCTCCACAGATCTCCAGTATCATCTATTGATACTGGAAATGGCTCAAAAGGGCCACCACTTATGGGCTATTCATGCCCAAGCCACCTTTTGGGTGGCTTAATCTTCTCTCTCTCGTGTTTGTCCACCATCTGGTCACCATTTGGTCCGGGAGACATCTCCTGTCACGCAGGGTGCAGTCGCACCTCCACAGATCTCCAGTATCATCTATTGATACTGGTGATGGCTCAAAAGGGCCATCACTTACGAGCTATTCATGCCCGTGCCACCTTTTGGGTGGCTTCATCTTCATCTTAACACATTCATAAGGGAGACATCTCCCGTCATGCAGGGTGCATTCGCGCCTCCACAGATCTCCAGTATCAGCTCTTGATACTGGTAATGGCTTAAAAGGGCCACCACTTACGGGCTATTCATGCCCGTGCCACCTTTTGGGTGGCTTAATCTTCAATCAATCTTACAGTTATGCACAGTGTGTCAGGTATACCTACTGTGTACAGTGTCTCAGGTGTACATACGGTGCACAGATGTGTGTGTGTGCACCTTCGACACATTCTATGACGCTACCACGTGTTACAACCGTCATCAAATCGCAGATGATTGATTGATTGATATACATTAAGCCACCCTAAGAGGCGGCACGGGCATGAATAGCCCGTAAGAAATCGCAGATATGCAAGTCCCTCCCCCCCCCCCCACAACATTTTTACCTTACTTTCCGGGCAAAAAGCTGAAACTATGCCACGAAGTACAAAAATACAAACAAGCTCACAAAGCCAAGATGTAAACAACTTCAAGCCACAGAGGTCAAAATTATCAACAATGCGGCTCAAAATAATACGGAACGCGAGCGGAAATATATTGACCAAAGTGTTTCAAAGATCGCCCCAAGGAGGACACGGGCAAACAATCCAGAGGAAAGCATAAACAGCCACGTCGGCCCAGATGCAAACAAGGAAGACTGAGAGGCCAGTAAGGGACCAGACTGAGAGATCAATAAGGGGAACCGGTCAATACCGCCAGTGTGAAGTGAAGGAGACTATGACAGAGGCACACTCTTAAGGTGACGACGCTAGACGCTGCCTCTCACCTGACAGCTGAGTGGACAGCGCTTCGGATTCGTAGTCCTGAGGTTCCGGGTTCGATCCCAGGCGGAGGCGGGAACAAATGGGCAGTTGAAAGGGAGGGGGGTAGAAATAGCCTAAGCTACTCTATCCCTTTGAGATGTATTCATTGCTTATCTCAATAAACATACTTGAACTTGAACTTGAATGGGCAGTTTCTTTCACTCTTAATGCGCCTGTTACCTAGCAGTAAATAGGTACCTGGGACTTAGACAGCTGCTACGGGCTGCTTCCTGTGGGGTGTGTATAAAAAAGGAGGCCTGGTCGAGGACCGGGCCGCAGGGACGCTAAGCCCCGAAATCATCTTAAGATAACCTCACCCGTGTAAAAATAAATACGTCACTATTAAGCCAGGCCTAACTGCCATAGAGAACAAGGGAACGCGGAAAATATACATTTTCTGAACATTAGTAATTAAACATAAGAACATAAGAACAAAGGTAACTGCAGAAGGCCTATTGGCCCATCCGAGGAAGCTCCTATTTATAACCACCCAATCCCACTCATATACATGTCCAACCCACGCTTGAAACAATCGAGGGACCCCACATCCACCACGTTACGCGGTAATTGGTTCCACAAATCAACAACCCTGTTACCGAACCAGTATTTACCCAAGTCTTTCCTAAATCTAAACTTATTCAATTTATACCCATTGTTTCGTGTTCTGTCTTGTCATATGACAAATATAAAGACAAAATAAGGGCCAAGTGGGTTAAATTCTACGACCCCGAGTTTTGGCCGAAATGTTACAAGAAAAAGTGAAGGGAAAATTGTTGCGAATGAGAACAAGGAACACGAGGCGTCAAGGAAAAACAAAAGAGCGAGATGTGAAGCGAAAGAGTCGAGAGACCGGGCCCCCGGGGGACATAGGTCCTCGGAACCACCTCAAGGCAACCTCAAAGAAAGAGAATGTGGTTTCAGTCCGTCAACTATACCTCAAGATAGCAAAACGTAAGAATGGAACGATGGCAGACGATGGAGGCTGAGAAATGAATTATTAAAGCTAAAGAAAATATACAAAAATTAAAATATTACTAACAATAATTCAGACAAAACTTTCAAATAAACTACTATAGACGCAATTAAAAATAAACTGACAAAAATGGTTAACTTCCATCTAATACAATATGCATCTAATTGGTAAGTAACCACCTCAGACGGCACCGCTTCTGTGCCAGATAAGTCCACTACGGGCTCACCATAGCCCGTGCTATTTGCCCCGCTCCTGTGTCAGGTAAGTTACGGGCTCACCATAGCCCGTGCTACTTGGAACTTGTTCCGAGTAGCTGAATCTATAACAACAACAAGGTAAGTAACCCCATCTACCGGGACTTGCGAGAACAACGTCTTCTGTGGCCTGGGCTAATATGGAGGCGTCTTCTCCCAGCTCCCCAAGTGTGGGGGGGGGGGACATTACCAGAACTGCCAAGCAGCCACGATGTGTGTGTCTATGTGGCGCCTACACGTGCAGTATCGTTGGATCACCAGGCATCTGCGTGACATATGTGTAAATGAGTATATCAGGAGTATATTTAGGGGGGGGGGGTTAGGTGTTCTACTCCCAAAGCCCAGCCGGCGACCAGGCTTAACTAAAGCACCATCTCTCATCAACCCTCACGAGGACGCGACCAGGAGTCAACTGTTTAGTTCCAAGTAGCACGGGCTATGGTGAGCCCGTGATGGACTTACCTGGCACAGGAGCGGGGCTGAAACTTTGGCGTGAACTGCCTTCCTGATGCCCTTATAGCTTCTTGGGACTAACGTAGGAACGCCAACAATACTGACCGGACCCTAAGGCAGCTGGCCTAATCCCCCCCAGATAAAAATCGGGACTTCTCCTCGAATGGTTCAAGTCAGTTGATGCAGACTTAGCAAAACCCTCCGCGCACACCGCCAGCAATGTTGGAGTGTGTTGGCCGCCGGCGGAAATCTATTTGCCAGCCATAATTCATGGCTGAAAATAAGGACTGTAAATTTTCTGAGATCAGGGGGATGTATCAGACTGTAGGCTTTGGAACACTCTTTGTAGTAGTGTGTGGATCAGGGTGAAATAAACTTCACCCTGATGCTTGTGTGTGTGTGTGTGTGTGTACTCACCTAGTTGTGCTTGCGGGGGTTGAGCTCTGGCTCTTTGGTCCCGCCTCTCAACTGTCAATCAACAGGTGTACAGGTTCCTGAGCCTACTGGGCTCTATCATATCTACACTTGAAACTGTGTATGGAGTCAGCCTCCACCACATCACTTTCTAATACATTTCATTTGTCAACCACTATGACACTAAAAAAGTTCTTTCTAATATCTCTGTGGCTCATTTGGGCACTCAGTTTCCACCTGTGTCTCCTAGTGCGTGTGCCCCTTGTGTTAAACAGCCTGTCTTTATCAACCCTGTCAATTCCCTTGAGGATCTTGAATGTGGTGATCATGTCCCCCCTAACTCTTCTGTCTTCCAACGAAGTGAGGTTTAATTCCCGTAGTCTCTCCTCGTAGCTCATACCTCTCAGCTCGGGTACTAGTGTGGTGGCAAACCTTTGAACCTTTTCCATTTTAGTCTTATGCTTGACTAGATATGGACTCCATGCTGGTGCCGCATACTCCAGGATTGGTCTGACATATGTGGTATATAATGTTCTGAAAGATTCCTTACACAAGTTTCTAAAGGCCGTTCTTATGTTAGCCAACCTGGCATATGCTGCTGCTGTTATCCTCTTGATGTGAGTATCAGGGGACAGGTCTGGCGTGATATCAACCCCCAGGTATTTCTCTCTCTCGGACTCTTGAAGTATTTCATCTCCCAAGTGATACCTTGTATCTGGTCTCCTGCTTCCTACCCCTATCTTCATTACATTACATTTGCTTGGATTAAACTCTAACAGCCATTTGTTCGACCATTCCTGCAGCTTGTTCAGGTCTTCTTGAAGCTTCAAGCTGTCCTCCCCTGTCTTAATTCTTCTCATAATTTTGGCGTCATCTGCAAACATTGAGAGGAATGAGTCTATACTATATGTGTGTGTGTGTGTGTGTGTGTGTGTGTGTGTGTGTGTGTGTGTGTGTGTGTGTGTGTGTGGTTCACGCTGGTTATCATATACTTGCCAATATGTATGCGTCTGTCATATTTACTATTCAAATTCAAGATTTAGGTGGCTTTACATGTGTTACAGTAATGTTACGGAAACATTACATTTGTGTCTCGCATCTTTATGGCTCGCGTATCTCTTGCGTGCAACCTATTCTATTGGTAATTATTGAACAAATTCACATTTGTTCACCTTGTTTGTTCCCCCCTGGGTGCTTTATGTTATGTTCCTGTTATTATCCCTCCTTTTTGTGTTCACTTTCTTCGTTTCTCATTCAACACAGGTTTGGGACGAGTCTTTACTAATTTCTGAAACTGTAAGTTTATTTGTGTAGCTTTAGAAGTCGGTGCTCCACTTCAGGGTTGCATATTATAGGACTCGTCTCGCGTACGTGGTGTAGAATGCTCTAATGTCTGCGTATTTCGAGAATGCCGCTGATGTTATTCTATTTATCTGTGCCTCAAGTGTATAACTTATATCCACTTCAAGGTATTTAACCTATTCAATTCATGGAGGTGGATCACCTTCCTTGTATATCGTTCTGTTCATATCTTGTCCCATGTCCCCTTTTTGAACACATTCCACTTGCTGTAGTCAATTCCCGTAGCCATCAACTATTTACACCGCGTACTGCTATCCGAAGTATTGCAAGTGTACAGTCTATGAATGTACAATGTATCTGTTGATAGTCCTCAAATTTTACTATGATGACAGAGAGAGAGAGAGATAAATAAATTACTGTACTGTTAAATATAATTACTGTACTGCTCCATACTGATCGTCACCTGGCAAGCCTCGTCCGAGGCCAGGCAGCGAGGACACAGATCCTCTGGACCGCCACCACCACCAGGAAGGTCCAGCAAGAATGGTACCATACACACGTCCTCCTCCTCCTCTCGGCCCACTCTCTCTGCTCCATATCTGTACCTCCCTCTTCACCGTCCCTCTTAACCCCACTCGCAACAAGAGCAGGAACGTGATTCCACATCAGCCGGGACCACATTACACCCCCCAGTGTCTGGCTCCACCATTATAAAGCAAGGTGTCTTACGCGCGACTAAATGTTAATCAGGTGTTGTTATAGATTCAGCTACTCGGAATAAGTTCCAAGTAGCACGGGCTATGGTGAGCCCGTAGTGGACTTACCTGGCACAGGAGCGGGGCAAGTAGCACACGGGCTATGGTGAGCCTGTAACTTACCTGGTACGGGAGCGGGGCAAGTAACACGGGCTATGGTGAGCCCGTAGTGGACTTACTTGGCACAGGAGCGGTGCTGTGTGTGTTAATTTGATCCCACAACCTAATTAATACAGTTCCATACTCGGGAACTCCACAAAACAGCAAAATCAGGGAAGACGAAAACAACAATATTTTCTAATTTGTAAACTAGCCTCGTATAAGTCACTGTGCTAAAATGCTTACTAGCAGTATAAATATATGTAACCTGTCTACCTATCTGTGTCCTGTCTGACCTCCGTAGCGCTGGCATGACATCGAATCAGGTTTGTGAGCCAGAATTTGTAGTCTCTGGACCCTCCCTGGCGTGTTGTTATCAACACTATCTCTCACTTCCAGATGCTACACTATTCTTCTAGTGTTTTCCTGTCTTTTACTGTCGGGTAGTTCCCTCTGTATCCAATTTAAGCAATTTTATAATCTTTAATTGTACACTAAAGCAACGATACAAAATAGTTTCTCTAACTTGTCAAGCATTTTTGCGACCATTGACCATGCTTCTTATTACCGTGTGCGAGATCAAAATACATATCTTGTATAGTAACAAAGCCCACTAGGTTCATTGTTGCGGGTCAGTAGGCTCACAATGTGGTTCCCCCACGCTTTGTAGGTTTAGGTTATAGCTCCCTAGGTCTACTTCAGGTACAGATGAACCGCATACACTTGCTAGAGGCCAGAGATACCCGCTGTCTTAAAGTCAATACACACAAATATATTTCTCAAGACAAAATAAAACAGGAAATCCACGCTGGAAAATTTTCCCCTACCCCCATCAGGAGGCGTCCTTTGTCAATACCTGTTCAGGAAATACCTCTTCCCCTACCTTCCCCCCGCCCAGAGACGCCACACCCCCTGGCCAGGGACTTCACACCCTCAACAGTTGTCGCAGATAATAATAGTGGGCTTGTCTGTATCATTCCCCCAGGGTACCGCCACTATTGTCCTAGCCCCCTTGGCAATGTGTACTCCCATCAGAAATGTGTATACCTCACACGTACTATTATACAGGCCACAAACCAGCCTGCCTGTGGTGGGTATGTGGGCCTGCGGGCCGCTCCAAGCAACAGCCTGGTGAACCAAGCTCTCACAAGTCATTTGGGGAGTAGAAGAACTCCAAGAACCCCATCAAACAGGTTACATAATTATATAAAAGGAGGGGTAGCACCTCAAGTAGGAAATAGGACCCATAACCTCAGAAAAGAAAAAACAAAAAAACAAAACATTAGTGGGGGATTTGTTACGTCTCCACCAATACTCTTTCGCTCTTTCTACCCCCCCCCCTTATTTTCCTTTTTTTTAGGGGGGGGGGGGGGCTTTGACATTTTTTATATTTACAAGTTGATGATTACAATGACTGGGTAAAATATATAAATCTCTTGAAGCGTCTTGGATATTGTGTGTGCAATTACCTAATTGTAGTTACAGAATGTGTGTGTGTGTGTGTGTGTGTGTGTGTGTGTGTGTGTGTGTGTGTGTGTGTGTGTGTGTGTGTGTGTGTGTGTGTAATCATGTCAGCGACCTAAATGTAGAGATGGCAGGCTACACAAAATTATTCAAATTAAGCAAATTCGTTCTAATGCAGGCCTACAGTGCATTTTTAATAAATACATATACAAGTATAAACAATAAAAAAAGCAAAAAGCTGCCGTGGTTTACTAGTATTATGAGAAACATTTGGATTTACCTCCACAAGCGTGATGAGGCTTCGTCTAAAAATCCACACATATTCAGCCAAAGTTGATTTGCCAAGCCAGAAACTATGTGGCATATAAAGTGTAGCCGAGCAGGAGTGGGCGGCCGATGCTCGCTGATGATGGCAAGAAGGCTCACACTAACTGCCCTCTTGAGCAGATAACTTGAACAAAATTGCATATTTAAGTTTCAGGCTACCGAGGACGGCGTTGGGAAAGTTATAGTTACCCCCCCCCTTCTGATATTTTATAACACTGTATCACCCTCTTTGGTCTGGGCACGGTAAGGGCACGGTCTGGACTCAGTGGGCACGGTAAGGGCACGGTCTGGACTCAGTGGGCACGGTAAGGGCACGGTCTGGACTCAGTGGGCACGGTAAGGGCACGGTCTGGACTCAGTGGGCACGGTAAGGGCACGGTCTGGACTCAGTGGGCACGGTCTGGACTCAGTGGGCACGGTAAGGGCACGGTCTGGACTCAGTGGGCACGGTAAGGGCACGGTCTGGACTCAGTGGGCACGGTAAGGGCACGGTCTGGACTCAGTGGGCACGGTAAGGGCACGGTCTGGACTCAGTGGGCACGGTAAGGGCACGGTCTGGACTCAGTGGGCACGGTAAGGGCACGGTCTGGACTCAGTGGGCACGGTAAGGGCACGGTCTGGACTCAGTGGGCACGGTAAGGGCACGGTCTGGACTCAATGGGCACGGTAAGGGCACGGTCTGGACTCAGTGGGCACGGTAAGGGCACGGTCTGGACTCAATGGGCACGGTCTGGACTCAGTGGGCACGGTCTGGACTCAGTGGGCACGGTAAGGGCACGGTCTGGACTCAGTGGGCACGGTAAGGGCACGGTCTGGACTCAGTGGGCACGGTAAGGGCACGGTCTGGACTCAGTGGGCACGGTAAGGGCACGGTCTGGACTCAGTGGGCACGGTAAGGGCACGGTCTGGACTCAGTGGGCACGGTAAGGGCACGGTCTGGACTCAGTGGGCACGGTAAGGGCACGGTCTGGACTCAGTGGGCACGGTAAGGGCACGGTCTGGACTCAGTGGGCACGGTAAGGGCACGGTCTGGACTCAGTGGGCACGGTAAGGGCACGGTCTGGACTCAGTGGGCACGGTAAGGGCACGGTCTGGACTCAGTGGGCACGGTAAGGGCACGGTCTGGACTCAGTGGGCACGGTAAGGGCACGGTCTGGACTCAGTGGGCACGGTAAGGGCACGGTCTGGACTCAGTGGGCACGGTAAGGGCACGGTCTGGACTCAGTGGGCACGGTAAGGGCACGGTCTGGACTCAATGGGCACGGTCTGGACTCAGTGGGCACGGTCTGGACTCAGTGGGCACGGTAAGGGCACGGTCTGGACTCAGTGGGCACGGTAAGGGCACGGTCTGGACTCAATGGACATGGTCTGGACTCAGTGGGCACGGTCTGGACTCAATGGGCACGGTCTGGACTCAGTGGGCACGGTCTGGACTCTGTGGGCACGGTAATCAAGAGCAACACCAATTAAACATCAACATTGAGTTAAAAATAATAACGCTGATTCAACTTCCAAATAACGTAACTCCTTGATATTGTATCCACGTGGAGACGACAATAAACACAACCCCCTCAAATCCTCTTGTCCATCCATTGCCAGTACTGACGTACTTTTTATATCAATTCTACAATACATAACATGTGAATCAAAAGAAGGAAAACGGAACTGGCTAGTAGCCTAAGACAAAGTTTAACCTCTCCAAACACACCGGCAATTGAGCTAAAGTATGCCGATGCTACACCCCACCACCCTAAAATGATAGTACTTACAGTTCCTATTTAGTCCAACGAACTTAAATGAGCTGTTGGACCCTTAAAATTTGCGTTCTGCATTTCTGAATTAGCCCAACTGGCATTCAATTATACCGGAAATGAGACTGAGAATCCTAATCTAACCTAACCTGTTCAATCCTACCCCTAATCCACGCGTAGACCTAACATGGTACATATACGTGCTATACTAGGTCTAGGAATATTCAAGTCAGGTTTCAACTTTTTCTACCACTGACAAAATTAGTTGTACAAAAGGTGAACTTTTTGGGTCCAACAGTACATACTAGGAATCTCCACCAAATAGGTACTTTTAGAAGGACGAGTTCTCAATACAATATCAACTGTAAGTAAAAATATATTAAGATCGCGTTTGCAAACTCTTACAACTGCCCCATAGTCCCCAGGAGCCCGGACACGGAGGGCACGTGAACCCCCCAAATCCTTCGAGAAACTCACAATTTGCTGTAGCTGCTTCTTTTCACAGTACTTTATATTTAGTACTTTAAGGGGACCATGACGTCGAGAGGACGGGTCAAACAATCCTCTCATCGCATAAGCCAAGATATAAATTGGCGTACGGCCAAATACAAGAGGTTAACATCTGTACCCCCCCGGAAGAAATAAACTTCTAACGCACACTTCTAAAAGTTATGTGATGCAAATAGCTTCATATATGTAAATATTGCACATGTGAACACGGAGGCTCCGAGCACTCAAGTCCTGGAGAAACTTTGGTGCTCTGATATCACCATGAAGAGAGGAGAAGAATGAGAGAGAGAGAGAGAGAGAGAGAGAGAGAGAGAGAGAGAGAGAGAGAGAGAGAGAGAGAGAGAGAGAGAGAGAGAGAGAGAGAGAGAGAGAGAGAGAGAGAGAGAGAGAGAGAGAGAGAGAGAGAGAGAGAGAGAGAGAGAGAGAGAGAATGAGAGAGAGAGAGAATGAGAGAGAGAGAGATAGAGAATGAGAGAGAATGAGACAGAATGAGATAGAGAATGAGAGACAGAGAGTGAGAGCGAGAGCGAGCGAGAGAGAGAGAGAGAGAGAGAGAGAGAGAGAGAGAGAGAGAGAGAGAGAGAGAGAGAGAGAGAGAGAGAGAGAGAGAGAGACAGACAGACAGACAGACAGACAGACAGACAGACAGACAGACAGACAGACAGACAGACAGACAGACAGACAGACAGACAGACAGACAGAGGCAGCATTAGTACGACGAGTGGCATTAGAATGAAGATAAAATAAGCGTGGGAGAGGCGATGGAAAGGGAGAATGGGAAGGGATGAAGGGACGGACAGGGGGAGGATGAAGAATTCCGTCGCATTTTTTACGGACTCAGTTAAAAATGCCACGTATCATTCACAAATTAAAAGCACCGCAATATTGACGTTTTCGAGCATCAGCCTTGATGAGTTTGGCGGAATGCTTCTGGTTGGGCAAATCAGTTGCTTTTTTTTTACGGTTTGCAAATCGAGAGAACATTCTGGATGAAGAGATCTCTTGAGTGACGATTGAAGCCTAATATCCTTCATCAGTGTGTCTGGAAGGATGGGAGGGACCTGCTGCATGGGTAACAGCTTCTCCCCCCCCTCCCGTATCAACCCACCATTGGCTGGAGAGGCCACTCCAGACCGACACCCAGAGCGCAACTCCATAGTCTCCCTCCAGGTCACACTGATGAAGGGTGTCCTGAACCCCCTAAAGGAACTAACAACTGAACTTACTGGGATCCTGCAGCCTCTCCGAGACACAAACCAGGGTTTTACACAACTCCCCCCTGCACTAGAGCTCTGTCAATAGGCCGTTCTACCTCTTCACCCTTACTTCATTACACACAGAAATCACAATAGCGTGATGCATCAAATGAACAAATCCACAAAGCTCTGTCAAGCCTATTGACATAGCTCGAGTGCATGGGGGGGGGGGGAATTGTGTAAAATCCTGATTTGTGTCTCGGAGAGGCTGCAGGATCCAAGTAAGTTCAGTAGAACTTCTGGTTGCAATTCTTTTTACCATGTCGTAGCTCAGTCGATTAAGGCAGCGTTTGAGATGCGCTGGGACGTGGGTTCGAGCCCTCGTCACGGCCCTTGTGGATTGGTTCATTTGATGCATCACGCTATTGTGATTTTCTGAGTGTAATTTAACCCCCATAACTGTTCTTGGCCCCCATATAACACTTGTTAACCCATAACACGTGACCCCTTTATAACGCTTGTTAACCCATAACAGCAACTGAACTCCCCCCATAACGGCAACTGACCGCCCATAACAGCTCTTGACTGTTATGGGGGGAAAAGAACTATCGGGAGAAAGCGCCAAACCATTACGACTATATAGCACTTGGAAGGGATCAGGATAAGGATAAGGGATGGGACGGGGGGGGGAGGAATGGTGCCCAACCACTTATGGACAGTCGAGGGATTGAACACCGACCAGCATGAAGCGAGACCGTTGCTCTACCGTCCACCCCAAGTGATTGTGTTATGGGGTGGTTAAATATTGTTAAATACTGACCCCCATAACAGTCACTTCCCCTATAATAGGATTCATTTCGTGACTCAAACTCTGATTACCGTAAGTTTCGTAGCTCTGCGTAAGTACACGAAGGCGTTAGTTTAGCATGAGATAGTTTATATGCACTAGTAACCTAGGAGAAGAGTAGTTCACGCCGTTTAGATTTCAGGCCGATTGGATAAGTTTAGATTTAGGAAAGACTTGGGTAAATACTGGTTCAGTAACAGGGTTGTTGATTTGTGGAACCAATTGCCGCGTAACGTGGAGATGGGGTACCTCGATTGTTTCAAGCGCGGGTTGGACATGTATATGAGTGGGATTGGGAGGTTATAGATAGGAGCTGCCTCGTATGGGCCAATAGGCCTTCTGCAGTTGCCTTTGTTCTTATGTTATGTTCTTATGTTTATCTGGAGACTGTTAAGACTGCTATTTCAAGCCCGGCTTACCTTGTGATAATTTGATCTTTCAATAGGCTGTTACTCAGAGCGACCCGCAGGCCCACATAACCATTCCGTACGTTTAACTAAAAAAAAAATATATCATCTGTCATTAATATGAGGATTAAGAGCTTAAGTTTTATCTGCGCTATGATCCTGTTTACCATAGAAGTCAGTAGCGTTATGACCTTGGTACAGACGCCATACCCCTGGAGGTGCTGTGACTGACCACGCCACCACTCTCATAAGATATATCAGAAGAGGTGATGGCACTATGCTACCCGAAGCTGGCTTCGTCACTAGCGAGGCGGGTGGCACTCTATGCCACCCGAAGCTAGCTCCGTCACTAGCGAGGCGGGTGGCACTCTATGCCACCCGAAGCTAGCTCCGTCACTAGCGAGGCGGGTGGCACTCTATGCCACCCTAAGCTGGCTCCGTCACTAGGGAGGTGGTGCCTGTGGAGGCAGCACTGGGCTTGCCTGCTCCGTGGAGACACCAAGACAGGGGAGAAAGGACTCGGTGCTGACGCGTTCCTTGGACAAACGTAGTACATAGCTAAGGCTTTGCCTCCCTTATCTTAGTCTTTATTGTTGAGCCAGACATCTTAAAATGCAGAGTAGTGGATGCTTGCTCTGTCTTAGGCTTCAAGTTAGGTGTGTACGTGTATTGTACCGGTTGAGTAAATGCTTTTGTATTTATGTGTATACATACGGGTATGTGTAGCCTCTGTGTACGTATATGGATGAATGGATGAATAGGAACGAGAGTGTGTGTGTGTGTGTGTGTGTGTGTGTGTGTGTGTGTGTGTGTGTGTGTGTGTGTGTGTGTGTGTGTGTGTGTGTGTGTGTGTGTGTGTGTGTGTGTGTGTGTGTGTGTGTGTGTGTGTGTGCTCCCCTAGTTGTGCTTGCGGGGGTTGAGCTCTGGCTCTTTTGTCCCGCCTCTCAACCGTCAATCAACTGGTGTACAGGTTCCTGAGCCTACTGGGCTCTATCATATCTACATTTGAAACTGTGTATGGAGTCAGCCTCCACCACATCACTGCCTAATGCATTCCATCTGTGTGTGTGCGCGCGCGCGAGCATGCATGCACTTATCTACAGCTAGATCATGAGCTGCACAAACACTTAAGTGGCTCTATCATCCACCACCCTTCAGGTCTGGCACTTTACCTTCCTTGAGACGCTGTTCTCACACTTGAGACATTTTACCAAGCCTAAAGTTGTATATACATTTTACATTGTGACTACTACTAGGCTATTCATTTTAGTATTACTTTTATTTTTGTATCATTGTTATGAATATTTTTATGAAATGTCTTAACATATTTATAATCTTCAATAGGCGTCTTCCTGAAGTTAACGAAGACTACTCAAGTTCCGCTCTCATGAGATGCCAAGAACGAGAAGTTCTGCGGTCAAATCCAGGTTGACCGGAGAGCCGGTGCAGGCGGACGCAAGGCATTAACCGGGGAGATACGAGGCTTTGGTTATGCCAGATCAGGCCACGACTCTTAAGAAGATTCAAACGACAAATTTAGGTAAGATTGGGAGGATAGGGGATGGAAGGGTGGGGGAGAGAGAATGAGGTAGGTAAGGTAGGAATGAAGTGAAATTAAGTTATGAGGCTGCCCACCCTACATCCTACGTGGGCTGCCCACCCTCCATCCTATGTGGGCTGCCCACCCTCCATCCTATGTGGGCTGCCCACCCTCCACCCCTGTAAAGAGAGGTGAACAGTTGAACGGAGAACCTAAACAACCAGGGGCCAGATTCATGAAAGCACTTACGAACCTGTACATCTTTTCTCAATCTTTAGCGGCTTTGTTTCCAATTATTAAACTGTTAATGAGCTCCGAAGCACCAGGAGGCTGTTTATAACAATAACATCAATTGAATGGGAAGTTTTCTTGCTTATAAACTGTTTAATAAATGTAACCAAAGCCGTCAAAGATTGAGGAAAGATGTACACGTTCGTAAGTGCTTTCGTGAATCTGGCCCCCAGGCCGCTGGCATTTCTTATGACCTAGTAGGAGGAGCACAACTTGGGAGCAAGAAACCTCTGGTGGCTCCGTGATATTCTACTTGAATAGAGACGAGCTGTAAGCGACTAAGAGAGAGTTCGACGGAGGGCAATGAGGAAGACTGTACAAGGAGGACTGTACAAGGAGGACTGTACGAGGAGTCCTCTAGCTGACTGTGAGGAGTACGCAATCAGTGGAGTGAGAAACTCCAAGTGAAATTACAAATGACTGAGGAACCAGCCAAGTTGAATGTAAGGGCACTTTTCCCCGGATATTAATCTCTATATTGCCTTTAGGTCTATATTTAGCTTGGAGGAACATTTTACTTGTCAATTAAATAAATTTGAATATCAAACAAGCATTGTGCTCTCTACTCTTTCATTTCCCGGTGATTTATCTATCTCCAGAATCAACAGTTAAATAATTACTAATTCCCCCTTGCTTGAAGTAATTATCTTAAATAACCAGAAATACCTCCTCTCTTGTTTCACCTTCATGTTTTAAAATTATACATGTCAGTGAAGATGCTGTGCCATTAGTGACGGTACAAAAGATGTTCAGGGGCACCAGAGCAAGTTAGACTCTAAATAGTAATTATCTTGCATTAGCAGGTACAGGTAATAATGACCAATGATAATATATATATATATATATATATATATATATATATATATATATATATATATATATATATATATATATATATATATATATATATATATATACCTCAGGTACACAGTGCACTTGCTTGAAGTTACAACTCATTACCAGCCCTTACAACCCAGACAACACGCTCCAACTTGCTCCCAGTCACTCCCACGCAATATTTTCCTACCCCCACCTTCCCACTCGCACTCAGAAACAAGCTCACGCACCCACTCAAATATGCAGCATTCATTCTTATTGCCAATCAAGCAAACATCCCAGCGCCCGCACACACACACACGACCAAAGAGCCAAAGCTCAACCCCCGCAAACACAAATAGGTGAGTAAACACACACACACACACACACACACACACACACACACACACACACACACACACACACACACACACACGGTCGTAAACTATAAGTGATTTTGTCTATCGGCATGAACTATCTCCACCATTCCCTCGGCCTCGCCCAACTTGATTTAAATTTCCTTCAAGAAACGTGACTAGAAGCTGGTTCAAAGATGCTCACAAAAAAGAACGTAAAAATCGGAAGATTGCAGAGTAAAATAGTGTACCTATACACATGCATTCACGACAGACAAGACTTGGGGGAACGTACACATTGTCAACTGGACTCTCTCCCATGATAAGTCTCTCTCTTGTAATTATAGAAACATAAGAATTATAGAAACTGTAGAAGGCATAGTGGGCTATACCCCGGCAGCTCCATTTTTATACCCGTCTAAACTCATTCCTATACATGTCTAACTTACGCTTGAAACAATAATTAACCACCGTTTGAAACCAACTATTATTCCCTGGTCTCTGAAGTGACTTAATAGCCTTGTTTGTGCTCTCGAGAGCAGATATTGGCCCAAGGTAACAGGGTATATCAACGGTATAGGTTAAGTAATAATTGTAATTAAGAAGCAATAAGATGCTTATCTTAACATACTAAGAAGGTTAGGTGAGGTCGGTGTTTTCTATGAAGCTTTTCAAGGTAAACTAAAATATTTACAATCAATTAGAATGTCACATATGCACTTATTAAATAAGCCAATATTGACTAGAAGCAAGTGCGAGAACGGGTTGGACAGGGACAGCACAATACTCCGAAATTGTTGCCGAGAAATGCCAGCAATACAAGTCTTAAACTGCTATTATGGATTATTTATTGAGCACATCTCAAATTTGCAACTTTGAAATAATTTATTCGTAATTGTACAATTAGCTTGACCCTTGCAAAGCTACACACACCTCGCGGTTGTGTGGACAGCGCTCGGGAGTAGTAGTCCTATGGGCCCTGGTTCGATTCCCGGCCAACATAGTCGGCAGGGAATCGAATCCGGGTCCATACGAGGCAGAAACAATTGGGCAGAGTTTCTTTCACCCTGATGCCCCTGTCACCCAGCAGTAAATAGATACCTGGGAATTAGACAGCTGCTACGGGCTGCTTCCTTGGTGTGTGTGTTGGAGAGAAATATATGTAGTAGACATAAGAGGAAAAATAAAATGGTTAGAAAGACGGGGTCCAAGAGCTAAAAGCTCGATTCTACAGATAAAAATACAAATAGTAAATACACACACACTATCTAAATATAAAGCCTAATAAAATTAAATATGTCACTGGAATACAGAATTAGGGAATACACGATTACAACATACAAAGTTCTAAGGGGAATTGACAGAGCAAACTAGGACATTTCTGGAATAAGGGATACACGACAAGGGAACAAATGAAAACAGAATACCAAAAAGAGCCACAGAGACAGTAAACCCCGACAGACCACTGGAACATTATCTAACACAGTGCACAGTTACACACACAACAGACCACTGGAACATTATCTAACACAGTGCACAGTTACACACACAACAGACCACTGGAACATTATCTAACACAGTACACAGTTACACACACAACAGACCACTGGAACATTATCTAACACAGTGCACAGTTACACACACAACAGACCACTGGAACATTATCTAACACAGTGCACAGTTACACACACAACAGACCACTGGAACATTATCTAACACAGTACACAGTTACACACACAACAGACCACTGGAACATTATCTAACACAGTGCACAGTTACACACACAACAGACCACTGGAACATTATCTAACACAGTGCACAGTTACACACACAGCAGACCACTGGAACATTATCTAACACAGTGCACAGTTACACACACAACAGACCACTGGAACATTATCTAACACAGTGCACAGTTACACACACAACTGACCACTGGAACATTATCTAACACAGTACACAGTTACACACACAACAGACCACTGGAACATTATCTAACACAGTGCACAGTTACACACACAACTGACCACTGGAACATTATCTAACACAGTGCACAGTTACACACACAACAGACCACTGGAACATTATCTAACACAGTACACAGTTACACACACAGCAAACCACTGGAACATTATCTAACACAGTGCACAGTTACACACACAACAAATCGCTGGAACATTATCTAACACGGTGCAGAGTTACAAACCCATTAAGATTTCAACTTAGATTCAACAGAGCAGAGGGTGTTAAACACAAGGGACGAAATCTTACTGAAGCGACCATACGAGTCATAAATACTCATACTCCACCCACGTAAAACAGAACCAAGCAACACTTAGTGGGCCAGCCAGAGGCTTAGGGCCCGCGCAGGAATATCCCTGCCAAAAAAAAAAATAATAGGATTATTTTTAGCGTCATAATAGAGAACAAATGGAAAGCACTATACAGGTAAATGGTACAGGCAGACTTTAAATAAAGTTTCAGATGCAGATTCGGCTATGCATAATAGGCTTGGAAACTTCTATTCCAGTTGTCCTGAAGGCTGAGACAGCAAGGATAAAAAAAAAACATAAGCTAAACTTCAGCAGTCACAATTAGGCAAGTACTCCTACCCCAACCAATTCAACCCCCCTCCCACCACCACGTTTCAACCGCCCAACCATGCTTCTAACTCTAGCCTCTCCTACAAACCCACCTACTTCTCCCCCCCCCCTATCCAATCCCTAACCACCTCCCACTCCACACCTGCCACCCCCACACCTGCCCCATTCCCGTCCCAACCAGCCTCTCCTGTTCGACATTCTCCTAATTGTACTTATTGAGTTTGAACTTTCACCTCTTCGGTCACGCCCCCCCCCCCCCCTCGACTTAAGTTTTAAGGAGGATAGCTTAAACGTGTTATAAAATATTTTCTACTCTATCCAATTCTTCTAAAGCACACTTATGATTGTATTCCAAGTATCAAAATCAACATGATGGGTACGACATATTGCCAGAAACACTCCAAGACTGGGTAGTTGCGGAAATTAGCTATGAGTTTTTCGTTATGCGTTATTAATCATAAATGGCTGTGCTTTGGTTTTTATACTTATTGCGTGATACTAATTTATTCGCTCATTGTTTACAAACAATTGTTGTTTGTAAACAACAACAAAGTTTGTCTCATTGTTTACAAACAATGAGTTTACAATCACGAGAAGCTTTTTTATGCCTAACATCTAAATAAATGTTGATATATATATATATATATATATATATATATATATATATATATATATATATATATATATATATATATATATATATATATATATATATATATATTAAGTATCAGTATTAGTGAAAATGTTATATCATAATTGCTATTGGTCAAAAATATTGGTGTCGTAACCTCTACTTCAAATCTTTTAAGTTTTTATTCTGTTTTCAAGGTTTATGTTTTATACTGGCGTCACTATTCGGTACTGGCCTCAGACTTTAATTTTTAAAATAAATCTTGATTTAAGATTTCGAAAGGTTATTGCGTTCGCTATTTTATGACATGCTCTTATCATTATTAATTAAATATAGGCTAATTACTCTTCAGGTGAGAAGTCCTGAGCAGCCTATGTTATTTATTTGTGCGTGTTCGATTTTACATACAAAATCCTGATGCATCAAATAAATACAGTACTGTATTAACCCGCATATAATTATAACATCTATGAGATATGCTTTTATTAGGACTTTCCTTATGCAAAGAATGTACAGTACTGAAATATTGTGGAAACCAAATTATACAGGCGATGAGTCACAATAACGTAGCTAAAGTATGTTGACCAGACCACACACTAGAAGGTGAAGGGACGACGACGTTTCGGTCCGTCCCGGATCATTCTCAAGTCGAAACGTCGTCGTCCCTTCACCTTCTAGTGTGTGGTCTGATCAACATACTTTAGCCACGTTATTGTGACTCATTGCCTGCATAATTTGGTCCACCAAATTATAATTTCACACCCATTTATGAATAACTTTTTTAAATCAGAATAAAGATCCAACAACAAATACTTGTCCTGTCAAACTCCTCACAAGCAAGAATAACAGCCGGCTAAGATGACCAGCTGAATCGTCACTTATTTCCCCTACAATTACAAACACCCTTGTTCCTCCAGCAACGTCACGGATGACCTTTAGGTGACCTTTGCGGCGGCGTCTGAGTTTCGAGACCTTGAACCTGGAGCTGGGGTCTTGAGTTAACAATGATCTGCAAAGTCATTCTGCCAGCCCATATGGGTGCAATCGATTTATTAGTATTAATTTGATTACCGTCACTATCACATTATGATTGCAATACTATGTCGTTATAGTTTTAAGGTTATCTGCATTGGTTAACTTTATGTTTTGTATTAACAAGCATATCAGTTATCGGGATATACTTATGATAAAAATGTTTCAGCTGAACGTCAAAATCATGTTAAAACTTTAAACTGTTTACATTTGCATGGACTCCACTAGTTAATACAGAAAAATGTCTGTCTTACGCCTTGCACAATTCAACACCAACATTATTTAAAAATTATCGAACACAAGAAAATTTAAAGAAAATAAAGATTTAACAATGATTTAAGTAATCTCTAATAAGACGAAACACATTATGTAGAAAATATTTTCCTTTTAAACGTGACGAGTAGCTCAAAGAATCTGTTAACACGTTCAATAAGTAAATAATAAAAAAGAGCATTAACACTGAAATTTATTCCAAATTGAATTGATAGTTGAAACAATGATGAATTTGTAAACCAGTTTTAGTTGATAGATCAATTAAGAAATTCCAGACAGCCAAGTTCATCAATCAACAATTGACAAACAATTACAGCTTCATTGGAAGTACAGTAGTCCAAAAGTAACTTCAACAACTATGCCCAAATTAAGAAAGATAAAAAAGAGAGAAATTAAACTGCACTTACTGTCTACATTTCTATTAAAAAAAAATAACAACAATCCTATTCTCTTCAGAGTATGGCGAAACCCTTAGAAGATAATCTTGTAGGCTTCCTTAACCAACAAACTACAACTCGCCAACTACGCATGATCTAAGAAATAGCCGAGATGCAGCATTTATTTTCGTCTGTCCCTGATTGGCACGAATAAATGAAATGCTATGAGTTTCATTTCATTTGGCAGGAACGTACCACTTAAATCACCAACGTATGTCCCTTTCACAACCCATTCTGCCTTCTTCTCTGTAAATAAATAAATAAATAAATAAATAAATGGATCACTTACCCGTACCCATGTGAATCCTCGTTGTCATGCTGTGAATGACCTGTGGTGAAGGAGTGGGACCGTCATACAAGGTCTTAACCCTTCCCCTTATTAATATTCGGGATCACCATCTCACGCTTTCATTTTTCAAGGTCACTGCTTTTCAATAATTACCCCTTTTTTCAAATTTTCATTCACTGATTAAAACACTCGTGTTAAAAATTAACAGATATTTGCTAACTGACTGCTTTGTAATTTTCTAATCACACACACACACTGATTAAGACATTTTAATTTTCAGCAACTACACATCCACTAATTACAAAATATTTATTTTTCAATTTCACTATAAATTCACCTACTGTATTATTTAATGTACACATATTACGGATCAAAACTAAAATCACAATTACAATTTTTTTTCTTCAAAGTCACTATTGATAATATCACAATTTATTAAAGCTTGTAAGTTAAACAGTATATTCACTTTTCCTACATGCTTGGGGAAAAAACATTTATAAATTAAACATTTATAAATTAAATATTCTATGTAAAATATACAAAGAATTTAACATGCTCTAAAGTAATCAATAGAGTTTGGGGTATATTAAATTAAATATGTAATAAAAATAGAGCTTTACTAAAGTATCTAATGGTTAAGCACAGCACCTGCAGATCTGTAGTGCTATCTTCATGTGTTTTTTATTTTTTGCGAATTATGATATAAAAAAAACTAGCTACAATTTCCACCGCGTTCATTTTGTTAAATAATCTGCACTTCTTTTCTGGGATATATATTGCTTACTGACTCTCCAACAAACTTTGCCACTGGTGTTGAGTCAAATGTAGCATCACTTAAATATTTTATATTTATATACTCGCTTCACTGCATTTAAAACACGCCCCAAAGGTACTGAAGGATCACAGTCATGTAGGCGTGAGTGGATTTTTTGTTTCCAAAGTCTCAATACACATAACTTGACTAGCACAACATTAATTGCCTTATGAAAATTAAAAATATATATATATAAACTACCTCGTAGTTAATATAGAGAATATCATTGGCAACTTGGAGTTCCAGAAACTTGTTCAAACACAAAGTTAAGAGTTCCATTTCCGATCGATTATTTCCACTAAACTATTTTCTATGAGTTTCGAGGCCGAAATTGATCACTTAACTCTACAGTTTATATATTGGTATGACTCCAGTGTTGACAGTTCGTGAAAATTGGGTATAATTATGTCGCAAATAATATTACTTAAAATACTGGACTGCAATTTAACTCGCGCAAAAATCAGATATAAACAGCAGAGATCACTATACAGTTTTCATGGCCACTTCATGACAAGTATTGATCAGTAACATAGTCACTATCGGCAGGTAATGACTATTTAAAACAGTGTGTTGCTGGCTACATTGAAAAGAGAAAACTTAGGAGACTCTGAAGGTTGGTAACAACGTCTTGTCAACACGTAAAACTTCACACAGGGAACAACATCACTGGTAAACTTGATGTTTCTTCAAAAACTCTCTCCTAGAAGCCATTGAGAATTACTACCGGCCATCCAGGAAGACTCGGATAAATCCTTATCCAAGTGTGATGCGATTGGGAGAAAAGCTCACACTCTCACACCCACACACGGCAAGTGTGTGTACCTGGACCATCGGGCGCCACCACACCTCCCCGGCCGGCGGCATGCCCAACACTGAACCCCGAGACAGCCAGCTCAACTTACCCTCTCCTGGAGAGGTTAGTCTGCGCCGCCCACTGTCTCACCTGTCTCCTTCTTCTGCCAGCCGGTGTGGGGGTGTGTGCCTGTGTGGCCTTACTTTTGCTTTTTTTCCCTTGCCAGACATGAGCTTTATAGGTCTTAGTTCCGGAGCCTCCCCCATGCAAACACACAGCGCAACGGTGTCTATTGTTCCTTCTCCCCCCCTTTGCTACAAGTTGTAGCAAAGGTGTTACGTCTCGTTATAAAGTTTTTATGACGGTGTTAGAATGTTGTTACAACTTGTTTGAACGTCGTAGTTTCGTGGTATGTTTCACGGGTCTCCACCTGCATCGACTGTTTTTGTTTGGTGGTAGGTTTAAGGCCTATCAACTCCTGGAAGGTTATTTAAGGTGGATGCTTAATTCTTACTGACCAACAACCAAGAATTATTTAGTCTTCAATTCTGAGTGACAAATAATTTGAATCCGCTCCAAATAAGACACACTGAACATCATGACAAACTACATCTTAATCAACAAACCCCAACATGTTTGTAATAGCCTCATGACTGCACTTATTACCTTTATTGCAAAACACGTCGAAAAAACTTTTAACGCTTTTAACACAGTGTGGCACTAAAACTAAAATACAAAATCTACAGCCACTTAGGACAATCAAGACACTATGTAGAAACGTATTTGCAGCTTCTTGTCAAACAGAAAGATGCAAATCAGGTTCCTGAATAAACTGCCTAACTTCTTCAAGCTGAATGTTGGAGTTCCCCAGGGGATCAGTTCTCGCCACAAACCCGAACCCTGTATATAATATTATACCAAGGACATGCCTGGCCCTTTATGCAGCAATTCAGTGACCATTTGCTGTGTTGATGACATCACCCAACTAATCACAGGCCATGCAACTGACAACCCATCCTATAAAGTACAGGATGAAAGTGACACGATGGTTACCGGCTATTCATGCCCGTGCTACCTCTTGGGTGGCTAAATCTTCATCAATCATCACGATGAGAATATGACTAGCGAATTCAGATAAACCCTATGAAATCTTAAATTGAGGATTTATATATATATATATATATATATATATATATATATATATATATATATATATATATATATATATATTTATATATATATATTATATATATATAAATTTATATATATATATATATATAGAGATTTATATATATATATATATATATATATATATATATATATATATATATATATATATATATATTTATATATATATATATATATATATGTATATATATATATATATATATATATATATATATATATATATATATATATATATATATATTTATATATATATATGTATGTATATATATATATATATATATATATATATATATATATATATATATATATATATTTATATATATATATATGTATATATATATATATATATATATATATATATATATATTTATATATATATATATATATATATATATATATATATATATATAATAATTCGTTCTCACTCACAAAATTCCTCTATAATAACAAAACGAAATCCTATTCAAATTATACACTCCATTCCGCAATCCAGCATAGACATTCCAGTCTCAAACTTTACCACAGAATTAAGACCTCACACTTGACAACGACCTACCCACACTCACTGACCCCTAACCCCTAACAAGTAATAGCATTCAAAGCTAATAGCTGACGCTACATACTCAGAAACGCCAAATCTCGAAGCTGCACTTGACTTCATTCTCAATTCACAAGCCTGAATCCCAGATTTGATTTCTGGGCGGGACACAAATGGTTAGGAATGTTTCCTTTCACCTAATGGCACTGTTCATCTAGCAGTAAATAGATACCCAGGAGTTAGACAACTGTTATGGGGTTGCATCCTTGGGAAGGTCGGTAGTTCAACCTTGGACGGGGAAGAAGGACCTCGATACAAGCCTAAAGTACTTCTCTACACAGACTTCCTGTCCCTGACACAACAAATTAATTCTTCCTCTCATCACATATGCGCCTATCACACTCTCTCCCTAGCAGCAAAATTCAACAAAAAGAAAATCCAGACTTAGCTATGCAACACATTCTAGTATATAATAATATGCATTTATATTTGAGGAAATACAAAATTTAAATACGCTGTAAGTTAAAATTTATGAATGCGTCTTTGGGGTCAGCCACAGTTTGGACGAGCATAGCCTGAAGATGGGTTGGTTAAACATTGCATTTAAATTAATATGACTCAAAGGCATTATATTTGCAAAATATTTGATACAAAGAAAAGATGTGTCCATGTCCACTGTATCAGCTCAGGGTTATAAGATTATATGATATCATTTACATATGAAACATTAAATGTTTGCATATGGGAAGAAACTTTTAATCGCGATATCTAGTAGAAAGCTACTGTATTTAACAAAGTGTTGCATATATTAAAATACCTAAAATGTTGAGTCCAATTTGTTGACGTTTGGGTGACACGAGAAACTCAACGTTAAATATTTTCCATGTTAGTGTTTTTCAACATAACAACATAGTCATTCGTACTCAATGTTATATGATGGATGCCGTGCATACAGAATACATAAATTACGCCAGTGTCTACATCAAATCCATTTTTATCTGCGTTTAGGCAGATGTGACATAGTCTTCAATATTGAAGCTCCCTTTCACTTTTATATCAGGGATGCTGAAACAATGACATCCCTGTGTGGTGGAAGAGACATGTTGTTGCGGACAGAATGAGGCTTGGGCCATTGTTGTCAGCGGCCGGCGTATTGAACAGATTAAGTCACAACTCCAGGACAATGCTCTCTCTCTCTTACTGGAACTGGGCGCACCACGGCTGCAGAGTTGAGCGGAGATGCGACCTACACTATCGTATGAAACGGAAATAAGTTTGAGGAAGTATCGATAAGAACTTTTGTTTCATTTTTGTTTTTACTTCAGGAGAACGAGGTATACGAGCACTGGTGTTTGGTATTGCTACAGGAGGACAAGATATACGACCAGTGGTGTTTGGTATTGCTACATCAGGACAAGATATACGACCAGTGGTGTTTGTTATTGCTACATCAAGACAAGATATACGACCAGTAGTGTTTGTTATTGCTACATCAGGACAAGATATACGACCAGTAGTGTTTGTTATTGCTACATCAGGACAAGATATACGACCAGTAGTGTTTGTTATTGCTACATCAGGACAAGATATACGACCAGTAGTGTGTGTTCTTGCTACACGAGGACAAGATATACGACCAGTGGTGTTCTTGCTACACGAGGACAAGATATACGACCAGTGGTGTTCGTGCTATTAAGGAGGACGAGTATATGACCAGTCAGGTTGCAATACACTTCTTGTGGTGGATACCTTCACTACAGGTGTACCAGGTGTATTGTAGAAGCTAACTCTGAGATTGGCCTGTCACACTTGGTGAGGGTGGTAGGGATGAAAGGTCCACACACACAGAGTGAGCGAGAATCCTCCCTCTCACAGAGGGAGAGGGAGGATTCTCACTCACTCTCTCATAGAGGGAGAGAGAGGTACCCCATTTAAGAAATTGCAGAATAAGAAGCATCAGCATTTTACTTTTAAGATTCTGTTTGAGGTCTGTCTCCCTTACCACAGACACTACTGTTACTTGAGGCTGTTTGGGTGTCGCAATCTGCCCTCGGGGAGGAATTCCGCTCACAGTAATGGATTGATAACGACTACGTAATTTAGTGCTAATATTTACCCTCAATCCATGGTTAGGTTACTTTACGTTAAAGTTTGGTTAGATTTTATTACATTTGGTTACGTTAATATGATGTAATATTATCCAAAATGTGACGTATAATTCGAAAACTCTTTAAGTATACCCTTGAATTTTGCTTACAGAAAACCAAATTCTTCAGACCCTCTAAAAGAAAACGTTTTCAGCACATATTTTTTTATATTTTAAACCAATTATTTATATTACACTAAAGTTATAACTTGAGAATAATCTGTTTAGGACCAAGGTTCACTTACCAGTTTGCAAGCAGACAATTATTGGAACCGTAATATGCTTTCAGACCATGACAAATATCTAAATAACTACGTAGGTGGTTTGATGGGGCAGTTAGTTGCTCAAGGTAATGGATTTGCTTTGAGGACGGGCTCCAAGATTGACAGAGTTCATGAAACACTTAACAAAATTTACTATTTTGTATATGATTAACATTGAATTCTACTTGCTGTTTTCCAGGCTAGACCAGTCTATATGTCTCTAGCATGTACATCACGAACCTCCCTCTGATCTGATACACAGAGAAATTTGGCAAAAAAACATGTTCAGGGACACTGTAAATTTTTTCGAGTTAAGAGCTCTTTGACTGAGGTCAGTGACCTTAAAAAACGGGAGAAACATCCTCATATTACTATGTTTATTCATTATAAGTGATCAATACATTGCTGAGCTGTCATTCTTATTTTGTGGTCTCCTTATCGGTATTTTCTTCGTATCATTACTTGCCGTCACTTGGGAGGACGTGTATACTACAGGGGATCCTCGATGTGTACAGTAATGCAAGGTACTGGTAACGCTAGTACGTTGCCTGAGCGGCCATATCACCCTGAACAGACCGCATACTAGAAGGTGAAGGGACGACGACGTTTCGGTCCGTCCTGGACCATTCTCACAATCGACTTTGAGAATGGTCCAGGACGGACCGAAACGTCGTCGTCCCTTCACCTTCTAGTGTGTGGTCTGGTCAACATACTTTAGCCACGTTATTGTGACTCATCGCCTGGATATCACCCTAAATGTTGTGAAGAGTGTTGATCATTCATCTCAGTGGCACACTGGTGACCTCCAGTATCCAGTCATGATGATGCGTCATGAAGTGTCTTGATGATTTGTGATCACAAAGATGTAAATGTCTTTCTAGTTTAAAAAAAAAAGATTGAAGGTATTTGGATGCGAAGCCTCATCATCACTTCACGAGGGCTTGTTTTCTATACGATTTATCTTTTTAGCAAAATAACTATATGGTAGATTTCATACCACTTGGTTTTATAAATGTCAATGTGAGAGCACCCCCTTAGGCTTCATGTAGTACAATGATATCAAAATACCGTAGAGTTGCATATACCGTATTTCATTGCTGCAAATAGGATGTGCTTGAAAGTGATGCCCAACATTACTGTCACTGTGTTATGAATTGTCCAGGCACTAAAGAGGCTCACTTTTATTCTCTCGGCATATATTATCATCTAAGTTTGTTCAAGAAAGTGTTTAGGAAGATTTATCAATCCACGGAGAGTTGTTGCTTTAGATTTAGCTACTCAGAACGAAATGTCCATGTAGCACGGGCTTTAAGTTATTACGTAAGTTATTACGAAACGCGTTCAAGTGTCGCGTCAGACTAGAAATAAAAATGAATTTTGGAGAATTGATTTTTCAGTTACCATCAACAGTGAAAAGAAATATAACAAATATTGAGAAAATTCGTGTTAGAATTATTAATCTTACTTTTTCGGTCATATTTAATAATATATGTCTACAGGAAAGACTGCTACCAAAATATATATATATATATATATATATATATATATATATATATATATATATATATATATATATATATATATATATATATATATATATATATATATAAAATACAAAATTTGACTTTTTGCTTTTATGGAAACCTTTCTCATTAGTTTTCACGGGCTTCTTTTCACTCTTTATTTTTGTTTAAGTTTTGTGCACATGATTCCTATGTCTGATTCGTGTTCATGCACCCATGACTTTTATGATGCCTGACACGTTTACATGTGCACATTTTATTAGTATACACAATTTGTTAAACCCCTTTACATTTTGCAGAAACTTGCAAATAATATTGCACATTCACTGAAATGACAGAGTTGTCAACGTAGAAAAATGCCCTACTAAAAGCGAGGTGTATTATGCTCTAAAGAAAATTGCAAAAAACTTTGAACAATATTCCCGCGCTCATCCTGTCTGGCCCAACTGCAATAAATTTATATCATCCCATAAAAACATGGTTTAATGATTAATTGCACCATGAGAAGTAGGGATATGATGCAACACCACTGGCACACTGTCACGGGAGACATCTCCCGTCACGCAGGGTGCAGTCGCACCTCCACAGATCTCCAGTATCATCTATTGATACTGGTAATGGTTCAAAAGGGCCACCACTTACGGGCTATTCATGCCCGTGCCACCTTTTGGGTGGCTTAATCTTCATCAATCAATCAATGGCACACTGACACCATACGCCAATGGGGAACAACACCCGAACAATTATGAAGATGTTCAAAGTATACACAGAAATCATAATAGCGTCATGCATCAAATGAACAAATCCACAAGGGCCGTGACGAAGGTTCGAACCCTCGTCACGGCCCTTGTGGATTTGTTCATGTTCAAAGTATGTTCTTGTTATTGTTTTAGATTCAGCTACTTGGAACAAAAGTTCCAAGCAGCACGGGCTATGGTGAGCCCGTAGTGGATTTCGTTTCCTATATATTCAATGAAAACTGAACTGAATCAAGGTAACTGTAGCACTCTACTGCCATACTGTGAACACTTATCAACTTAATCTCACACTCCCAGACCCACGTCTGAAATTTATCGGCGTACCTGGTAATACTGAAAGTAAATTCACGTTCCGTTTCCTGAACGTCCTTCAAAAATACATCTTTAGCTAGGCCTCAACACTTGTAGTCAAGGATGCTATATATAATTTAATATAAATAAAGAAAAACTTGTGTTTAATGATGATTTAAAGAAAACATTCGGAAGCTTAATTGAAATTCAACGTCCTAGGAGTTTCCTTTAACCGGTGGAGTGCTGGTGTATTGAAAGGCGCGAGTTCTTGTCACCTGTTGAGAAGCAGTCGCTCGAATTAGAACGTTTTGTCAGGAACATTATGCTTATTACCAATATTATTCCATCTTTTACCGGGAATATTAAATGATTTCTCGCTCTTCCTCGTATTTTTCTCCAAATTTTTATTAACTATTTTAAATCTGTTGAGTGATAGTGTTTGGCCAAGGGCGTCTATTTTTGTCCGTGGATGGGCGGGATAGAGCTTGGCCACGCAGCCCGTCCTCCTAAGCTTCCCCAACGTCAAGAAACTGTCGTACTAAAATGCCCCTGATCCTAACCTACTAGAGAACCCAAAACAGAAAACCGGACAGTAAGTCAATTTCGCGAGCCGCTACAATTTTTAGTACGACAATTTTTGGCCTTAGGTAGAGTATATACGTCAAAATGCGACGTGCTATTAAGAATCTTGTTTACTATTATTTTGTAATACTCTTCGGGAACACCTGTGGACTCTTCACAACACACCTGTAGACTCTTCACGGCACACTGGCTTAAAAAACACTATTCCATTGGGTTATCACACCTTACTAATAATGTTGTAAAATTATAGCACAGTTTAGCCTCCCAGATCACAGTAGTAATGAACTTTTAACAGTTCTCTCTCTCTCTCTCTATTTCTGACGTGTGTTGTAAAGCATCTCACCGCTAATGTACCTACACTTTCGCATAATATACTGCATTGTGTCCCGCTCTTGCCCTCATTTTTCATTCTGGACACATTGAATGACAGACCCAGTAGAGTATGTATTTAAAGAAGCGTGTTGGTATTCAAATCAAGCTACCATTGTGCTTTGTGAGAAAGGCAGCAAACAATGTAGCCTAATGTTTATATAGCAGCAATGTAGCCTAATGTCTGGATAGCAGCAATGTAGCCTATGTCTGGATAGCAGCAATGTAGCCTAATGTCTGGATAGCAGCAATGTAGCCTATGTCTGGATAGCAACAATGTAGCCTAATGTCTGGAATAGCAGCATTGTAGCCTAATGTCTGGAATAGCAGCAATGTAGCCTAATGTCTGGAATAGCAGCATTGTAGCCTAATGTCTGGAATAGCAGCAATGTAGCCTAATGTCTGGATAGCAGCAATGTAGCCTAATGTCTGGATAGCAGCAATGTAGCCTAATGTCTGGATAGCAGCAATGTAGCCTAATGTCTGGATAGCAGCAATGTAGCCTAATGTTTGGATAGCAACAATATAGCCTTATTTCTGGATAGCAACAATGTAGCCTAATGTCTGGATAGCAACAATGTAGCCTAATGTCTGGATAGCAGCAATGTAACCTAATGTCTGGATAGCAGCAATGTAGCCTAATGTTTGGATAGCAACAATGTAGCCTTATTTCTGGATAGCAACAATGTAGCATTATGTCTGGATAGCAGCAATGCAGCCTAATGTTTGGAAGGCAGAAAAACAACAGTTACCTTGGCCGTTTTAACGCACTTTCGATGGACTTTTGAGGTGCTCAACTTTAACTGGAAGTGTGTAAAATTTTCTACTTTGGTTGCAGTACCGTAAACAACATTTTGTGGCCACATATTTACAATGCTAACCAGCATATATACATTTTCTTCTGTCCTCCATGGACAGGGTTAGAGAAGTGTTAAACATATAGTTCAAGGAGAAAGTGGGTTGCTTGGAGGATGAAGCTCTGAGGAGCGTAGTGAATGAGTGTAGACCTCACAGTATTGTCAGTTTCACCTCGTAAGATGAGTGTGAGTCTACCTGCAGGCTCCGGCCACCTTAGAGGCTCCTAGGCCAATTTAAGAAACAATCAGGAAAGAGCGCCAAGCCATGACGACTATATAGCACTGGGAAGGGGCCAGGATATGGATTTGGGATGGGACGGGGGGGACAGGAATGATGCTCAACCACTTGGACGGTCGGGGATTGAACGCCGACCTGCATAAAGATCTTCCACAACTCCAAAGTTACAGAAATGAAACCCTGAATATATTTCACTCGCCAAGCTGAGACACTTTTCAGCCACTTGTATGATCAATATTCAAGTCACTATGGACTTTGTGTAATTTCAGAGTTTGTTTTTTCTTAGAGCTGACAGCTTTCACTTTCTTGACATTGGAAAGAGAAATGAAAGTAAGAAAAAAGTCAAATGAAAATTTTAGAACGAACAAGTCAGTCCAGAAAAAAATCAACATGTGCAGAAAAAGTTAGTGCTTAGGAAATGAGGAAACGTCGAGCGTTGAAACTTGCAAACTCGGCGAAGAATGTTCTCAAGAGAAATTGAAATTGAAATAAGTTTATTGAGGTAAAATGCACACAAAGGGATGAGGTAGCTCAAGCTATTCTCACCCCGTTCAGTACATCGTGTTAATACATACATAGACACACATCACAAACAATAAACATATTACCAAACATTCTGAGAGATAAACATATACATTTCCTCAAGAGAAGGTAAGCGTTGTCTTCAGACGTATTAATAAATAAGGGGGCAGGTGAACGGATAAAAGAACACGTTAACTAGCTTAGTACACGATGATTGTAGGGTACACAAATAGACCAGAATTATGAATGTTTACTATACGCCATATAGCATACATTATCGATACTATAAAAGACTGGACCAGTCAAGATCCTCAATATATAAACTCGCATATAAACAAAAAGTTTCTCACGGACAGTAAATCAGAGGGAACACATGTGCCCAGGTCTTACAATTCAATCAAACAATCAGGTTGCAGGCGATGAGTCACAATAACGTGGCTAAAGTATGATGACCAGACCACACACTAGAAGGTGAAGGGACGACGACGTTTCGGTCCGTCCTGGACCATTCTCAAGTCGCTTGTGAGAATCGACTTGAGAATGGTCCAGGACGGACCGAAACGTCGTCGTCCCTTCACCTTCTAGTGTGTGGTTTGGTCATCATATAATCAGGTTTCCACGTCGTCAAAGCGAGCGGTAGCCAAGCAGTGAGCCACTGCCTGTACTAAATTTATCAGCAGTATACTCGTCGGGTAATAATAAAGGGCGACTGTTGTATGTTGAGTACGTAAACAGGCTAACCTAACCTAACCTTCCCATCTTCGCTCACTGTAAAGGAGCGAGTTGTCCATCTGTGCTTTTCACCTGCAAGAGGCGCGCAATCACGTCAAGTTGTGCGGTATGGCCAGCATCCTCTATCTTGAGATGATTTCAAGGCTTAGCGTCCCCGAGGCCCGGTCCTCGACCAGGTCTCCTTTTTTTTACACATCTCAGGTACCTATTTACTGCTAGGTGAACAGGGACCATCAGAGTGAAAGAAACTCTGCCCTATTTGTTTCCGCCTCCACTGGGATCGAACCCGGAACCTCAGGACTACGAATCCCGAGTGCTATTCACTTAGCTGTCAGGCCCCCCTCTACAAGATTACCCTCTACAGTAATATTAGCTTATACCTGTCATATTAGCTAGCAGTCTCGTGTCCCCATCGTCAACAATGGGACGGACTCTGTCATATTTGACAAGTCGGCCTAATTAGTAATGCGAGGTAACGGAGAACCATCTTATAGCAGCCATCTAATTTTCGAAATTTGGTGTGAGAAGTACTCGGAGACTATATACGAAGTCGCAGACGAAGGAAGTCAGACGACGAAGTCGCAGACATATACGAGACGAAGTCTATAGACTCGGAGTCGCAGGCGCGGCTCTTGACAACCTTGTGGACTGTAGAGTTGTTCCGCTTCACGCCCCCCGGCCAGCAACGCCACCTATCAGCAGGAAAGAGATCTGCAAGAATTCCTTCATCACGTTTTCTTACTGCTGATCCATAACGAGATTCAGCAAAATAAATTTGATATCGAACCTGCTGGTGGCGGAATCTCTCCTCGGGTTGATTTCGTTAGACACGACCCACGTCCACAATCAAACGATATTGATCATTGGGTCCAGGGCAAAATTCCTTAAGGGTGGAATCGTACATAGACGGGTACAAAACTTTTTTGTCTAAGACAGGGCCTTTTGCTCAGGCAATTCTTCCTCCTATCTCGATACCTGTCCTCTGAGAAGCCCAAGACGTAGCGTGGGAAACATATGGCGATATTTCTTTGTTGTAATCGGAAAACGCCACACTTGTTTACGATCGTGGGTGCAAAAACGTCGCGTAAGTGCGGTTAGAGTACTGAATATTACGGTAAATTGCTTTGATATTCAGTGCTATACCGACCAGATACAGCACTGTGATATATGCATAATACTATACCGGGACGTATTATGTACAGTACAATTAGTACTGTATAGAATGGTATAACATCATTGTTGTGTATAAGAGGAGAGACGATGAAACCGTACAAGATACTGAGGGGAATAGTAAGATGATTCGTCCACATAATATGTTTATTGTTTGTGATGTGTGTATATGTATGTATTAACACGATGTACTGAACGGGGTGAGAATAGCTTGAGCTACCTCATCCCTTTGTGTGTATTTTACATCAATAAACTTATTTCAATTTCAATTTCAATTCGTCGACATCAGCTCCCGACCTCCCTTGAGGGAGGAACAGATAAGGTGGACAAGAACAACACTAATTGCGAGAAAGTAGGACGAAAAGACATTAGCAAAGTTGGAAAAGCCAAAGGATGTAAGGAAGTACTCGTACACTGTACGGATGGTCAACAGGCGAACTGAAAGATATATAAACCATTCACAGTTTTAAACGATTCGACAAAGAATTCGAAAAATGTTGACCAGACCACACACTAGAAAGTGAAGAGACGACGATGTTTCGATTCGTCCTGGACCATTCTCAAGTCGATTGTGAGAATGGTCCAGGACGGACCGAAACGTCGTCGTCGTCTCTTCACTTTCTAGTGTGTGGGTTTGGTCAACCATTTTTCAGCCGCGTTATTGTGACTCCTCATCTGCAAATAATTCGAATGTCAGGATAGATAAATTATAACGCAACAGGTACAGCAAGGCTGGTAGGCGGGGTACAGAGAGCTCACTCCTCCCAAGTCACTGAGAGATATGTACCCGGGCCGTCTGCTAGCAACACTCGACTACCATCTAAATAATTTACAAATGTAAACAAAACAGCGTTCGAGTCTACAAAGCTGTTTTTTTCCAGATTTACGTAATTAAGTAAGTAAACTGATAAGTGTTTGATGACGTCTCGTAAAATATACTTTTCATGGCAAATTATTCCATGTAAAATGGCAACATCTCGCAACTAACGAACAAAAAATATAAAAAAATCAATGCTAGATAAAAATATTCGCTAATATGAACGTCATAGATCGTTGGGATTTTGCAACCTGTGCTTTAATGTATATAGGCAGAAGAACGAAAGTCCCAGGAACGTGGTTGGAGCTAATGAACAATAAACCCCCATATTGGAAAAGTAATAAAAAAAAGAGACCCAATTAGATTTCGGTCCGTCCTGGACCAAATCGGTCCGATTTCACTACGTGACAAACGTCTAGTTATAAGCGTACTAACCTACACGAACTCATCTAACGTATGGAGGCCGATACTCGTTAATCCGATAATGTGTACAAATTGTCACTAATAATTCTATTAAAGCACGTCAGTTTGGACACGGTTATCGATAATGTTGAACTGCTGGTGTTCTGTGAGGACAGGTTGCCAGGGCCCCAGGACGGGTTGCCAGGGCCGAGGACGGGTTGCCAGGGCCCCAGGACTGGTTGCCAGGGCCCAGGACGGATTGCCAGGGCCCAGGACGGGTTGCCAGGGCCCAGGACGGATTGCCAGGGCCCCAGGACGGGTTGCCAGGGCCCAGGACGGGTTGCCAGGGCCCCAGACGGGTTGCCAGGGCCCCAGAACGGGTTGCCAGGGCCCCAGGACGGGTTGCCAGGGCCCCAGGACGAGTTGCCAAGGCCCAGGACGGGTTGCCAGGGCCCCAGGACGGGTTGCCAGGGCCCCAGGACGGGTTGCCAGGGCCCCAGGACGGGTTGCCAGGGCCCCAGGACGGGTTGCCAGGGCCCCAGGACGGGTTGCCAGGGCCCCAGGACGGGTTGCCAGGGCCCCAGGACGGGTTGCCAGGGCCCCAGGACGGGTTGCCAGGGCCCCAGGACGGGTTGCCAGGGGCCCAGGACGGGTTGCCAAGGCACCAGGACGGGTTGCCAGGGCCCCAGGACGGGTTGCCAGGGCCCCAGGACGGGTTGCCAGGGCCCAGGACGGGTTGCCAGGGCCCAGGACGGGTTGCCAGGGCCCCAGGACGGGTTGCCAGGGCCCCAGGACGGGTTGCCAGGGCCCAGGACGGGTTGCCAAGGCCGAGGACGGGTTGCCAGGGCCCAGGACGGGTTGCCAGGGCCCCAGGACGGGTTGCCAGGGCCCAGGACGGGTTGCCAAGGCCGAGGACGGATCTAAACGCCGCCACTATTCATCGGCCTCAATAGGTTAAGCGGGTTGATTGGATTGGAACGTTTCTGGACAGGCAAAACAACTACATTTGTTAGAGTGGTAAAATTCATACCGCTGAGATTGGATGCCACTTTGGGGGTCCCTGTACCCCGCCTTTTGTTAATAAACAGCTGACGTGCATATGGGGATCGCGCCCTCGGGATTTCCATGCTAAGGTCGCCTGGCACGGTTGATTGATATATGAGGATTAAACTACCACTAAAGGTAGCACGGGCATGAGTAGATTGTTGTTGTCGTTTTAGATTCAGCTACTGGGAACAAAAATGTTCCAAGTAGCACGAGCTATGGTGAGCCCGTAGTGGACTTACTTACCTGGCATAGGAGCGGGGCTGTAAAATTCTGGGCACAGGGCTTAGAGGCATAGTGTATTGCAGTGTCGCGGACGCTGGTCGAGAACCCGTCCTCTTAAAAATAACGTCACTTTTGGCTCGTATGCTCACTATGGCCAAATTTGGACATAATTTGAAATGAAATCGACTCACAAAAGTGACGTACTGTCCCGTTTTGTTTGAGTCGTCCGGCCTATTCGGTAAGGTTAGAAGAGGAAACTTTTAATTGACGCTTTTCATAACGTTTGAAACTTTATGAGAATTTCCTGCCCACCTAACCTATCAGAGGACCCTTAACTTACTGTTGTTGAAAAAAAAATCCCAATTTTTTTTTTTTTCATTTTCAAATTACGTCCACATTCGGCCATACGGGCAAACGACCAAAAGCGACGTTATTTTTAAGAGGACAGGTTGAACTGCACTGTGCGCTCGGGTAGCACAGATCCTCGCTGCTTGACCACTATTCAGGGGGCCCATGGCGTTTCCCGGTTGATGGGACTTTGAGCAGTAATGGACAAGAGGCTTCTTCCAGCCCAGAATGAGAGCAAAAGGGAGAGGGCGGACGTCCAGAGTGCGTTAAGCACGCCCACTGGAGTTTGCAACCTGGGTGTGATTTGGGAGGGATCCAGGCTACATGTAGAATCGTCATCCTCTCTAAATGTGAAGTGCTGTAGTGCCTGTGTAAACTCAGGGAGGCCTTCCTCCAACAGGGTTCGTATGGATATGGTTCGTATCCGGTAGTGGTGAAGCAGTATAGATATCCACGTTTTTTTGGGTAAACACGTTAAAAAAAAGGTTTTGTAAATAGACCTAAATTTACAAATAATAGGAGGCTAGCAAGCCTAACCTAGCCTAAGCTAGGTTAGGCTTGCTACATTGTATACATAGACTTTGGTTAGATGTTTTGCTTAGCCTGATTTAGTTGTATTTAGGCTTTGAACTAAAGCTTTAAAAAATAATGTGAGAAGTGTGTATATAATAAGTTTTTCCTTCCCGGCGCTCACCGCAAACTAAATGTACAGTATTGCAAATAATTTACACAATTGTGTGTAATTAACAAAAATAATTCCTGTCAGCAAAATTTGCTTGGAAAACTATTTTGGAAGGGAAGGGAGCTATCAGGAGAAAGCGCCAAGCCATTAAGACTATATAGCACTGGGAAGGGGTCAGGATAAATATTTGGAATGGGACGAGGGGAAGGAATGGTGCCCAACCACTTGGACGGTCGGGGATTGAACCCCGACCTGCACCAAACGAGACCATCGCTCTATAGTCCAGCCCAAGTGATTGATCATTTGGAGAAAAACAAAGGAACTGATTGATTGATGAAGATTAAGCCACCCAAAAGGTAGCACAGGCATGAATAGCCCGTAAGTGGTGGCCCTTTTGAGCCATTTCCAGTATCAATAGATGATACTGGAGATCTGTGGAGATGCGACTGCACCCTGCGTGACGGGAGATGTCTCCTGTGTGACTGTGTTAAGATGAAGATGAAGCCACCCAAAAGGTGGCACGGGCATGAATAGCCCGAAAGTGGTGGCCCTTTTGAGCCATCACCAGTATCAATAGATGATACTGGAGATCTGTGGAGGTGCAACTGCACCCTGCTAAAGGAACTATGCAAATATAGTATATATACCTGACCTCAAGAGAAAAATGTATGTCTGCCAGAGGTAAGAGGAACTGGCTGGGGTACGATAATCACCACTCCCGCACCATGGACCCAAGACGGCATGGTCTCACACGGACCAATTCTCCGGTGGTATTACTCTTGGCGCGACACGTAAAGACCTCGCAGAAAATGGCTGAATACAAGACCAGTGAGACACAGTAGGATCAAGGCTTGGAGGGCAGGAAATGTTGGCTGGGGAGAGGAGCGTTGGTTATAAGGCGTGGAGGAATGTTGGTTAGGGAGTCATGGTTAGACACCAGTTGTCTCTCTGAGATCCTCCTCTATTATGGGTGCTTGTAGAATAGTAGAGCTACAGTCTTCCACTTTTGAGGTCCTGGGTTCGAGGTTTCGATGTCCCAAGTGAATGAAATGTTATAACCCAAGTTTATTGTGGTCAGTAACGTACATGACTGAGGAAATAGGTTACCTTAACACCTCCATACCCAAATGGCATCCCAGGGGAGGCGTAAAGTCTCAGTTGGATACCAGTTATATCTCTCTGAGTTCCTCCTTTATTGTGGGTGCTCTTAGTGTGGTGGATAGGACTAACAGTTTTCCGCTTTTGTGGTCCTGGGTTTGAGGCTCTGATAGTCAAAGTGAATGCAGTATATACATTCTCCCACCGTTCAACAGATCCGATGATAACTAGCAACAGAAACTGGATTCGTAGGAAAATTATCTTAGTGAATACGAGCCTGAATGTAATAAGACCTTATTGAATTAGTTACAAAATTAATATAAAATTTTAATTAAAGTTATTAATCATCCTCTCTCTTTGTCTATTGGTCTCTCTCCCGCTCTCTCCTTTAAACTAAGACTAGAGCTTATTAGGAACACAATTCCTAATGAACTCTAGTCTTAGTTTAAAGTTGCTAATGCAACGGCAAGCAAGAGCTGTTATCCTACATCAGCTTATCTTAAGCCTGTCCTTAGACACGCATTTTTGGTGAGCCTTTATATGTATTATCTATTATGAATAAAATGTGATGCCAAGCAACAATAAAGTAAAGAACAAGATGAATCAGGAGCCAACCTTGTGCTGAAGCTTTCATCTGGCCATGAATGAATGAATGAATGAAGTAATGAATGAATGAATGAATGAATCTCTCTCCTCTCTCTCTCTCTCTCTCTCTCTCTCTCTCTCTCTCTCTCTCTCTCTCTCTCTCTCTCTCTCTCTCTCTCTCTCTCTCTCTCTCTCTCTCTCTCTCTCTCTCTCTCAAAATATTAATTACAAAAACACGGCTCTAGGATCAGCAGCTTTAAATGGAACAGCTGAACTATAGACAGAGCTGCTAATTAGAGGGAACAGGTAGAATAGTGAAGTCTTTTTCCGACCAACAGAAACAGTCTCTACGTGTCATTAAAACCCAGTGAGGACAACATCTATAACTTAAACTATGGCGCTATAAGTTATATGGGAACAACACTTTCAGTCACGTTAAGCACTGTTTGGCGTGGACAATAACTGGACGGGTGAGACCGTGAACAGTCTTGTCTAAGACTATGGAAGCCTTGAAAACCACCAGCTTCCTCTCAAGCAGTTGTGTTCACTCGTGTTCACTTGTGTTCACTTGTGTTCACTTGTGTTCACTAGTGTTCCCAGCTACTCCAGTCATAATTCAATACCAACTCTCGTAACGGCCGTTGATGTTGACTGGTAAAGTTCTTCACTAACCAGTCTCGTAACGACCGTCAGTCTTGTCGTCTAGGTAAAGACTGAGCTTACGAGCAACAGTGGAAATTTCCAGATGGCTTCGTCTTATTGGCTGCCTTAAGGTGGTTCCCAGGAACAATGTCTCCTGGTTGATGGTCTGGTCAACGAGGCTATTGGATGCCGCAGCACGCACTGTATTGTAGGACTCGCATCCTTGTTGATCAGGTAACGTTTGGAAGTGTATTTCACCTTTCTTCCTCAACACTGTTAAGAAGACTGTTAGTAATGCTCCCTTAAATTTAGGGGAATGTTGAAAAGGTGTTGAGTCCTTATATAATTCTCTTAGAGTACCTATTGCACCTCCATTATTCACCGAGACTGTTACACACATAATACAATACCTCCTGAACAAATCCACAAGGGCCGTGACGAGGATTCGAACCTGCGTCCGGGAGCATCCCAGACACTGCCTCCTGTTCTCCCCTGGTCCTCAAAAGAATGATTTCGGTCTGCAGATTTGAAAATTGTACTCATGTCGCCTGGTCTCCAGCTGATAGATTGCACTCAAAGTTGATGGATTTTAAGCAGTCCCATTAATTTAAGCATGTTATTAAATTAATTCAGAAGTAATGCCAACCCGCACATGATTCACAGTCCCCCACACCAGTCACCCTGCAAAGTTGAATGAAGCTAGCCCTAAGCGTCTGTCCTGCAACCTTGGACAAGCAAGTAAAACATTATATTTTAAAAATATAGACATACACACGTATCCAGAAAGAAGTGACTGCTCTTCACCAAAGGTTGCTCTCACTCGCTCGCTAATGAGGCCTCGCCAACACTGTCAAAAACTCTCACGTTAACTTATTACCGTCATTTTTTCCATTAGGATATATTAAGAACCGGTTCTTTTAACTCTACCAGACGATACTGGCTGCCGAGGTTGCATTGGCTTTGTGCTAAGACTCCCGGAATTATCTGCGAGCTTCGCGAGGAAGGGGGAGGCTCTGAGTCGGAGGAGAGGGGGACCTTGGAGGAAGAGGTGAGCCTCGGCTGGGGCAAGGGGGGACGATCCTCACGTGGGGAGATATTTCTTGGGGGACGAGGTGAGCCTCGGGGGTGGTGAGGTGAGCCTCAAGGGAGAGGCGAGCCTCTGCAGAATTCGCCTGAATGGTGGGGATCCAGAGGGCCTCGGAGGCCTGGGTGGTGAGGATAGGAGGGTAGACGGGGTGAGGTAACCATCCAGTCCGAAGCCAACAGTCCCGCTCTCATCCTCCGCCGCTGTTTTGTGTTGTTGTGGTTGTCAGTGTTGGTGATGCTTTGTGTCCAGCTGGTGTGTGTGTGTGGGAGCACCCGGCAGGTGAAGGGAGCACCCGGCAGGTGAAGGGAGCACCCGGCAGGTGAAGGGAGCACCCAGCAGGTGAAGGGAGCACCCGGCAGGTGAAGGGAGCACCCGGCAGGTGAAGGGAGCACCCGGCAGGTGAAGGGAGCACCCAGCAGGTTGACGGAGCGCCAGAATGGTTTCCTGGGTACCACAGGGCTGACCGACTGTTTGTCTGGCGATGCCTGTGTTGTCTGTGGCCTAGCCAGGCTTTCAATGAACTAATCTCTGGCTTTAAGCCATTACTCACGACTGGGAGGATGGCCTGAGTGGGTGGTTCGTGCGGTGATGACCTCCGTCATCTAATTAAGAGTTCACATGTCGGCCATACAGTTAATTTGTTCAGATTACTTGAGGTCAACAAACCCAAGTTATATCTTGGGTTTGTTGACGAAATATAGCACTGAGTGTGGTTTATTTAAGATTTGTTATGTTAAGTTTACAATGAAGCCGAAGAGTGCCTCTCGGATCTACCCAGTGGGCGTGCTGCTCAGATGACCAGCATTTTCAATTTTCAATTTCTTTCTTTGTTATGCACCCCATACCCCTCCCGTGGGCGGTGGTGGGGTGGGTTACAGAGGCACATAATGGGTTCAGGAACTGAACCCCATAGTTCGTTTAGTTAAGCAAGTGACAACCTTTTGAAACCAGTTACACAATTGTTAATGTCACGCATGTACATTTACAGTATATACAATCATTTACACAAATACATATACATATCAATAATCTATTTATATCACAAGTGATTCAACAAGAGGGTCACAATAGTCACTATACAAGGCCACCATCTATCTGTTGTTCATGAGGAATTTTTCCAATTGGAATTTGAACTAAAGTAATGTTTTGGTCTATACGACTTCGGCGGGTAGGCGGTTCCATGAGTTTATAATCCCCATGGAAGTAAAAACATCTGTTTTCTGTCCTGAATTGTGGCTTGTTGCCTCTTGTAAGTAGTGTTACATTTGACATTTTAAAGAAGTGGTCTGGGTTAATATCCTCCAACTTGTGAAGTATTTTAAGTATCGATGAGCCTTGTCATGTCTGGTTTGTGGTGTTATTAGTCCTGTGGCTCTCAACCGATCCTGGGAAGAGTTGACCTAGTCCCGAGATTATTTTGGTCGCTCTGTGTTGAACTCTCCAAGACAGATATGTCTTCTTGAATGTAAAGTCTCCATGCTTGGATACAGTATTCTAGATTGAACAATTAATTTGAATTAATTAACAGTCAATTTAAACAATTGACTATCAGAAAGCCTTTGACACAGCACCCCATAAAAGGCTGTTACAAAAGTATTCGTTTGCCTTGTTCGGGTTGAAGGTAGACACAGTATAGTCGCTTCTGTATATATTTATTGACCGAGACAACAAGGTATATATCTGGCCAGCCGAGGTCCACCTACTCTGAGTCTGTGAGGAGAACTGAGGCTGCTGGGAGCATGGCTTGATGCTCCTCTGTCTGGCATGACGTCAGAGGCCTACTTGCCTGTGATTGGTTACATTTCAACTGACATAGAATTTGAGTATAACAAAAGTTGGAGAAACAGACAGGAGTAAAAGGTAAGGTGCTCCAGTGGATAAGGGAGTATCTAAGCAACAGGAAACAACGAGTAACTTACAGGTTAAAATACTTCCAAGTTTTTCACAGATTAAGGAGCAAATCAAGAAGAAAATACTCTCAACTATCAAAAGTCGCCAGAGAGCCAAAGTAGCGGAAGGAAGATCCACTGCGATATGGTACGAACAAGCCACTGGGTACTACTCTTTCAAGCCTGGCAAAAAGATATCCAGAGACATTGCAGTAGCCATACACAGACTCAGACTTGGTTACAAGTGCCGCTGGGAGGTCATAAACCCAATAGTTAAAGAGTATCACATCTGTGGAACAGAAGCAGAGGCGCCACTATTGCAGTACTTACTGGAATGTGAAGCTACTGAAGCCCTGAGCATCAAACTCAACATTAATCCAACGACAGCAGCTGCATTAGATGCACATTCCACAGCCACTACAATGATTAGAAAAGCCGTTGAAGAATGGGACACACTAGTGAACATTCTGCATCTAAATTCGCCACCAAGATAATGTTATTAAAACCAGACTAAAACTAGTGCACTAAAACAAAAGCGAAAAAGACACAGGGGGAAAAGGAGGAAACCCCACCTCCATTTAAAACTTTGACCCAAATATCACAGTAACAAGGTTATCGCGAATAACCGAACTATAGCACGGGCTCACTATACACCGTGCTACATGGACATTTCGTTCTGAGTAGCTAAATCTAAAACAACAACAACAGCAAGTAACTATGAGGTGAAAGACATCAGATTGGTGAGATGTCACCAGCGGAGTCCCGCAGGGCTTTGTACTTGGACCCTTCCTGTTTGTGATATATGTAAACGACCTTCCAGAGGGTGTAGACTCGTTCCTCTCAGTGTTTGCTGATGATGCAAAAAATATGAGAAGAATCAAGACAGATGAAAATAGACAGGGACAACAGGACGATCTGGACAAACTGGAGGCATGGTCTAAAAAATGTCTACTAAAGTTCAACTCAGGAAAGTGCAAAGTAATGGAATTAGGCGAAAGGAGCAGACGGCTGAACACAAGGTACCATGCATCTGGGAGGTTATATTCTGCAAGAGTTAAATAGACAGAAAGATCTCTGGGGGTTGATATCACACCGAACCTGTCCCCAGAAGCCCTCATCAAAAGTACCTACCTTACCCCCTAAATGTTAACCCATGTCTTGCTATTTTAAACAATGCTGTTTGTTGACCAACTTGTACAATTGCTGATTTCTGCCATGTTCCCCCCCCCCCTTTTTTTAATTCCTTTTTTCAACACAATTTATACTTTAATCCCAATTACTATTAAGTTTTAGTCTAAGTGTTTTTTCCCCCACACCTTGCCCGAAACGCTATGTGTATTAGTGACTTTAGGTATTGTATGTACTAACTCTATCTATAAATCCAACATTATGTTTGTAACTCGTCCTCTATGTATGTACTTTTCCTGAATAATTTTTTTAATTTAATATAATTTAATTTAATTTAATTTAATTTAATTTAATTTAATTTAATTTAATTTAATTTAATTTAATTTAATTTAATTTAATTTAATATCATCAGCGGGATATGCTAGATTGGCCAACATAAGAACTGCCTTTAGAAACTTGTGTAAAGAAGCTTTCAGAACCTTGTATACCACTTATGTCAGACCAATCCTGGAGTATGCAGCTCCAGCCTGGACGCCATACCTATTTAAACACAAGACAAAGTTAGAGAAGATTCAGAGGTATGTCACCAGACTAGTCTCAGAACCGAGGCATGGGCTACAAGGAAAGGCTACTTGAGTTAAACTTCACGTCCCTGGAAAACAGAAGAGTAAGGAGAGACATGATAATTACCTACAAAATTCTCAGAGAATTCACAGGGTAGACAAAGACAAACTGTTTAACACGGGTGGAACACGAACAAGGAGACACTAGTGGAAACTTAGTACCCAGATGAGCCACAGAGACATTAGAAATATCCTCTTCACAACTTCCTGGTATCGGGCAGCCGGGGCGTATCCGATCCCTCTATCGTCGTCATAACTTATTTTGTAGTTTTGTAATATTTTTCTTGATGCTTATTAATTATGTCCGAGAAACTGTATGCATATTTTTCTGTACTTAATAATTGTGACACATATTACACGCCAAAATAACATGTTATCTGCCCGAAACGCTCTGCGTGCTAGTATAAATAAATAAATAAATGAAATAAATGTTTATTCAGGTAAAGTACATACATACAAGAGATTTTTACCAAAATTGCTAGGTTTATAGATGGTACATACAGTGCCTAAAGCCACTATTACGCAAAGCGTTTCGGGCAGAGACTATTTCTTTAAATAGTCATAAATAGAGACTATTTCTTTAAATAGTGGCTTTACAAGAATGTAAAACTTCAAGTCTCTGTACTCTCATGAACCCAATGTATCTTCTTGTATATAAATAAATACATATATGTTGGTGGAAATATCCCCACAGTCCCCCCCGCAGTCTCTAACATGAACACATTCTCTATGGAATTTACCTACTTAAAATTATCTGTTAGATTAAGGACCTGCCAGAAAACGCTGCGCGTACTAGTGGCTTTACAAGAGTGCAATTACTGTACTATGCTATGTATTCTCACAAACCCAATGTACCTTCTTGTATATAAATAAATAAATAAATAAATAAACTATGGCACCGTCGTGGCCGCTGACCGGAGGTGGGTGACGGAGTGTTACCGACCTCACCACAATGGCAGAGCTGCTCCTCGACTCCGATATAAGAATATGGGTATTTTTCCCCATAGTTCTGATCACATTCCTGTGCGGGATTTTAAGGCATTATGTCAGTGTACTGATCTCAACGCAGAAGAAGGTGGATCTTACACAGCTCCAGGATAGGTGAGTTACTGCTGGACGGTAGATTGACGCGCCTCGACCGTCGAAGTGGTTGGGCACCATTCCTATAATATTTTATTTACAGGAAGCCTGTATATGTATGTGCTTTAGGCTTGTATTGAGGTCCGCCCAAGATGGCACTACGGACCCTTATGTGCAAGTATGTAAGTGGCCAAACTCTCAAGTACCTGTTGACCGCTAGGTGAACAGAGGCATTAGGTGAGAGGGAAAGGTGCCTAATGTTTTCTTACCGGCCTGGGAATTGAACCTGGGGTCCCCAAATGTGGGTTGAGACTTAAGTTCTATTTCTGATTTGTCTATATGTAGACAAATCAAGCTGACCGGGAGCCGAGCGGACAGCACGCTGGACTTGTGATCCTGTGGTCCTGGGTTCGATCCCAGGCGCCGGTGAGAAACAATGGGCAGAGTTTCTTTCACCCTTTCACCTGTTACCTAGCAGTAAAATAGGTACCTGGGTGTTAGTCAGCTGTCACAGGCTGCTTCCTGGGGGTGGAGGCCTGGTCGAGGACTGGGCCGCAGGGACACTAAAGCCCCAAAATCATCTCAAGATGTATATCAGTAGGCTAGGATATATTAGGTTAGGCTGTGTTAGTTTAGGGTAGGTTAGGTAGGTTTTAAGGTCTTGCCTAATTAACCTGCTCCTATATATGCTGTGATGTATCAATTAGGAAAGGGTACATTCAAATTATACAGAGGCGTTTTGATGGTGTGTTTATAAATTGTCAAAACCGTGCATATTGTTTGGTTTGCTTGTGTTAGGTTGGGATAAGTTGGATTAGGGTAGCTAAGGTTGGGAAAAGGTTAGGTTTTAAAATTTGTTGCCAAGCTGTCTTGGATATGATGTAAAAATTTCCTGTTGTTACAGACAGGAAATTTGCACTCCAATTTATTGACATTCCTGGTAGGTCAACTACTGACCATTCCCAGGGTACAGCCCACAACAGTTGCCTGATTCCTGGGTACATATTTACTACTAGGTAAACAGTCATAAGGTGAAAGGAAACATCACCCAAAAACTTCTGTTCTTCGCAGGCGATGAGTCACAGTAACGTGGCTTAAGTATGTTGACCAGACCACACACACGACCACGTTTCGGTCCAGGACGGACCGAAACGTCGTCGTCCCTTCACCTTCTAGTGTGTGGTCTGGACAACAATCAACTTCTGTTCTTTGACAGGATATAAAAGAATTCTTACATTCTTGTTAAGCCATTAGTACGCATAGCATTTTGGGCAGGTCCTTAATCCTAATTTTTTTCCCAGAATACAACCTGCCAAATTGTTTAATAACCAGGTACCCATTCACTGTTTCTTGAACAGAGGCTACAGTTAAGGATTGGCACCCGGTCAATCCTCCCTGGCCAGGATACGAACCCAGGCCCAAGAGCTCGCGAAGCAATGAGCGAGTGTTTCACCGTTATGCCACGGGGACTGCTAGGATATACTGTAACCTGAAACACCGATGGTTGTGACCCGATGATGTAGACTATTGTGCTACAGACCCTAGGTTGTGATCCAGTGATGTAGACTACTGTGCTAAATCCATTAGGATGTGTTGCACCATTTGCAATTTAATATAATGTATACAGTTTTTTCTTGTTTTACTCTTGGTGCCTTCTTTTGATAATTACTTCTTGTATTAGTGAATGTCGTAGGTTATACCACATTGTTTCATGAAGGTAAAGGCTAGTTTAGATTAGTAGGCTGTGATTTTTTTTATATATATAAGAAATTACAATGAGATGTTGACTTCGTTCTAAACTCACATCTGGGGAATCCCAAGTTAAATTCCCAGGCGGAATTGAAATGGTTGGATATGTTGCCTTTCACCTAATGTCTCTGTTCATCTAGCAGCAAATAGGTACCAGGAGTTAGGCATCTGTTGTGGGAATTTAAAAAACTGTATTCTTGCTAAGCCACTAACACACACAGCAACTGAAAACAAAAGTAAAATCTTTCGCATGCAGTACAGTATAATAATAACAGTGATAATACAGTAATAATTATTACGTGCATACAAAGAACATAAGATGAAGGGATAATTGTAGGTACAGGGAGTTACACATAAAAATGAAGCCAACACTATGCAAAATATTTTGACTAAAACTTTAAATAACTATTTATCAAAATTATTTTAAGGTATAAACAAATACTAAAGAGAAGTAAGCTAACATATATGAGTGTTCAAGAAATATAACAACTGATATACAAAATAAAGATGATGCTTGATGACAGGCATAGACTTACATTATGGAATGTGTCGTTCTAGCAACAAGAAAACCAGCTGGGTTGTTCTCAGTGATTGTCAGCTACAATCACTAGTTATTTTCATAGGATTCAATTTTCTGTTCCACATCAGGGGTCCACAGTGGTTCTTGTGTGTGGAGTGGCATGCCTCTCCACACTGCAGTATCACTCCACATTGTCATGTCATTCCACACTCCCATGATATTCTTTTTCTTCACTCTCACTTTGTCATTCTTGTCTGAACTATGAATTTGTGATCACTGCCAGACAAATTTTGCTTTTCATCACTGGAAGTCCAGTGCATACAAACTACAATTAATTTTGGTGTTGCTTGTGGGTGTGCAGTGTCCTGTAGGGGTGCATCAGCCTTGGTAGCTGCCTAGTTGGCATATCCAGAGCACATTCAATTTATTTTTTCAAGAGGGCTGATGACTGCTATAGCCCTCAGTAAGTGAATGATATCGCTATAAAAATGGTGGGATTTGTTCATATTACTGGGTGGCCCAAGTTAGGACCAGGTGATAGAGCACACCAGCTAATTGCTTGATAACAATTGGAGCAATTTAAGGGTTAAGTAAGCAAATTCTGTAACTGTTAGTTTTAATTTTATTTGATGAAACAGATGATAGGTCAAAGTTTGATCACTATTGGTTAATAAATTTGATTTAAACCTTTAATAATTACTGTAATTGTGATCAATTGTTTTTAATGTTTAAAAGTGTAACTCATCAATGTCCTTTGTTTACAGCCAAGCCATGATTCGAGCACGGATGTTGCGCGAGAATGGGAAATACATACCAGAACAATCTTTCCTGATGCGTCGACATTTCTTCAATAATGACGAATCAGGTACATATTGTACATACACAATGTAAGATAGTTAATATATCAAAGTTAGGGAATATGTAAAAAATACTGTATGACTTAATACTTTTTCTATACTGTTTATGGTTTTACTGCTTGAACTGCTAATTGGGACTGAATCTATTTAATTTTACCAAGAAATCCAGTCTACTAAGAGTTTTTGCCATTTTTTTACTAATAAATATTCTGATCCCAGATGATAGAACACATCTTTGCACATAAACAACAAAATTATATATGCAAAATGCATTTTCAATATACTTGAAGATTAAATAATGAAAAGAAACATTAATTTTTTTCCCAACCTTGAACCATTGTCACTAGTTAACACTCCAAGGCTTGCTCACTTTTCTCAATCTATTTTGCATTTTTCCTCATATTAAAATGCTCCTTTTCCTTCCTAGATAAGCCTGATTACTGCTGCTGTTGGTAGACATTTTTTCAACAGACAAAAACAATAACTAATGGAAAAATGGTAATACTGAATACAGAGATCATTCTGCCACATGATCACGGGAAAATAGCACCTACCCAGGTCATGATCAGTCGCAAGAGGTCTATGTACATGATAGAAAGTTACATAAACTTCATTATACAATTTGTTATAAATGTTCAAATACAGTGGTACCTTGGTTTTCTAATTTAATCCGTTCCCAGAGACAACTGGTAAACCGAAAATTCGCAAACCGAAATGAATTTTCCCATTAGAAATAATGTAAATTGAATTAATCCATTCCACACTTCCAAAAATATTTACTTCAAAATACATTTCATACATAATACACACAAATATTTTGTACTGTAGTGTGTAAGTCCCCTTCCATTATAAAATCAGACAGTGATGACTTCTTTGGGGTACTCTTCTCTCCTATGTTTTGCCTGCACACCACTAGGACCTGGTTGAGGCTCACTGCTTGTTTCCTCGATAAAAAGCCAAACGTGAATATACTCTGGCTTCTTGTCCCCCGACACAGTGAATTAATTATTATTTGAATTACTTGTTAATATAAAAAGGAGATGCTTTGAATGGACTAATAGGCCTTATGCAGTTTCTTGTTTTCTTATGTTCTTATGTTTCTATGTTATAGTGGCAGAATAACCTGCTCAAACAAGAGCTTATGCTATTAGTTTAACTTTTTGTATTAATTTTCAGGGTATCTCAAGACAGTAAAGCGTGCATCAGCCCCTCAACCTATGACTGACCCTAATATGATGGTAGAAATGCTGAAAGGTCAATTGACCAATATGCTTCCCATGATTGCAATTGGAGGCTGGATCAACTGGACTTTCTCAGGATTTGTTACAAGTATGATTCATAAAATTTTAATTGAATTGATTGGCCTTGTGATTTTTAAGTACAGTATTTAACCCTTACACTTACCACATTGTCACAGGCTGATCTTGCACAGCGCTCAGATCACCTGGAGAGGAATTTGCACAATCCGAGTTGTTAAAAAGTCATAGCAAGTGTTTGGTTGCATTTTCCTTTTTAATGGCTTTGGCACTTGTCCATCATATTAGAAAAAATACTAAATGCACAGATGCATACAATATCCAGTGTGCCTTACAGCTCAGTGATTGCGCAATGCGCTATACTATGCGACCATTTATGCTATGCAACATTACCAAGAATTTGAAGGAGCTGGAACATGTTAGTATGGAAGAGGAATATATTCTAAGTTGTGTTATGCTTGAATGTTTGGCATAACAAAGATAGTCTTCTTCTCTGGGCCCCTCTTCTTTTGTCAAATTGATACCTCTGATTTTTCCAGATAACTGAAAATTTAGTTTATTCCATAAGGTAGCTAGAGATAATTATTTGGCTATTTTGTTTAATTTGGTATTTATTTTAACGTGTTACATGTTAAAATTGCTGTATGTTTTACAGCAATTTTAATGTAAACAAATGGTGTTTTAATATCAATACACTAACGTATATGTAGGGTACAATTAAATTTTTGTGTTTAGAATAAATAAGTGTCCTCCATTACTGAATTATGAATAGTGGGAGTAAAACCCTGCCTTTAACTAGACATGCTCTGGTTAATGGGATTGAAGAACACTCATATTCCTATGTCCAGATAAAGAATCGAGAAAATGGGTCTTGGAGTAGTGGGGTGTTTTTTCTTTCTTTTTACTGCATAGAGAACAGGGCACAGAGATAAACACGGAAGAACTAATTATACTGTAGCTAGAAATGCGAGTATTCAAGAGTTGGGAATCATGTAGAAAAGTAGTTTGAAATAGCAGCTAAAGTGAAGTACCAGCCCAAGCTAAAGTATTCACATTTGGAAGAAATCAGCTATTAAAGACCATGCAGTCAATCTAAAAAGAGAAAGGACAGTCCTAATAGAAAATGAGGGAAGTGTGTGTGTAAGGAGTGGAAACTGAAGATGGTAAATAACAAATGATCAGAAACAACATTGGACGGTTTAGAAGTCACTGATGGGGAGGTTAAGACACCTAGAGGAATAAAGGGAATGGATATAAAATCATAAACTACAGACCTGTATCACTAACATGTATTTTGTGCAAAGCACTGGTGAAAATAATAAAGAAGACAGTGGTTGAGCTCCTGAAGAACACAAACTTTGAAACAAAAACAAAATGTATTTTCAATTGGAAAGTCATTCATCGCTAATTTGATAGTTCTGCAATTAGACACCAAGATAAGACAGGAAACAGATAGCTGGGAAGACTGTTTTTTTTCTAGATTGCCTAAATATATTTTATACTATTCATCACAAAAAACTGGTGTACAGTATTAGATGGAGAGGCAAATTGTGGTAACGATAGACATGAAACTGAATGAGAATATCTGTTACATTAAACAAAGGATTACAGGCACCATATATCAAGCTACAGAAATGCAGCAAGCATACTCCCTCAAGGATATGTTCTGGGCACATTGCTGTTTCTAATCTACACGAATTATCTGCAAGAGGTGGGGGTATGTTTCAGTATACTGTATTAGTGTTTGCAGATGGCAAGGGAACATTGGTGGAAGCCCTGTATTTAAAGAATAAGTCATGAAAGCACCACCATTTACTTCAAGAGCAGATATGACCTAAGAACTTGAACATCAGGAAAGTTTTAAAACGCATCTGTTATAAAAAGGGCATTAATAGCTAAACCTCACACCCCTGTAGTCACTGTTAGATACACACTGTTTGGTAAAAACAGCACTGATACCACCACCTTCACCGAATCTCCTTTTTCCTCCTGCATCATACTTGTCTGTATTCATTACAGCATTCTGTAATCACCACACCCTCTGTACTCATTACACTACACTGTTCAGTATCTTGAAATGTGCTAGCAAAAGGATACCATTCTTGATCGCGAATTCCTTCATTTGCCTCTACTTGCACCTGAATTATCACTGCTACCACCATCTGGACCTTTATTATCTCCTCCACCTGTACCTTCTACTCCACTACCATATGCACCAACGTCTTCCTTCACCAGCCCCACACTTTCGAAAGCTTCATCATCACCAGTTCCACTGCCACCACCTTGATCGTCCTTCACCACCTTGATCTTCCTCCTTCACCAGCACTATAATATACCACCTCACCTACAAGCACAACCACTATCACCCCATTTTCATAAGTCACTCTGCTCATTACACCTGTAGCGAGTAGATTATCCCAATAATATACTCGCTCCAAATGCATTGTTAATATTCCTGTCAACCTTTGGAGATGAATGAGGCGAGGCGTTGCCCGGGCAACACGGTGAGGTGTTGCCCGAGCATATAAGCAGCAGAATAGCAAACATTAACCACAGTCTACTTTCAAGTGTGGTCAAGTGTCTAGAGCAGACACTTGCGAGATACTGTACCGACGCTCAGTGCGCTCAACTCACACCAAAGTATCACCTGTGTACTTCTGTATATTCGACCAAATATATATATAGTATCTTAGTGTCTGTGTTTATTGTCACCATACTTTACGTAACAATAGAACCGTTACACACCTCTCCATACACATTTCACAAGCCTGTGCCCATCACGGCAGCCTGTACTCATTACACTTGATGAACTTGTTGGACTGCCTGTACTCATCATCATCATGCCTTGTAGTCATTGAGCCCCACTGTACTTATGGCACTATCATATTCTTATCGTGAGACGTTTTCCCAGGATTCCTATCTCGGTCATCCTCATGCAATCGGAACATGCTTACCTTTCATTAATGTATTGTCAATTTACATATGTAGCAATGCAACTGTTATATAATGTACTTTGAATTGATTTAGCCAATGCAGTATTTGAACGCACAAATAGTGTAGCTATGCAGTTCTTAAATTCTTAGTTAATGTATTCAAATATTGGGTATCACTAAATCGCATAAACAAAATTGACAATAGTGTGATTAAATACTCCAATAATACTTACTTTGTTTACAGCTAAGGTGCCCTTCCCACTGACACTGAGATTCAAGCCCATGTTGCAGCGTGGTATTGAACTCGTTTCCTTAGATGCCTCTTGGGTATCGTCTGCATCTTGGTATTTCCTCAATGTATTTGGTCTGCGGTCCATTTACACCCTTGTACTCGGAGAAAATAATGGTACGTAATTGACGTTTTTATATTTTTGTTTATATGGCAATGAGGCCACTTGTACTGGCAGTACAGTATACCAATCGACCTCGGTCACTCGCGGATGCACAGCCAGCTTGTTCTCTATTTGCCACTCCATTAAAATGCATCTTTTTGCCTTACCAGAAATGTACAAACCCAAACAACTCACCTCACCTATCGAGGCTGATGTTCAGAAAAGTCAATATTGCAAGTTTTAATTTTTTAATGTCACATTTTTAATGAATTGGTCAATTCCATAAAAAAGTGATACATATTAGACAAGAGAGCAGGTTGGCACAGCAAGGATATAAAGGGGTGCACCTTTATATTCCAAGGTCAAGCTCATAATATAAAGACAGTGAATGAGTGTGTGAGGAAGGGAGCAAGGAATTAAGTGTGAGTGTTCTGTGTGTCGGGTTGAGTGTGTGAGGAGGTAGAGGTGGGTGGTCAAGAGTGTGAGGAGGCAGAGAGGGGGGGGGGTCGAGCATGGCGTAAAGCATAGAGTAAAAACTAAAAGGAACACAGCTAAAGGATTTCACTTTGTTAAGAGTGAATATATTTTTTAAATAACAACTAAGGAGAATAACTTCTTATTTACATGAAGAAGCAAGTGGTCCTGCTGTGGATGTGTTGCTGTGATGGTGATGGCTCTGTGGAACTGCAATACAGTATGCATTCAATATTGACTGAGGTCCATGATATTGAACCATGTGTAAGTCACATGGGTAAAAAGAGGTCTCTTTTGGAATAGTTTTATTCTGCATTTCATATTTTTCTACTTTATTCCTCCTCATTCTATAAAAGTGGAAACAGAATAGTGATGACATTTATCATTAAATGGCTATGCTCACATAGGAGCTTCATGAGCTCCTACAGAATTGGGGGTTTGTGTTCCTTTGGTCTAAGTGGTAGTTTTCTTCATTTGCAGTCTTCATTTCTAGCTAAGAATGAGACTGCTGGTTTCCAGAGGGATTCTTTGGTACATAGGGGTGATGCTTTCTTGTGGCTCTGATGTCCCTGGTTCCTTGTTCCAGGACATGTTTTTCAGATCATCCGCAGTGTCAAGTTTAGCTCAGCCTAAGGTCTATCCTCAGGCTGATGATGATTTTACGTTTATGACTGTCTGGTTTGTTATCCGATATGTCTTGGGCTGATATTCAGGTTGGGGGATTATGGCGGTCCAACAGGGTGCTTGTTGCTCGTTACCTGGTCAGTGTATTGAAAATGCACAAGGTTTGTGTTGCATTGGTAGTGACCCATCACTGATTTTCCCTCCTGCAGGGTTATGGGCTTCTGCTCTCCTCCACTTCTGGCGAGTTCCCCCTTTGTATTTTGTTCTGTAGTTAGAAATCCAGTATTAAACATAAGGAAGTGCATTTTTTCTGGTGGATCTTTGGTGGTTTTCTGGATCCTCCTTTCCTCATATAAAGGCATTGGTTTTGTCTTTCCTGGCTCAATGACTGATGAGTTGACTGAACTGAGCCAGTAACTGGGGGTGCTGCCACCAGGTGGTGGGCAGCTGCTACTAAGAGGGTGAACCACCGAGTGCATCATTTACTATTCCATTTTTTATTTTTTGTATTTTTACCTCTGCTGTTGTCTGTTTTGTTTTGCTCTACATTTTCAGTGGCCTTTCTCAGTCTGAGTGATCTAGTATCCTCAGTTCACTCCCCCCCCCCCCCCTTCCGTGTCTCAACAGAGGGAGCCCAGGTTTTGCTATAAAGTCGTCAGTAGACTCGCAATGACTCGCAAGGGTCGGGTGTGATTCAGATTGGGTGGAGTTATCCAGGTTGCTAGCACCAGGAAGCCACAGGGGACCCACTAGAAAGAAACCTTTAATTGGTCGATGGTGCTTTTTTAATGTTTCAGAAATTATATACTGTATATTGTAATAGATAATTTATATTTTATCTTTTATCTTTACAGCTGCTGACCAAGCTCGCATCATGGAAGAACAGATGTCTGGTGCAGCCATGGCTATGCCACAGGACCCCAAGGCAGCTTTCAAAGCAGAATGGGAAGCTTTGGAGATTGCCGAACACAAGTGGGCTCTCAAAGATGTTGAATCCGATCTTTTACAGAAGGCTGAGGCGGATTGGATGTTTAATGCTCAGTCTTATGCAAATACCACCTAATGGAAATTAATTGAATGATTCAAAATAAAATGTTAATGTGATGGAGGTTAAGACGATAATTGTTGATATGATTTTACTGACAATCTTTTTTCAAAATATAAACAATTACCTGTATTCATATCAAGAGCTCTTTGTGTTGGCCGAGGAAAAATAAAATGCCGTCTTTACTTAAAATGTGAATCCACAGTAAGGGTGAATCAGGAAATGTGTACGAAGTGATGAATAGATGAATGTAAACTAGAAGATTAAGATAGTAGGAGTACAGGAATGAAGAGCAATTTAATAAAAGAGAATGTTTTTGTATTTTATGGTTATTGCTAACTTGATAATGTTTGGTGAAGTTTTTCATTATGAATGTAGCTCAACCAAATACTTTCATGTTGGAAAAGGTAAGCATCTCGTGGTTTATTACATTCATTAATCGGTAAAAATATTTCTACTATCTAATAGACAATACCTGATGCAGTATATGAAAAGCTGTAATATATGGCCTACAATTTATGCAATGGTTACTCTGAGTCTTTTAATTTTGCACTTATGAATATCTAAATTTTCATGTTAATAAAATGTGGATATTAATTAAAAATGGGGGTCTAGATAACCCCCACCCAAGAGGCCATTGCTTCAGATGTTTGAGGTTTTTATTACCAATAGATTGTTAATGTCTTTTCTTAATCATGGTGATAAAATTTCAAATGTTTAATGTAAATTTAAATGTGTGTATGTACCTGTATATTCAACATAAAGTCCTAAAAGATTCAAAGGTGACATTTTTCTGAACTTTGAATTACATCTTGTCTTTAATTCCTGAATTTACTTTGCATGAAGTTTTATTACAAGGACCCCCTCCCTATCCGGCCCGTTGTCGCCGTGAGGGGGCTTGGTGGGCGGCAGTTTGTATATTTGCAGTTTGAATTTACGACTTTTTATACCGAAAATATGCCAATTAATGGAAACGGCGATACGATACAGTCACATTTGCCCCCCCTTTCCTGCAATTTTCTAAATATCGCATATCTTATTTATTTATTTGTATATATACAAGAAGGTACATTGGGGTTGTGAGGATACATAGCATAGTAATTACATTCTTGTAAAGCCACTAGTACGCGCAGTGTTTTGGGCAGATCCTTAATCTAAGACAATTTTAAGTAGGTAAATACTTGCAAAATTTATAAAAATGATAACAGTTACATATCAAGAAAAAAAATAATAAAAGACGAGTGAAAAATTGTAGGTATATTAAAGCACATAGGTAGCACAGATTGATTGCAATGACAGCTTGAATGGTAGTTTAACAAAAAATGGTAGGCACAATACAGCATATGGCTAGCACATAAAAGAAGACAGCAATGAACACAATGACAAAGTTGTTTCGATTAAGTACATAAAGATTGGGAGATTGGCTGGCACTAGATACAGAGCAAATTTAAAGCTCAGTGTAGGAAACTACGAAGATGAAATTAGGTACTTTTTGTTTTTGTTTTTAAATGAGGCAAAAGTTTGACAGCTTTTCAATTCACTAGGGAGTGAGTTCCATAGACTACCTTACCTTGAGGTTACCTTGAGGTGCTTCCGGGGCTTAGCGTCCCCGCGGCCCAGTCGTCGACCAGGGCTCCTGGTTGCCGGACTGATCAACCAGGCTGTTGGACGCGGCTGCTCGCAGCCTGACGTATGAGTCACAGCCTGGTTGATCAGGTATCCTTTGGAGGTGCTTATCCAGTTCTCTCTTGTACACTGTGAGGGGTCGGCCAGTTATGCCCCTTATGTGTAGTGGAAGCGTGTTGAACAGTCTCGGACCTCTGATGTTGATAGAGTTCTCTCTCAGAGTACCAGTTGCACCTCTGTTTTTCAACGGGGGTATTCTGCACATCCTGCCATGTCTTCTGGTCTCATGTGATGTTATTTCTGTGTGCAGGTTTGGAACCAGCCCCTCTAATATTTTCCACGTGTAAATTATTATGTACCTCTCCCGCCTGCACTCAAGGGAGTACAGTTTTAGGCTCTTTAGTCGGTCCCAATAGTTTAGATGTTTTACTGAGTGGATTCTAGCAGTAAAGGATCTCTGCACGCTCTCCAGGTCAGCAATTTCTCCAGTTTTGAAAGGTGCTGTCATTGTGCAGCAGTACTCCACTCTAGAGAGCACAAGCGTTTTGAAAAGTATCATCATCGGTATAGCATCTCTAGTGTGAAAAGTTCTTGTTATCCAACCTGTCATTTTTCTTGCAGTTGTGACGGCTACTTTATTGTGTTTTTTAAAGGTAAGGTCTTCCGACATGAGTACACCCAGATCCTTTACATTGCCTTTTCGTTCTATGTTATGATTTGCCTGAGTTTTGTACGTGGTTTCCGTTTTTATATTTTCATTTTTTCCATAGCGCATGAGCTGGAACTTATCTTCGTTAAACACCATATTATTTTCTGTAGCCCATAGAAAGACCTGATCTACATCTGACTGGAGGTTCGCCGTGTCCTCTATGTTGCCTACTCTCATGAAGATCCTAGTGTCATCTGCAAAGGATGATACAGTGCTATAGGTTGTGTTCTTGTCTATGTCCGAAATGAGGATGAGAAAAAGTACTGGAGCAAGCACAGTACCCTGGGGGACTGAGCTCTTCACGGTTGATGGGCTGGATTTTATTTTGTTGACTATTACACATTGGGTTCTGTTGGTCAGGAAATTGTAGACTAGGTCCCTTAATTTGCACAGTGTTTACACAGATTAAGTTTGCCCTTGGGGATATCAAAGATATATTTATTTCTGGTGTGGTGATAATGGGTCCTATTACATCTGTCCAGGGAGAATTTCAGAGCATGGTTTGCATTTAAGAACAGGGTTTTGTAAATGTAGTTGATCATCTGACATCTGACTCATGAGAGTTTTTTCGAACTGAATTCTGACTGCACCTATTTGCAGTAAATCACGATTTTTTATCGAAAATATGCCAGTTAGTGAAAACAGCAATGAGTCACATTTTGCCCAAACCTCCCTACAGTTTTCAAAATATCGGAAATACGCAAATCTAACTCATGAGCGTTGTTTGTGAGCTGAATTCTGATTCAAGGCACATATTTGGAGTTTTGAAAATATGCCAATTAGGTGAAACGGCCAATGAGTCACATTGTGCCCAAACCATCCTACAGTTTTCAAAATATCAGATATATAACGCAAATTTGACTCATGAGCGTTATTTTTGAGCCGAATTCTGGCTCATTGCACACATTTGGAGTTGCAAATTACAACTTGTTAAAGCGAAAATATGTCAATTAATGAAAACGGCGATGGGTCAAATTTTACCCAAACCCTCCTACAGTTTTCAAAATATCGAAAATATCGAAAGTCTGACACAGGAGCGTTATTTTTGAGCCGAATTCTGGCTCACTGCACATATTTGGAGTTGCAAATTAGGACTTGTTATAGCGAAAGTATGTTGTGTTGATTTAGGGGCGACGACGATCGTGGGATCGGATGCGCCCAGTATAGCGAAAGTATGGCAAATTAGTGAAAACTGCGATGGGTCAAATTTTACCCAAACCCCTCTACAGTTTTCAAAATATCGGAAATATCGGAAATCTGACTCATGAGCATTATTTTTTAGCCGAATTCTGGGTCACTGCACATATTTGGAGTTGCAAATTATGATCTGTTATACCGAAATATAGCCAATTATTGAAAACGGCGCTGGGTCAAATTTTACCCAAACCTCCCTAAAGTTTTCAAAATACGGAAATATGACTCATGAACGTTATTTTAAAGCTGAATTCTAGCTCACTGCACACACTTGGAGTTTGAAATTACGAATTTTTATACCGAAAATACATATGCCAATTAGTGTATATGCCAACAGAGTTACCAAGAAGTTTGTTTTCGGGTAAACAAATGCCGATGGTATCTCCAACAAAGTGAATGAGCCATTTAATGTAAACCTTTAAAATGGAGTTTAATGCCTGGAATGTTAGTTTTAACCCTATAGGATTGGGTTGGGACTGGCCTAATATCAGTGTAGCGAGTTAACATTATATTCGCTCCAATCATCTCATTACCTTAATGACAAACTCATTAGCACTAATCCTTTCCCTAATTACAGGTAATAAGAGATTGGAGCGAGTATAATGTTAACTTCTACGTAACATCAGCAAACGGGAGACATCTCCCGTCACGCAGGGTGCAGTCGCACCTCCACAGTACAGATTGATGAAGATTAAGCCACCCAAAAGGTGGCACGGGCATGAATAGCCCGTAAGTGATGGCCCTTTTGAGCCATTACCAGTATCAAGAGCTGATACTGGAGATCTGTGGAGGTCCGCAGTACAGATCTCCAGTATCATCTATTGATACTGATAATGTCTCAAAAGGGCCACCACTTACGGGCTATTCATGCCCGTACCACCTCTTGGGTGGCTTAATCTTTATCAATCAATCTTTATCAGTCAACATCAGCAACAAATGTACTCCCTAATATATTGCATAACGATCCCCTAATTACTTCTAAAATGATCCTCTTGTGAGAAGCCTGTTATTACCCATTAAACAAGCCCTCCAGAACAAAATAAACAACACAACAAATTCAGGTTAAAACACAGTAGTAGGATAGATGAGTTTAGTTCATTTATTATGCACCCCATACCCATCCTATGGACGGTAGTGGAAAAAGGTCACAGAGGCACATAATGGGCTCAGGGACTGAGCCCCACAATTCATTTAGCTAAGCAAGTTACAATCATGATGAGTTAGTTTAATTTTGTTTTAGTATATAGTATAGCTAGTATAAATTTTGCAAGTATTTACCTACTTAAAATTTTCTTAGATTAAGGACCTGCCCGAAACGCGGCGCGTACTAGTAGCATTGCAAGAATGTAATTACTATGCTATGTATCCTCACAATCCCAATGTACCTTCTTGTATACTGTATATATAAATAAATAGTTTTAGTTTAGTTCATTTATTATACACCCCATACCCATCTTGTGGGCGATAGTGGGTTACAGAGGCCCATAATGGGCTCAGGGACTGAACCCCACAATTCATTTAGCTAAGCAAGTTACAATCCTGATGAGCTAGTTACAAAATTTAATATAAGTCGTCACATCAACAATGGGTGCGGAATAAATCAATCAAAAGTTACAAAATTTCCTATATAAGTCATAGGTATTCCATTTTCTGTGGTGTGTGTGGAGGGGGTCTGAGAGGGAGGTGGTGGTGGAGGGGGCCGGAGACGAGGCGACTGTCAGTAACCAGTCATGTCACACCAAACTGGGATAACAGGTATCACTTAGCTTGCTCCTTGAGGTGTGTTGTGTGTTTGGAGGGCCAGTGTTGGTGGAGGAGAGAAGTAGGAGTGCTGGTGTGGAAGGGGGAGAAGGAGGGAAGGGGTGATGGAAGAGGCAGAAAGGAAGGAAGGAGGGGCGTTACCTGTTCTAGGGGGTTATCTATCACTCTACTCCATTGGTTTCATTCCAGTGAAACCAATGGATGGATGGCTACTCCATTGGGTTCATTCTATGGCCAGAGTTACGTATCTCTGATTAACCAGAGTTAAATGGCATTTTGGGTATTTAATGCCAATATATGTCTTATTTTTCAAGTCTCGAGTGGATTTTTTAATCTTCAATAACCACTTTCTCTACCTTAAGTGCAATTAAATAATAATCATTTATTTACAAGAAGTTACAATGGGTTGGTGAGATTACATAAGATTGGTAGTTTGTACATTCCTGCAAAGTCACTAACATTGCATAGCATTTCTCGCAGGTCCTTAATCTTAACATATCAATGATGACAATGTTCATTGGAGCAAGGTTTTTTTATACCTGAATATATCAACAAATAACTACAATGTAAGTCGACAGTTGATTACAACGGTAAAGATGTATGTCTTGAGTACTAGTATTGGGCAAGTGGGTAGTACGAGATATAGTTTCCTGCCTGAAACGCTTTGCGTAATAGTGGCTTTAGGCATTGTATGTACTGAGCTCTATCTATAAATCCATCAACTTTTGTATCTTACCTTGTATGTAGGCGTTCTCGCAGGTTTATAACCCTATAGAAACAGTCCTCACTGAAGGTATCCTAACTCTTAGCAATCCCTGTGGCGAGTAAGACACTCGCCTGGCGTTTCACGAGCACTTTGGCCTGGGTTTGTATCCTGGCCGAGGAGGATTTACTGGGCACCAATCCTTAACTGTAGCCTCAGTTCACCCAGCAGTGAATGGGTACATGGTTGTTAAACGATTTGGCGGGGTCGTATTGCGGGGAATATTAGGATTATGGACACGCCTGAAATGCTGTGTGTGCTAGTGGCTGTACAAGAATATAAGAACTCATATATATATATATATATAATAAATAAATAAATAAATAAAAAGGTACTGTATCCTGACTCAAGGTATCCTAAACCAAACCAATTCAAGGTAAAGTATACAAATCCAAGATATTCTAGCCCAAGGTATCCTAGTCCAAGGTATCCTAACCCATCCTAACTTGACCTAACCTGAGGTACTACATAGTTTTACCAGCTTGACTCCTTCTTTTGCTGATTACTCACTTAGCTGACCTGACCTGACCTAATAAAACTATGAAGTAAAGTCAGTTACCTTCCAATTTAGCTTTGCTTGCTTCTGGAGTACAGTATAATCATGTTCTCACCAGATTGTCATAAAAGCTGAAATGATTCAAAAATTTTCAGCCAAATGAGAGATTCCTTACTGCCTTACTTGGTCTAAGGTGATGAATTCAGGCCTCTGAAGGGATTAACTCTTCAATATTCCCAGGTCCTACACAGTACACAGAGATTGGGCAAACTTTCTCTTGGGGACCAAGTCCATTAAAATAAAGAAATTGTGAGGGCTTGCCATTATTTACACGCACCATCACTATTTAAACACAATCCATGATGCATTGTGCTATTTGAATACAAGGTTATGTAATATTATGACCCTAACCTAACATGTGCATTTAGCCCAAAAATAGCACAAAAACAGTACATATGTTTAAATATCCTATAGTACAATGACAACATTCTCAATTCGTAATTGGGGATCCCAGATTCATTCCCTGGAGTAGGGCAGAAATGGTTAGCGATGTTTCCTTTCACCTAACGCACCTGTTCACTTAGCAGTAAATAGGTATGTGGGAGCTAGGCACAGGATTGTATTCTGATTTAAATTTGTGCAGCTTATAGTAGTAGTACGGCATGCTAGGTTTTGCTATTTTGAGTGCTCTTTCTACTGCAATTAATTTTCATGTTTGCATCATTCTGATTATATAATGCTTGCACTTAAGATCTATGAATTCTTCATTTAACTTCAAATTTTAACTAGAATTTTCTGTATTTTGTTTGTATTACAGTACTGTAACATATTTTATTTAAATATTATACTGTATTTCCATTATTAACAGCTATACTCTAAATTAATTATTTTAAAGTATGTTAAATGTTATTGCCGTTATCTGATGTTAAAATTGCAATATTACCATTTCTCTTTTACTTGCAGCAAATGAAGATTTATTGAATTTCTTCAGTACCTGCCGTAATGGAAGTGTTAGAGTCTTCAGAATTACCATCGAAGATGGTACTGGTAACTATTATGTTCCGTAATTAATTTATTGCAATATGTATAGGTAAGGCAAGAGCTGTGTAATTCTGCTTGAACTTTGAAGATATACTTTTCTTTTAACATATTTATTTTTGCATATGTGTGGGAAAAGTGTCATTCCAGCTACATCGCTTACAACAATAACGTGTTTGCTTTTTTCTTCAGTTTAAAAGTCCAGTTCTTCTTATAACTTAATCATAAGTGACGTTCAAGAATTTGCCTTGTGTATGCTTTGCACCAGAAGTGATAAAGGTATGTCATGTGGCTGACTCAAATTGGATTAGGCTGGTTGAGCTTATAACTTGTAGGCTTGTATTTGGACTTCTGTATATAAATTGTATCAACATTTATGCAGCCTAGGATATGCTGTCGTATTTTTTTTATTTACTACTTTTGTCAAGTGATCTAAAACTTAGGTATAGGAGAGATTTTGGATGAAAATGTCAGCTATAAAGTAAAATCATTATTATTGACAAGTACTCTTCCTGTGTGTACTCAAAAGTTATGGTAAAAATTTTGACTTCATAATTAAAAAAGACACAAAACTATTGTATCCTCATTTCTGTAAAGTTTTCTCTAAGAAATCTTTATCCAGTAACTGGTGCTAGTGTTTACTGTATTGAGTAGAGACTTTTAGACATTTATACTAGAGAATTGTGTGTGTTTTTTGGACTTTAAAATGCAAAATAAATGTAAATAAAGTCTCCCCAATACAGTACAGGTACTGAACATTAGTTGGCTTTATATGGTATTTGGTTTCTTCCTCCCCCTTGTGTTAGAAGTAAAGTAGCATACTACAGTATTTCTGTTTGGTATTCTTTTGTGTTTTTGTCAGCATGGCCTGATGGGTTGCTTCCCCTAGCCAGGGCCATGGGTCAACCCATGCCACTGTCAGCATGCCTGGCTGTGGCTGGCTTTAAGCTCCACTAGGATAATGAACTTTGCTAATTGCTTGGCCTTGTGGTTTTTAGGTGAAAAGACAGTGAAAGGAAAATCTCAATTCACCAAGTGACCAACCACCTGCTACAAGCCAAAAGAACAAAATGAAACTACTCGACGCCCCCTTCAAGTGATAATTGGGATTGCAAATACTGTATAGTCGGTTATTGCTCTGATGTAACGTAATAAGGAAACTACCCATTGCTTAGAGAGTTCTACCAGTTGGCAGGACTAGGTAACACAACAAGATCAAAGGTGGTAACAGCTTCATAAGAAAATAGGCAGAGCATTTCAGGCATAATAAGAATAAATAAAATTGCAGAAGGCCTAATGGCCTATTCTAGACAGCATCTAGCTCCTCATTCAATCATATTCAAGGTAGTAAAAAAACAAACCAAACCCTGGGAATAATCAAGTGTACCTTTACCTTCAAGGAAAAGAAAGTAGTTGTTCAATTGTACAAGTCTCTGGTGTGCCCCCACTTGGTTTATTGTCTCCAGGCATGGACACCTCATCTTCAGAAAGACATAGCTGCTCTGGAGAAGGTGCAACACGGGGCAACAAAAGTCATCCCAGAGCTTAGTCATCGCTTGTATCAGGAATGGTTGAGGGGCACAGGGCTAACAACACTGCAAACCAGGCATAACAGGGTGGATCTCATCAAAACCTTTAAAATGCTGAACAATTTGGAGGTTGTCGATCCGAACAATTTATTCAGGTCAGATGTAAAACAAACGAGGAGCAATGGGTTAAAGCTTAAAAGCCACAATGTAAGAAAGAAAACAGGAGATGGTTTTTCAGCAATAGGGTTTTAAATCCCTAAATTAACTAAATTGGGTGGTTACCCGCTTCGGCGGGTAACCACCTACCTGCCGAAGCTGAAAACACCAAACCTCTGTTTTTTGCATTTTTTAAACCGTTTTAAAATACAGCTGGAAAAGATCAGAGCAAATGGGGGGGGAACCTTTGACAAGCTGCCAGCTTCCTGTCTTCATCGAGGCCACTAATATTAGTGGCCCTCAGGTAAATTCAGGTAAATGTTTAGTAGCTTATGGCAGCAGATTTGCTCTTCTTAACACATTCTCTCCCACCACTATCACTCTTAACTAACACAGTGATCAACAACAGACATGACCCCATTGAATATTGTATTCAAATTACCAGATTGGTAAGAGGGTTAACCTAAAAAACTGTCTCTAACTTTATAATAAAATAAGTTTTGTGTCGTGTTATGCATTAATTGTATAAACAGACTCCAGCTATATTGCTATTTGCACAAAGAAATAAGAGTGTTCAAACAAAGGAATCTCCTCAAGAAGCATATGTAAGAGGGAACAGTTTGGAGTAGAATGAAAAAGACAGGATGCATAAGTAACAAATAAAAATAAACATGAGAAAACATCATTAAATAAAAGGCCTTTGTGGAGAGTATGTAGCGACCACCTGTAGCTGCTGCAGTAAGTATAATCTATAATGCGTTGTGTTGGGGACAGGAAGCCAGAGTGTATTCATACATGTTAGGCTTATATCGAGGCCCCCCCCCCCCCCTCTTCTCAGGCTGAATTACTGACCCCGCCCAGGATGTAACCCCACAACAAGCTGACCAACTCCTGAGTACCTACCTACTGCTAGGTGAACAGGTGCATTCGGTGAAAGGAAATGTGCCCAACCATTTTTGTCCCGCCTCGGATTCGAAGCTGGAATTCACGATTTTGTATCGAGAACGAACCCGACTACTACCAGGACCCTTCTCAGGAGTATATACAAAGAATGGAACTCACAGTGAGAAGTTATACTTCTTAGTTTTCAGAAAGTACAGCTTCATTTAGCAACTGGAGTAATCTGCTATGAAAGATCACAACAAAAAATTATTGATCATTAATAAATCATTAAGTAATCATTAACTTCCTTTTTCATGGCAACCAGTATGCTAGGTTGGATGCTACTTTGCAATTGACAAATTACACTCCAATGCCTAACATATTTCTTTTATCCACAGAGGCTCTCCAGCTTGGTGAGTGGTATCCAGCTCAGGGGTCGTGGGAGGATGATTATGATACATTAGTATTACCACTGCTTAAAGAGAAGCAGCCGTGCTATCTTCTATACAGGTTAGAAAGCATAGTACACTATTTGTAACTTTAAAAGTTTACTAAATACATTAATGCCGGTCCGTGATGCATAGTGATCGTATATTTAAAATATATTTATTTGGTATCCTTCTTGGGAAACATCGTATGTTACCAGAGAAAGGTCCCCCATTGATTTCCAGAGAAATGGCCTGGTCCTATGTAGGATGCTGTATTCCCTCCCGGCTCTGATCGACCTGTACCCCACGTTGACAATGTTCTCTTCAACTGGTCTTGCCACTTAGCTGGTTTGTTAATGAGTGGTTGTCAGAGGTGAGCTCTGGCTGGTTGCCACTTACTCGGTGTGGTAGCTGTTAGGTCTGTCCATACTTGTCTCATGTGTTTCAAAGAGTGGCATCATGTAAACGCAAAAAAAAATATGGTTTAAGAAGCAGAGGTCAATAATTTATAGATAGGATGATACATTTTAACATAGGACAGGCTGTCCAGTTATAAGGTTTCCCAATGTCGAGAAAACTGTCAATTTAAAGTGTCCTCTCCGAATCCACCAGAGGACCCAAAACAGAAAACGGGGCAGTACGTCAGTTTTGCAAGCCACTTCCATTTTCTAGTACGACAAATTTTGCCATAGTAACGCATACGAGCAAAAAACCGATGTTCTTTGTAGGAGGACAGGTTGATTACTTCAAATCTACAGATGACTCAAATGTTTTATTGGAGCACTATGGCGTGAAAGTATTGTACAGTACTGAACAGTGCTGCACTTCTCTGTGGAAATTGTACTTTTTCCAAATGCATAAACATAATTTTTCACTAAATACTATGGGTATTTATACAGTAATTATTTTTTTATATAGTTTTGCACTTGATAAAATAAGATGGCTGAATATTTTTATTTTGTAGTAACATTCTGCAGACTGGTTGATGTTGGTGCTTACATTACATTACATTCAGTCTTGAGGAGGAGGATGAATGCATTTGCTTCATCTTGCATGTTATACAAGTTTCTTATTCTGAATGAGAGAGGTTATGCAGCCTTTTGTATATTCATTGGATGTTAGATGTTCCTCCTGGCTTAACTTATTTATGAAGGCATTTGTAGACAAATAGAGGCTCTTCATCTTGGTTCTTAGAGTGATGCTGAATACTTTGCATTAGTATTTTAGTACCAGGTTGAATCTAAATAATTCTGTAGGCATAACCTTACATGGGATAAGATTTAGATAGATTGGGGATACAGTTTCAGTAATTGGGCACTGGCAAAAGATGTTTTACCACGTTTATGCTTGGGAGAGTTTAGACGTCGTGTTGTTTCATACCAAAGGATGGTGTTGGCTCCCTTGATTGTTTTGAAGACCTCCCTGATTATAATTCCCTTTTCCTCTTCTGTTGTGCTTGAGACTTCTTGAGTTTGATAAGAATTCTGTATAGTAAGTATATCTTCATGTTAACCCTTTAAAGTTTTTGTGATTCCTACATTCATTTGCACGAAACGTCAGAACGTTCAGAGGATGACTATACTGTAGTTGGAATTTTCAATGTCGGCTAAATTTAAATCCCTTTATGTATTTTATTTCCCTTTTATTGCATTTTTTAAAATATCATTATAAAGCACAACTCTTTAGCTTAAAGATATACCAAATTGAATGCTATACCATGCATAGTAACTTCGCAGTATGCGTCGGAAGTAAAATATCGCCAAGTGATTTGCACTTGGCCAAGACTCTAGTAGTGACCAAAATTGGTAAGGGGCAAACACGTGAAAGGGTTAAGGGGGTGCACATTAGTTCTTTCTTTATAGATAATATGATAATAAATAAAGTAATAATTACAAAAATAAAGTGAAGTACATGTAGCAAAGTTGTCAAGTTTGTCTAATAGTTTTCAACTTGCAGGTTAGACAGTGAAGCACATGGAGGATATGAGTGGGTACTTGTAAGTTGGTCTCCCGATGACTCTCCTGTGCGTGAGAAGATGCTTTATGCTTCAACAAAGGCTACACTCAGAAAGGAGTTTGGAGCAACACAAATCAGAGATGAGATATTTGGCACTGTGCATGTAAGTGCAACCTGTTTAGTAACATGAGTTTGTATCTTTCAAAATCCAGGTTCCAGAGAGTAAAATTAAAAACTTTATTAAAAGTCTGCTAATTATGGTGAGTGTGCATGTATGTGTTTTTGTTTGTTTTTAACAAGGTTTGCAAAGCTTTTATATTAAAACCTAAGATGATTTATTTCCCTTCGTGGTTAAGGGTTACTGTCTTCACCTTTGCTGTCATCATGATTGTGTTAAACTAACATTTACTGTTTAACCCTTCAATGCATGTGACAGTCAGGGATGTTCTTGCCATTTATGGTCTCACTGCACAAGACAGTAAGGGATGTTTTATAAGTACTACTCAGGATTTAAAACTCCCGCAGGTACACAGGGCTCATATCTGCTTCCTCGGGCCTTGAGTAAACAGATGCTATCTTGGGGAAAAAGTATTGTGGGCACCCTGCCTAGGTGTGAGGGGCCTCGGTAATATAGCCAATAACTGGGCTGACGATATGACGACCAAGCCACAGATCAGAAGATGGAGAAATGACATTGTTTCTTCATCTTCGACTTGCCCGAAACGCTGCGCGTACTAGTGGCTTTACAAGATTGTAATTACTATGCTATGTATCCTCACAATCCCGGTGTACCTTTTTGTATGTATATAAATAAATAAATACAATCTTCTCACCTGTGGTTTGGTCATCTGATCAGTACCTCATATAGAAGCAAACAATTAAATATGCCTACTTAAAACTGGGAGTTAAGTGTACTAAGTTGCTTTATTGCATGATTTAAGTACAGTATTGAAAACAATGTAAGCATAAACAGGGGTAAAATTTTAAGATGGAGGAAAAGTTGCAGTGTTTTCTCTTAGAACCTTTACTGTTGCTACATTTAAACATTCTTAATTAATTAATTGTGTATACAGAAATACAGTATAATAAAATTGGCATGTGCCAAAAATTAGTGCATTATGCCAGTAATATATCTTACTTTGAGTCTATTAAAATGTTTTATTTCATATCAGATGGAAAATCTATACAGTATCATTCTCAGATTAAATACATATTTTTTTAATTTATCGTACTGTATACAGTATATTTAAATCATCATATATATTTAAAGCATGTGTAATGCTGCGACTTGCACTGGTAGTGAGAGATGAGGTACCAGTTTGACCGATGATTAGAGTACGGAGAGCATTACATATAACCAGTAGCATAACCTACTGGTAATAATCGCATTACATGGTGATTAGAATCGCTTGGAAACAGGTGTGCATGAATTAACAATGCTCCACTGAATAAAGTGTTTAAATTGTTGTCATTTATGGAATCAACTAATATTACTGTACTGACATAATTAATTTTACGAGAATAAATTTTATAATTATTGACTTGTTGCAGGAAGATGTAAGCTTAGATGGATTACGCCGTCATCGGAAATCGGCCAGTGCTCCAGTTCCACTCACTCCAAGGGTATGTTTGAGTAGATGCACAATCTAGCATTACAGTACTGTACTTCCGAATCTTCAATTGTATGTACTTTGATGGCATGAGCACCATTGAAAAGAGGATTCCAGGTCTCGATACAAGTAATACTATGATATATTCTGTAAAATATAAAGTTTCGTTTCTGGAAAACTGTGTGTTACCTAAGAATGCATTATATAAACTTAATAACATATGGGGAAAATAGGGTTATGTTGCCAGTCATGGCAAAGTTCTACATCATATGCATAATTTACCTGGATTAAAACTGTGTTTAGTAGGGGTATAATTGCCTAAGTGTACAGTAGTTACAGGATGAGAGTTATGCATGTGGTGTCCCATCTTTCCAGTACTCTGTCATACAAGTCTTTTGAAACTACTGACGGGTTTGGCTTTCTTGCTTAACTTGTTCCAACCGGCTACCACTCTGTTTGCAAAAGAAAACTTTCTAATATTTTTTCAGCACCTTTGTTTCCTTGGCTTGCTCTTTGACCTCTTGTTCTTGAAGTTGCCAGTTTCAGGAATTTCTCTGTTAAATTGGTTGATTCCTGTTATTATTTTGTAAGTGGTGATCATATTGCCTCTTTACTTCTGTTTTTTAATTTGGCATATTTAAGGTCTCTAGCCTCTCTTCACAACTCTGTTTTTTTTCAGTTTTGGAAACCATTTTGTAACATGCCTGTACATCTTTTCCACTTTTCTTGGTATGCTTCTTGAGATATGGGTACCATACAGTTGCTGCATATTCCAATTTTGGTCTCAAAGGTTTTTAGTATTTTGCCATCCTTGTATTTAAAAGCAATTCTGAAGTTGGAGAATGTAGCATAGATATTGTCTACTATTGCACATTACATAATGTGGCATTTATTCACATTAAAGTCCATCAGCCAAGTGTTGCTCCATACACTTACCTAGTCTTGGTCATCTTGAAGGGCATGACAAAGCTCTTAAGTGTCTTATCTTCCCTTGTAGTTTAGTATCAGCAAATATGTTCACATAACTCAGTACAGTACTTGTATTCCTCCTGGTATATCGTTCATATAGACCTTGAACATTACTGGTGCTAGAATTGAACTCTGTGGTACACCACTTGTAACATTTCTCCAGTCTGATTCTTTGCATCTGATTACCACCCCTCACTTTTCTATCAGAATTTTTTTTATCCATTTCAGAAGTGTCTCTTTCACCCTTACAGTTTCTGGAACAACCTCTTATGTGGGACTCTGTCAAAATCCTTTTTTTTTGGTGCAAATACATGCAATCTGCCAAGACTACTGTACACAAAGATATCTGAAAAAATCATTTGAATTGGAGCACTCATTTCAAATGTACATTCTTTCAGAGCCCAAGGTGATATCCCATCACCTTGGGATGATGCTTTGTTCCTACTTGGCTCCTATAACATTTTTTCTATTTCATCTTGAGACACTGTAAGTATTCTTTGTTATTCTCTGAAATTCATATACTGGTACTTTGGTTTCTGAAAAAAAAAAACATTTTTGAACAAACACTTTGTTTAGTGTTTCACACATTTCCGTTTTAGTTTCTGAGAATCTGTTCCCCATTTTCACCCTCTAGATTTTATCCTTTACCTGCAGTTTACTTGTAATACATTTATAGAATAGGACTGGTTTTGTTTTACAGTTGTCTGCTATCCCTTTCTCAAACATTCTTTTTGCTTCTCTCCTCACCGCTATATAGTTGTTTCTTGCTTATTTGTATCAATGTTACATTTGAGGATTAGGTGTGTGTGATGCAGTGGAGGGGGGGGGGATGTGCATAGTGAAAAGAGGGTTTGAGAATGGTAGTGAGTATAGTTATGTTGCTGTTATCCTGAAGAGTACCTCATTCACCCGTTCCAATAAGGAACAACTTTTTTTTGGGGGGGGCTAAATATACCTTCATCGAAGAGCCCCGCCCATCCTTAGAAGCAGAAGAATGTGATTGCTCAGAAATCAGGTTTATGAGTTATATGAAAAATGCTTTTTGGAAGATCATTCAGCTGCTGCTGTTTCTTGCTCTTTCTCTCTTGTGCTCAGAGCTGGGTTATTAGCATGAGGATGTTCTGGAGGTGGGGATTGGCAGGTGTGTGTGGTGCGCAGCCTGGTGGCAGCTAAAGCGATCATTCTTGTAAAGCCACAAGCACATGCAGTGTTTCGGGCAGGTCTTTAATCTTAATTTTCCCTGGAATACAACCTGTCAAATCGTTTTACAACCAGGTACCCATTCACTGCTGGGTGATGAGGCATACAATCAAATATTGGCACCTAGTCAATCCTCCCTGGCCAGGATACGAACCCAGGCCAAATCGCTTACAAAGCTCAGGGCGATTGTGTTACCAGGTGCTAGGGACTGTTTTCCCTAGCTCCTGACTCCACGATCCTGTCCTATGGATACATTGGATCCTTACACTATGGAGCAGCTGAGTAACTTGCTTAGAAATTCATTTTATATAAATTAAAGCCTGATTATGTTTTGTGGATTATTTAGTACTGTATTTAGTTCTGTATTATTATTTTAAAATTTTTGTTTATGTTCTAAAAAATGTTCCAGAAATGTAAATTTTTCAACATAATGAAATTCTGTTTACTGTATAGTATTGAGTTGGTGTGTAGCAAGGGATTCTTGAATGCTGTTAATGCAACACTTAAATCCTACACATGCAATTGCTATCCTATCAACCATTATTTATTACAGGCTATTCGTGCCCATGCCACCTCTTGGATGGCTTAATCTTCATCAATCAATTGACCATTATTTCTTCCACTTACCTCATATTTAATCTACTACTCTTCAAATTTAGCCATCAAAGCTCCTCGAAATATCTTAAATATTTGGAAATTTCTTTGTGTCGAAGTGCACAATAAGTACAGTATGTGTAGGTCCCAGTGTCAGTACAGTAGCATCACTTACTGTGGTGTTGCTGGATTGTGTTTCTTTTGCTGTGATCATCATCAAGAAAAAATAGAAAAGTACAGGTGACCCAAATTTATGTAGTACAGTATATGCAGATTCGAAGTTAGACAAGTGAGCTCTTTATACCAAAATTCAGTATGCAGATGAATTTTAGATTTTTGAAGGCCGAGTATGATTTAAAGCAATTAAAAGTGGATAATCTGTGATAGTCCTAGGGTCGACTGCATTAGCCGCAGTTTGTCATGCAACCACAAACCCTGCTTTCTTGTGTTTTACTCATTTTTGGAGTTTTCTTTATTCATCATTGCACATCCCCCAAGCAGTTTGGACCTCATTATATGCTGAATGTGTGGCTGGAAAATGAGTTTTTTTTTTTTTAGGTCTCTGGAACTTAACCCTGTTTTTACCATGATACAGTAGTTCTTCAACCATTAAACTGAAATTATCAGCGGAAAAATGTAATGCATTCATAAAGCGAGGGAGGCCTGTGCAGTAAATAAAAAAACAAAACAAGTTAGGCATGTAATTTTAGAAACAAATGAATATGATTCAATATTATACAGTTTGGATTCACATTAATACATTTGTGCAGACCTTAGTTTTTCTAACATTAAATTTAAATTATAAATGGTAGCAATTCTCTTACCACAGAGTGATGAGGCTTATGAAAAGGAAGACCTGTTCTGCTCAACTGAATCATACACTCAGTAATTCTTAGCAGAAAAGTTCATGCTGAGCTTCCAAGGTGGAAATTGAGATGTTGTATTTCTAGATTTGTGTGTCCTATTTTGTACCCTTTTAGAAACCGCTCGATTCCATTCATTCGATAATTAATAAATTTATTATCCTTTAATTCTCTTCTGATATTTACCTTGTTTTAAAACCAATATATATAGTGCTATATTTAAAGTTTTATCACTTAAGATTTATATCATTTTTGCTTTTCTTCTTGATTGATTATTTTGAAGGTTTTTCTTGAAAACACTGTTATACTGTACATGTTACTTAAAAAAAAAGTTTCTCATTCGACAATCATTAGATTGCTTTTCATTTAGTTGTAATTTGAATACCCTATTTTCTGCATTTTGCATTTTATATAGTGTAGATTAAGTCAACTATATGTGAATATTATTGATGTATTATATTAAAATAACGTTAGAATTAAAGTACACTTGTACCGTAGATAACGTTTTATTCTGTGTTACGAAGGATAACCAAGATTATATTTACCTCAACTTGAAAGCATCTTTAAAGTTTACCTGTTGAACTATCACAAAAGAAACTATGGCCATTTTGTTTTTGAATTATTACTTACAAGCACTGTTCTGGGTCCAGTACTGTGAGAAATACACTGGCTGCTGGTCCTTCTAAATAGCAGTAATATCAGAGATCATAAATATGCTTCACTAAATAAATTTTTAAAAATTTTATCCTCTCGCAACTTATTCCTTCATTACCCCTCCATTTCACATTCCATTTATTTATTCACATACTGAACTAGTGTATGAAATGTAGCATTAAATATTTATATTTTTGTATCTGTATATTTCCAGAGCTATTTTAGTCTCACATACAAAGTGACAGTCAGTTCACACAGTACAGCTTGAAAATCAAAAGTTGAACGGTAAAAGATAAGAGAGAACGCTCCGCAAATGGTGCTGAAATTCAAAGCTTTAAATTATGAAGAGAGTTAGCCAAAATCAAATCTCATAGTTTTACATAATAGATAGTGTTTGACCAAACCACACACTAGAAAGTGAAGGGATGATGACGTTTCTTACAATTGACTTGAGAATGGTCCAGAACTGACCAAAATATTGTCATCCCTTCACTTTTTAGTGTGTAGTTTGGTCAAACACATTTCAGCCACGTTATTGTGACTCCTCGTCTGCATAATAGATAGTGCTTCTCATGTGTTAAAATTTTTTCAGAATTGATGGGGAGATAAACTTGAAATTCCTAGCCTTTCATAGCTGACTATTGCATTAACTTTCCCTTCACAGGAAGAGGAGATGCAAGAAATAAAAAAGCAAGAGGTTGGAGTTGACATTGGGGTAGACACCAAGCACCAGACTATGGCTGGCATTACTTTCCCTATTGTGCCTCAGGCTCTCGATGCAGTTCGAGAATTTACCACAGGGGATCTGCAATATGTGCAACTGAAAATTGGTAAGATAGTTTTTCCCTAAATATTTAGGGTTTATATTGGAATTCAAGAATGTACTTTAAGGTAATGGAATATTTTACAGCGTAATAAAAGATTATTTAATCCTTTATATGCTTAACACTTTCGTGCCCCCTTCGATGGTAAAAAAAAAAGCGGTATGTGCGGGGAGCGTTTTTGCTGAGTAAGCGTAAAAACAAAAATGTGTATACTCTTTTTACTCTCCTTACCTTAGTTCTTGAGCTACGTATTTCATTTTGGTACCAACGTGTTCACAATAAAATTCTCTAGAAGAACATCAGTAAAAAAAGTCACGAAACGTATAGGGATACCAGCACCAAATAAATAACTACGAAGATGACTCGCCGTGAGCGCCCAACAGCAACAAAATGTTTTTACTCTTGGGATTGTTATCACCTCCACACTTGTCCTACAGTGTTAATTTTGGTATCAATGGACTCGCAATGAAATTCCCAACACGGTGATATGAATATAAGCGTAGAATAATGATTGAGGCCCGCCCGCAAGAGTGTGGGAAGTGGTGAAATTGTTACCCGGTATCGGTGACGGGACGACGCACGGCGCTTTGAAAGTTTATACTTATTTCACTCTCATGACATTAATTTTCTATGTACGTCATTCATTTTTGTGTCAATGTGTTCGCAATAGAATGTTCTATGAGCCCGTAGGTAAAAAAGATCAACAAAGCGTAAGATAGAATAGCTCCAAATATAAAACAACGCTGGAACATATCAGTGAGCGTCAAACACACACAAAATGTTTTTACTTTTGTTATGTTTGTCAAGTTTATACTTGTTGCACACAGTTATTTTTGGTTGTACATTGATCGGAATAAAATTCCCTAAACAGACATATGCATATAATACATGATATGGGGGAAGCATTACCAGTATAAACGGCTAAAGTCACCCACCTGCAACCCGTTTGGGACATACCATTTGATCGAAGTGGTCCACACCTTTCATGAACTTATTGTACCATGCAGCCTAGTGGTGAGAAAGAGAGCCTCATGGTGCGCAGTTTGAAACAAACCCAAAGTAAATCGGATAAAAATTGAATTTTATACAAATATTTTAAGAGGACATAACTTTATGTCCACTATGGGTTAGCGGTTAGCGAAACAGGACTCCTCGGTGAGTCCGGTTAGCACGAAAGTGTTAAGTTCATGCACTTAATCTGTGCTAAAAGGCCCAGAATAGACTTGAACAATTGTCATGTTTTCTTTGTTTAATTTGAGGGGTTAGTTGTAATATTTGTGTGATCAGTTCTTTGTCAAATGGATCTTTAAGTGTTATGTCAAACTTCTGCTTTTTAACAAATGTGTCCAATTTCTCATGAAGTGTGTAAAATTTAGTTTTGTGAACATAATTTCATCTATTGGAATTGAAATAAGTTTACTGAGGTAAAATACACACAAAGGGATGAGGTAGCTCAAGCTATTCTCACCCCGTTCAGTACATCGTGTTAATACATACATAGATACACATCACAAACAATAAACATATTATTTCATCTATTTCACATTGATATTAAAGTATGTAGTGTGGAAAGTGTTACAGGTGGTATGGGGGTCTTATTCAGGGCACGAATCAAGGTAAGGAGTTCTACTTAATGGGGGTTAGGAAAGACCCAGCCCCAGGGAAACGATTCCCAGAAAATAAAAGTACAATTATGGTCTCATCTTGAGCAGATCACCTAACCCTAATCAAGAGGGGTGATGGAAACTCCAGCTGAAGTTTTAATTTTACCTTAATATAATTTACTAACCCTAACCTCCCCAAGTACAACATAAATACTTTACCACCTCAATCTTATGTCACCTCGCTATCTCCACATAGGCAGGAGACAAGACTAAATACAACAAAGTAGTGGTAAAGTCTACTTTTCCTTAAGAGACAACACACTTGACTAAAACAAGTATAATTATATCAGACACATGTTCACTAGTCAGTGCCTAGATCTAATTACTTGGAACTCGAAGGATTTTACCAGGGAACACAGATTAAAATTACACTTGGAACCTAATGGCACGTGGTACGGGTTACTTAACTTGGTTATAGTAAAGAAATAGAGGTGGTAAAAAGGGAGGCGACACAAAACCAACCAGCCGCCTTGGAACCCCCAGCCAAGAAGACCCGCACAGCTACCCGCGTTCCACCGCTCTTGCTTCTGGGTTTATTTATTTATTTATTTATTTATGCATATACAAGAATGTACATAAGGAATGTGAGGATACAAATATGGTAATTACAGTCTTGTAAAGCCACTAGCACGCGCAGCGTTTCGGGCAGGTCCTTAATCTAAGAAAATTTTAAGGAGGTAAATACTTGCAAAATTTATAGACAAAAAAATGATAACAGATTACATGGAATGAAAAAAAAGAAGATGAGATAAAATTATAGGTACAGTATATTAAAGCACATAGGTAGCTATGATTGATTGCAATGACAGCTTAAAATGGTAGTTGACAACAAATTGGTAGGCACAATACAGCAGAAACAATATAAGATTGATTGCAATGACAGCTTGAATGGTAGTTGACAAAAATTGGTAGTCACAATACAGCATATGGCTAGCACATAAAAGAAGACAGCAATGAACACAATGATAAGGTTGTTTGATATTACATAAAAATTAGGAGATTGGGTAACACTAGGTACAGAGCAAATTTAAAGCTCAGAGTAGGAAACTAAATAGATGAAGTTAGGTACTTGTTAGGGTTGTTAGGGTTGGTCAACTGATTGTACAGTAACTAACCTGAATCTCTAATATCATATTAAATTGCCACCATGCAGTTCTAAGTATAAATATAACATCCTAGCTTTACAATACACAGGTTAACTACAAAGCTAGGAGCATCAAAATGCTCTTACTTCTGGCAAGGACGCAATCGCCCGCCATTTGTAAATTGAGGAACATTCCTCTATATAAATCTGTCAGAGAATAACCCTCCTTCTTTAACCCAAACCTATCTTAAAATCTCTAAAAATTTAAATAACACTAATCCCACCCATAATCCAAAACATTCAGGGCCTATCACTAAAATACCTACATGATTGAAGGGTCCCTATTTCATACCAAAGCTTAGTCATCTCTCATATCAGGAACGGTTGAGGGCCACTGGGCTAACAACACTGCCGACCAAGCATGACAGGGTGGATCTCATGGAAATCTTCAAAATAATAAACAATTTGGACAATGTAGATACCGAAACTTTCTTCAAGAGATGAGATGTAACACGAACATGGAGCTCAAATTTGGTTAAAGCTCAAAAAGCCCCAATGTAGGACAGAAAATAGGAGATGCTTTTTTACCCAAAGGGTTGTAAACCCATGGAACCGCCTTCCCGCTGAAGTCATAAACGCCAAAACTCTGCTGGGTTTTAAAATATAGATAGAAAAGATCATCAGGGCAAAGGGGTGGACCTTTAACAAGCTGCCAGTTTCCTGTCCTCGTCGAGGCCACTAGTATTAGTGGCCCTCAGGTAATTCAGGTAAATATGTAAACAAATGCCATACACTCCTGGATCCATTTTCCACAGTGCAATATTGGACCCAGGGTCATAACAGAAAGCTATGGTGATTTTTTTTATTAATGTTTTTAATGCATGTGCACAAAGAAATCTCATTAACGTGATATATCAATGAGAAAATCCGTAAAAGCCATGGTTCCTAACGATTTTCTCAATGATATCACTTTAATGTGATTTCTTTGTGGATTTGAAAGGAAGTTTTGGGGTAAAAAGCCCCATACCACAGCCAAAATGTATGTGGGTAATGTGTAAAACTTGATTTGGGGTTAGAAGGTGCTTTGGGAACCTTAGAGGATTCACTGGAATCCTAGGATACATTACTTCTTAGCATGTCGTCACCTAGTGGATTAGGGCGTGTGTTTGGGAATACCCAGTGTGCAGGTTCAAATCCTCTTTATGGACCCCTACTGATTTTCTCTCTAACCCTTTTACTGTTTGCCTGTTTCATGTGACAGCTTCATGGTGAGCAAACAAAAAATCAAAATTATTTCTAATATTGTTAAATGATCATGGGTACACTATAGTTTACTTTGGCTGTGGTGGAGAGGGAAAATTGCGATGATGTCGCTAATTTATGCTTGCCGATTGATGAGACACCTTGTAGAGGTTGCCCGAGCCAGGCAGGCAGCAGTTGATGTGAATACATTTATAGAGTACAAGTCATTTGTAGACCTTTATCAACACACGACTTGATGTGTGTGTTGATAATGGTCTACACGACTTGATTTTGGTCCAGAATGGATCGAAATGGTGTCGTTTCTTCACCTTCTGATGTGTGGTTTGGTCATCATATCTTCAGCCTCATTATTTTGACTCATCATCTGCAACCATGTTCTGGGTTGTGTTGCAGTTTGATTGCTGACAAGCTCTGGTTGAAGGGAGATGCGGCAATTTGTGTTTTCTGTTCTCGTATCTGACTCTTGTCGGTATTGGGTCTTGGCATTTTTTCTAGATTGCACCAGAGAATAGTGTCGAGTGATTTAATTCTTGCTGTGGCTACTTGTACCTTTTTTCATCATGTTTACAATAACTGATTTTGATATCTTTCAACCATATGTGCATACTCTCCCTCCTGACTAAGATGCCTGAATTCTTACTTGGTTCAGATAGCCAGGCCTATCTATATAGAATGTTTACCTCAAGTCCATGTTCATGCTATAAAATAAAGTTATGCTGGGAGGCTGAGTCACACGGACAGATGCTGTATGGATGGCTTTGGGCAAGTGGTATTTACTATGTTTTGGTACAGTTAACCATTTTTTTCAACTCCAATTATATTGTTGTAGATTAGTGAGTCTATGACCAGTTATCTGGAACACATGCACTATTCATAGGAAATTATATAGAAGCTGCATAGTGTATGATTTTGGTGTGAAATTATCACATTTCACCATCTCACTTGGCAACCTACACACACCCTCTTGTATCCAACGCCTCTTATAGCTCGGGCATATTTTTGATTTTTAGTGAATCCTTCAGAGGTTAAGGATTTGTTTTTCCTGCATATCTTATTATTTCCATGTAATTTCATATTTATACAGTACAGTACTATACTGGCTGAGGGCATCACCTCAACTTTGCACCTTCAATATTATGATTCTAAGCTATCCAAGAATATTAGTCATTTAATCAGAGCACTTGCCAAATACTGTACTTCCTTTAAGAGCCATCATCTTCATCTTGTTTCCCATGAAATGGAATATCGGGTAATGAGTAGCCTTTACTTTGAAGGCAAAGTTGTATTGGAATATATGGTATGTTAACAGTGCAGTATAACAGAACCTTTTATTCCCTACTACATTTATCAACACAGTAGCTTAACTAATAATTTCATGCAATGTAATTTCTTTTTGTTTCATGCCGAAACATCGCCCATTTATCCTACCATCATCACCAATTCCCCATTCCCACTTTTTATTGATTTAATAGGATTTTCATCCAAACAAGCAGCAGAAGACATTTTTATTTTATTTTGGACAGACACGTCTGCTGAAGAGATTCATCTAGCAGATACAGCAGAAACTTTGACTGTGCACGATTTGCCCCGCCGTGTACCCGACTCGGCAGCTCGCTATCACTTATACCGTTACGATCATAACTATGAAGGAGACTTCTTCCATAGTGTTTGTAAGTGTTTTAGACATATAGTACATGTAATTCTTTATTATTGTTCTTTTCAATGATTTGTAGATAAAGTTCAAGTATGTTTATTGAGACAAGAAAGAAATACATCTCGAAGGGATAGAGTAGCTTAGGCTGTTTCTACCCCCCCCCCCAATTTGTAGATTATTTCTCTAAAGGTGATGGATATGATGTTTTCCATAATTTTGAATAAATATCTAACGTTTTATATGGAAAAAATTATGCGCAGTCAACAATTTTGATAATGGCCGTTCTTTTAGGGTTAAATATAGATGGGATACATTCATGTTGAACAGAAGCCAAATGAAGAACTACCATTAATATAGAATAATATATAGTATAGTATAATATTGTTAGTGTATTGTAATATAGTATTAAAGGTCTTCTAGAGTTCTGACAAGCATCAGATAGAATGAACTAACTTCTTTAATTCAAAATCATTAAATTTATTTGTTTTTTTAGCACTGTAGTAAATGAAATTGGAATAAGGAAAATCAAAATTATTATTGCCTATTAATTTTAAATTCAAATATCTAATACAGGTTTATATTTTTTTTCAGTATTTATATATTCCATGCCTGGTTATGCCTGCCCCATCAAGGAGAGAATGCTGTACTCCAGCAGTAAAAACCCCATTACAGATGTCTTAGAAAGTGGCTTCAATTTGGCTATCAGTAAAAAGGTAAATGTCTTGTACATCATAAAATGTCTTGTATCCATCTTCTTAGGTTTAATTACAGCCATGTTAAAAGATGAATATAATACTGCATTATCTTGGGTTTCCTCTTACTAAAAAGCTGAGAAAATATAATAATATTTTGTATAAATTTTGTGCTACAGTATCAACACAAATTAACGGAATGTAGAAAATGTTTCACAGTTGGGAGTGATGTGATAATTACATGGGAATAAGAGGAAGAGTAAAAATGATTCTTAATAACAAGTAAAGAAAAGTACTGTATGAAGTACTCATGGTGTGTTCAAGATGCTTGTGCATGTAATTCAAGTTTGGTGGGAAAACAGGACTTTTTTTTTATTTTAGTTCAGAGAAGCATTCATATGTAAAGTAAGGTAAATTTTATTCAGGAAAGTACATATATAGTTATTTTACAAACATAATGTTGGATTTATAGATAGAGCTAGTACATAAAAATACCTAAAGCCACTAGTACGCATAGCGTTTTAGGCAAAACACTATGATATGCTTCGATACGCTTCGATACACTGATATGATACGCTTTGATACGCTGATATGATACGCTTCGGGCGTATGATACTAAGGGGATGTAGTATAAATGTGATTGGTGATTTCATGAATGTTGAATTCCAAGTACCTGAACATGGGGCAGAGAATGGCATGCTGTTTGTGGTTACAGTACTTCAAAGCTCAGGTGGGCGAGGGTGACATCCGCTATGAGCCGAGGTTGGGGTTACATTCGTGAAGAATTTATTTGGGTTGTCAGTCTCCAAAATAAATTTGGGTTTATTTGTCGGTTGTCAGTTTATTTAGGGTGTCTTTAGAGGTTCACATAAAATCAGTGATACTGTGTTCTCAGTAATTTACTCATTTCTTTGTTGTCATCCACGAAAGAAAAGGGATGGGGTTAAGTACCATTCTCATCACAATATGAAATGTTTCCTCTCTCTCTCTTGGTCTGTGACATGAGCATACTCTACAGTATGTCTAATGCTACTGTGTCTTTTATCTTGAGGCACTGACTTTGGTTTGCATTATCTAAAGAGGTTCTTCCCAGCTTACTTCCGAGAGGTCATGATTTATTTGTTCCAGGTAATCAGTGTACAGTATTATTAAAATTTAATTTGTAAAATTCGCCTCCTCTTGGATTAGAGATTGGCTACACAGGTCTGTTGTCCATGCCTGTGAGAACTTCAACTAGGTTGTGATCAGTGTAACATGGATTTATATTCATTGTTTTAAGTCAGTTCATTTTTGTGAAAATAAGGTTTGGGTGTTTTCTAGTTGATTTACTATTTGCTAGTTTAAGGCAAATCTGTCACAAACTTGTGTGGGATAACCTGGGTAGCAAATGGATGACTGAGGCCTCCACTGAGCATCATCCATCCTGAAAAAAAACACTTGGACAGTTGGGGATTAAACGCTGACCTGCATGAAGCGAGACTGCAGCTCTCACAATAAGCCATTCATGAAATGTTTGTTGAGGAAACCAATCGGTACACAGTGAAACTAATTGTAGATGGCTTATTACCAGCTTCACATTTGCTACGTTGAAAAGATACGACTGAATCTGAGATGCATGCATGTCTTGTGTTGCTTGTGATGAAACACTCAGAAAAACATGTCACACAGGATTCTTGGAACAAAGACAGCATTGTTCCAACCCCACTTTTCGAGAAATGCATGTCTTGCAACAAGTTCCTGCTACTTCTAAGGTGCCTTCATTTGGACAATAATGATAATGTGGTTCCAAATGATAAGCCTGTGGAAAGTGAGGTAAGTGTTCAATGATCTGAGAGGAAAGTTAAGAGATATCTTTGCACCAGGCAAGAATTTAATGATTGACGAATTGCTATTTTTTTTTTTTCAAAGGATGTCTTGCTTTCAAGCAGTATATCTCACCAGTAGTTTACCATTACTCTACTTCACTTTCATTTCCAATACTGTCCAGCTTCTGAAAATTTTAAATAATGGCAACATTACACATAATTAGCACAAATCCATGTTAATTAAAGCCACTCAGTCTTACCACCATAAAACTATATACATCTGTAATGTAAAAACAATTTTCTCCATTTGTATTTAATTTAACAATACAGTAATTATATTTGTACAGATGAGTAGTGTACTGCCCTTGTATCATGCTATATGTGTGCATACTTTTTACATCCCATCAACTGCTTCTCACCCTTAGTAATATCTACATTGACACGGTTTCCTAATTATTCCACACTTTTGTTTGCTACAAAGATAGTAATTCTGTAATTGTTACATGCTTCATTAAGAGTGTGTGTTTTTTTTCCTCAGCTTGAAGTTGGTGAAGGTTCTGAACTGACAGAGGAATATTTGTTGGATGAAATTCACCCAAAACGTAACCTTCACCGTCCTAAGTTTGCTAAGCCTAAGGGCCCAGCAAATAGAGGAGCAAAGAGATTGACTAGAACACCAAAAGATAGTCCAGGTAATGATGAATCATAAAGGCAGAGACAATAGTACCGGTAATTAAGAGGGATGTCCGGAACATTGTTTAATTAGGTGTTTTTATACAACACTGAGACTTGCAACCTCATTATGCCTTAAATTGTCTTATCTTTTTTTTTTTGTATCATGACGTGTGCCATCCATATTATTGTTGAATCGCTAGGAATTTACCAGCAAATTTAAATAACTTGCATTTGCTAAAAATCTGAATACCAAAGTTGTAAAATGGTTTACCATCATAGGATTTTGAGCAAGATATATTAGAGCAGTGTCACATTTGAGTTGTTACAAATATTGTTTAAGGATCTTGTAAGATGATGAGAATGTCTTAGTAGCTGCCAGATTTTGGTACGTTATGTTTTCAGGGTACAGTTGTATGGAATTTGGGCATGCTAGTAATTTTTATTATTCTTACAGTACATGATTGGATATCTTGAGTAGTTAAAATCAGGTCAAATATTTCACATGATTTTGGCAATCATTTAGTATTAATAGCTGCAGTTACTTTGGACTTTTTATTTGCGATGACACGCAATAGTTCATTGATATTATTGAGAAAATCCACAGGAGCCGTGATGAGGATTCGAACCTATGCCCTGGTTGTTGTTGTTGTTGTTATAGATTCAGCTACTCGGAACAAGTTCCAAGTAGCACGGACTATGGTGAGACCGTAACTTACCTGGGACAAGAGCGGGGCAAGTAGCACGGGCTATGGTGAGCCTGTAGTGGACTTACCTGGCACAGGAGCGGTGCTATGCCCTGGGTATTCCCAGATGCATTCTCTAAAAGACTATGCCACAACATGGTCAAAATAATTGCAACCTGGGGTACTACTGCACCCACTAGGATTCCCGAGGCTTCCACTGAAGCCAAACCAGGGTTTCACACATTCCCCCCCCCCTCCCCATGCATTCTGGCTCTGCCAGAAAAAATCCACAGGAGCCTAGTGGTTTTCTTATTGATATATCACATTAATGTGATTACTCTGTGTATTGAAAGAGGGACATCAGAGGTGGAATTACTGGACAACGGAGCCAGAGTGCATGGGGGGAAAGTTGTGGGAAACCCTGGTTTGGCTTCAATGGAAGTAGTACCCCAGGTTGTAACTCTTTTTGACCATGTCGTGGCATAGTCGTTTAGAGTGTGCGTCTGGGAACAACCAGTGCATAGGCTCGAATCATCGTCACGGCTATTGTGGATTTTCTCATTGATATACGATAATGTGATTTCTCTGTTTATTGATATTATCATCATTATGATTATTGTTGATCATTAAACTTCTCATCGTTATTTATTATTTTTAATTATTATTATTACCTTTTAGTTTTTGTGGATGATGCATACCAATCACGGTCATTGGTTTCTTGTGCTTTTTCTTCTTGTTTTCTCCTCCTTGGTTACCCTTTATAATGTCATGCATTAATGCTGTATAGTATATCAAATATGTATTAAAATTCAAGTGCAGTTTTTTTTATTTGAATTTGACATTTTGAAATTAATCTGCTTTTACTTGATCACTTCATCTGCATTACCTGCGAGCCATCAGGATATGGTACTACCTCTCGTTAACATTTTCAAGGGCCCTCAGTAGCCCATTATAGCTTTGATGGTACAGTATAGTTAGCAGTTTTTTCTATATCACAACTTGAATTTGATGGTTTATCTTCATGTTTTGCGTGACCATAATTGAACCAGAAATTTAGTCATTGTTCATGGACTTGACTGTACCTCATAAAACTGTTAACTGTTTTGTTAACTGTTAATTCTTTTTTGAAGAATTAAAAATCTAGCTTGACTAGCTGTTAGTCGGTTTCTTCCATCAGTTTTTTCATTGTAGCTTTTTTTTTTTAAGTTGTCTAAAATATTCCAGCATTTCCTAGATTCTAAAATATAATTTTTTTTATTTCCTGAATGACAAACCTTAAGTTGTGATTGGTAAGCCTAATTTGGAAATACTGTACCTGTACTGTATTTAGATAATTTTTTCACTAGTAATTTTAATGGGTCTGGGCTGAAATAATTTCCTATTAAATAAAGGATGTATGGTATATTGGCAAGTACAGTATATCACTGACATCATCTGCCATTATTTTGTAAATAGGCCAATGTCTATGACATATCATTTTAGTAGTCATGCAAATATTTATGCTGAAGCAGAGATAGTTATCATCAATGTGTATAATTACATAACGGCTAACTACTATACTATATTTGGTATTTTGTACAAACCACTATACATTTTTGCTCATTGATGTAAATGAGTGTGCAAGTAATTTGGGAATGTTTTAATAAAGTATAATAGTCAATCATGTTATACGGAAGTTTGTGTATGTGGTCGTCGTCGACGGTTTTACGGTGGTGTACACAATTGTTAGTAATAAGCCTCACAGGTTGTGCAACATTTATTTTCATAATACTAAAACTCCAACCAAAGATCATTAGAAGTTTCATTTTAAGGATACATTGGAGCTTAGAAGAAGAATATCTTTGTTTTATATCAAATTTTGAACATTATTTAAATAGATGTATTATTATTTTACTTCAGATTGGAAGATTTGATTTATAACTTCATTTGTTTAGATTTGCAAATTGTAAATTTTATTTTTTTACTGCAAATGCAGTTACATTAATAATGAACATGATTCCTGTTCAAGCTCCAAGTTCTTTTTCTTTTCTTTTTTCAAATTTAAAAATATATTGAAATTGCTTTCTAAGTTAAGTATGAGTTAGTGAAGCAGTCCCTTTGATAAGACTAATTTATTTATGGGAATTGTTCAAATGAGGTAATTTTACAAGTTATTGAGTACAGTACAGTAATCACTTTTCTGTTCCAGTGATAATTTTCCTGAATAGTTATATAGTAGTATTGTTCTTTTACTTCATTATAAAAAAATTATTTTTAAAAGCCTACTCAGAATAGTTGTGCTAGATTTCAGTGCATTTGTTGTAATTAAGAAAAAAGAATGAATACCAGCAGGAGCAGAGTAGTGAGGACGCACCACTGCCATTCTGTTCCTGTGTGGGGTGCAATGTTTGCCTCTGTACTGGTTACATTACTTTTTGTAACTTGTATTTACAACTGTCAGTGAACTCTTACTATGTAAGGCTACTGCAGGATACATGTTTTTGTGTAAAGTTAAATTTTTTAGTAAGGAAAAGCAATATGAAGTTTTTTGTTTGGGAAAAACTAGTTATAAAGACAAGTTTGATACACATATTGAAGAGCATTATTTGGTTGAAGTAGTGGTAGACTTGTTGATCATTTTATAAACTTAAGAATAAAAAAATTCATTACTTTTGTTTCATTTAAGATTACTCTAAAGTAACCTTCCTAAGTTAAGTCTTGGATTAATGCTATCCACTTTGTAAATTTAATTGGGTGAAAAACTTGTTCTAGAGTGATAACTAATTAGCAACTACTAAAGGAAGTTGTTTTCTTTCAAGGGCAAAAAATGTACAGTAATGAATGATAAAATTAAAATTGTGGAGCTTATTGTTATTGGTTCCCTTGTGATTGGTGGTGGAGCTGATATTAGTGGTGTGCTTGTAGCTGGTGGTGGAACTTTGTACAGAGGAAGTGATCAAAGCACTACTTGAGAAAAGTCTAACGTAATTAGTTTTGAGCCACATGTAAAAAATGAGGCACGTTTTGGATTAATGAGCACTTGCCCATTGTTTGTGATGGTATGAATGCCATAAAGAAGGCCTTAAAATAGATGCAGGTCAGAATTACACAAATTGGTGTTAGTAAAAACTTTGTTGCTCTGAAGTATTTTGATAACTTTTTTTTCTGATTTCTGCTGGAGTACGTGTGTACGGTGGGTGTGCAGCCTGTTCTTCCTTGATTTGCTATCGGGTAAAAAAAATTCAACCCTTTGACCTAACCATAAACGTACGAACCCGAAATGCTCCGCGTATTAATGACTATATATACTGTTGTACTTCTTTTGTCAATGAATTCTTCACTGTTCATGTAACATGTACATACTCGTACATGAATAAAATATTTTTATTATTACAGTATAACATCTGGTTCAGTGCATAGAAAATATGAATACTGAAAGCAGTTACTTTTCTTAATGAGTTGCATTTATAACATCCATAAAAAGCACAATCTATTTGTTAGGAAGACGGGTTGAAGTGTGACCTTGTTCCATCCTGCACAAGCAGTTACAGCAGTGCTGAATAAAATATAGTAGTAGTGCCTTATGTGTATTTGTTATATCTTTTTACATAATCTTGATTTTGACCATGCTATCAGTATGGGTAGTGATGGCAGGAAAGTGTAGTGCTTATGGTTAGAAAGTGCAGTGCTTGCAGTTGGGAAGTGCAATGCTTGAGGTCTGAAAGTGCAGTTATTGTGATCTGAAAGTTCAGTACAGTTTGCAGTCTGAAATTGAATTGCTAATGGTTAGAAAGTGCAGTGCTTGAGGTTGGGATGCACTATTCAACACTTTAAAATAAGGATTCAAATAGCCAGAGATGACTTAAAAGCAAAGAAGAGTAATTAACATGCTGGAGCTCTGAGTTCGTTAGGTTGACTTATTCCATATTAGACACCCAAATGACAATTTTGGATATGACAGAGGTAACAATGTTTTGGTCCGTCCTGGACCATTATCAAGTCATGAAAAAAACAGTAGTTGAGAAAGTCTTGTTTCAAGCGTTGGAAGAACGTTTAGGATGAAAGTTTTTTTTTTTTATAGAGCAGCTTGAGAGAAGGGGTAATTTACCAAGGCAGGAGAAACACTTGTAAAGAAGTTAAATTTCAGAATCGAGAAACTGAGTTAATGATGTTTACGGTTCAGAGGAAAAGGGAAACGAGAATACTTTTTTTTCTCAACACATTAAGGATCAATGTGGTCAGTGGTCCATCTAATTACCCAAAGTTTCCTAGCATTACGTAAGTAATGAAGAAATAATATATATTTACTTGACTATAATGCTGGAGCTGAAGAACATGAAAAAAAAAGTTATTTTTACTCTGAAATAATATAATTTTATAATGAAATTAGACGAAACTAAGTGGCATGCGACGCTACAGGAAGTTGACGATCCAAGCGAGAATGGTGTGGCTTTTGGTGTACTCACCTAGTTGTGCTTGCTGGGGTTGCGCTCTGCTCTTTGGTCTTTAGGTAATTAGATGATATTATTTTTGAGTAAAAATATGTTTTTTTCATGTTCTACATTCAGCACCAACATTACAGTGAGTAAATTATTAAGATTAAGGACTTGCCCGAAACGCTGTGCAAGAATAAAAACTTGTATATATATTTTTGTCTATATAAATCATAGTTCTTCATTACTTACGTAGTGCTAGAAGGCTTTGGGTAATTAGACCCGATGATAGTTAATGTTAAGAAATGAAGGTACATAACACTGTACATAGGCCTGTGGTAGGCAGACACAGGTGTGAACATGTACATTCAGTAAAGGAAGGAGGAAATTAGACTCCAATTTAACTTTGAAATTTATAATAAGAGCTAGTGTGTTAGAGGAAAGGAAAGGCTGGAAAAAGACTAGTAATGAGGCCAAAGAGCAAAAATCTGAATAACAATGAAAGAGACGAGTATCAGTAGTGGGAAAAGAATAGCTTCAAAGTATTCCACATAGAGAATTGCAGAAATAGAGGAACGAGAACTCTTAGCGACGCCGAAAATTTGGGAGAAATATTTACCACTGAAAGGGGAGGTAGTCAACACAGTCTGGTGAGATCAAGAAAGACATCAGTGGGAAGAGAGAATTGAAGAAGACTCATATAATCGCCTTCTGAATAAGGAAAGAGGGAACATTAATAAATAATGAGAAGTGCAATTTGTCGATGAAATCCTGAGTGACGTAATTGCAGGAGAAACAATACCAAGGTAAGTAGTGGGAATTTTGGCAAGCCAGGAGACAAGAGGATAACCGAATAAGCCTCTTGAAAAAAATGAAATTAAGAAGAACACTATCAAGAGTGTGAGTTTTAGGGAGACTGTAGAAATAAGGACGAGAAGGGGCAAATGACACGGAAATGCTTGACGAGATTAAAGTCAGAGGACAGACACTAGAGAGTTGTCTTAGTTTATGGTTAAAATAAATTTTATGGCGATCCAGAGCATATATGTCCGAGGCTCAGATAACAAAACGTCAGGCTTTTGGCGGTAGACTACATTATCAAAGATAACCACCAAATTGCCTTTGTATGAAGGAAGGGTAACAATAGAGGAGAGGGCAAGTTGACAGCAAAAAGAAAGGTGGGTGATATTATTCTAGAAAATAAACTATCACGAGTGGGGGAATTAGGCCTCCCCCATCCTTAGAATGTAAAAAAGTCCTTCTAACACTTGGGATCACCTTAAAATATATTTTAACTGTAAACTAAGACAGCTCTAGTCTCTGTCCTGACCTTGATCTCATCAGACGTTCTGTTGAAAAACTGATCTTTGCTCTACAGCTCGCTTCTGGCATTTTCAGGAAATTCATGAAATAGCTGTGTCCCTTTAATTCATAATTTAATTCATTGTGTCGAGGGACAGGCAGCCAGAGTGTATTCATACACGTATTGTGCTCAACCATTTCTGTCCTGCCCGAGACTCGAATTGCCGATTGAGTGTTACTGGATGTTGGATGCATGTGGGTCTCACGACCTTTCAACACTTTTAGGCAATCGATGGTGAAGTGGCTATAGTACTGGAAAAAATATCAATTTTTTATCTTTCCCCTAAACAAAAATGGGAAAGATAAAAATTCTTCTCCCTCCCTCTACTCCCCCCATTCTCCCTTCCGTTCTACCACCTTCCTATTTTTCCACCCTCCCTCTCAGTGGGCAAAACATGCTCGAGTAAGGATAAATCAACATTATCGATGTTAAATCTACATTATCGACGTTGAATCCGTTAATGACGTTTTACATCAACGTTATTGACGTTGATTCAACATCGACAATGATAACAGCAGAGAATTCAGCTGCAGAACACTCTATAGACAACGAATCCAAAATTTCAGACTTCATAGGCTTTGTTGGTTATAATTAATTCACTGTGGCGGGGGACAAGAAGCCAGAGTGTATTGATACATGTGTCGCTTTTATCGAAGCCCCCCCCCCCCCCCATGGTCGAATTACTGACCCTCCTTTCCCCCAGGGTCGAATTGCCCCCCCCCCCCCCAGGATGAGACCCCACAACAAGCTGATTAACTCCTGAGTACCTACTTGCTGCTAGATGAACAGTGCATTAAGTGAAAGGAAATGTGCCCAACCATTTATGACCCGCCTGGGATTCGAACCGGGAGTTCTCGATTGCGCGTCGAGAACGAACCCGACTGTACTTACCGAAACCCTTCAGCCCTTCAATGGATTTAGGTTATCTATTGCTATCAGTGACGGGAATGGGGTTTGAACCCAATTACCCCTATGTCACTCTCCATATAATCACAACTCATTAAGGTAAGTTGCATGAAGCTCTTTTTATATCGCAATTGCTTCAAGTAGTTCAACCCGTCCTCGACTCAAGTCCATTACATCCAGTGGTCGACCCCACAGACGCATTCATAAATTTTAACATGCTGTTCATTCAAAACGGGAATTTTCTCAAGTATAAATTAATATTATAATATATTAGCATATTGTGCATATATAGGCATAGCTAGGTTAGGTTAGGTTAGGTGTTTAGGTTCTGTTGGCGATTATTTGTATTTGTAGTACGTTGGTGAAGCATTTATAGCGTTGTGATTCGAACAAAATTCGTCAGTGAAACACTTGTTCCGGAAGTGTTCGAACATCAGCAGTTGTGAGTCGTGTGTAAACCGCTTTTCATTCATAAACAGGGGGTTTGGCGGGTGCATGGAATCACTTTTGGATCTTTGTTTGGAGGACGGGCTGAGTAGTTATATTATAAGACAATTCACATGAATTTGATTCGTGAAAAGCTGTCTTAAAGGATATGCTTGGACGTCTGGGAAACGTGCATAGAAACGTTAACATAAAAATAATCCAAAAAAGTATTTGTAGTGAAAGGAAATTCTAAAGAGCAATATTGATAGGAAAGCTAACGTAAAAATAGGTATTCGCTCAAATACTGTCATGTGTGTTGGCTGCGTTGGATCGGTAGTTTCAATCACGGTATATGAGACAGAATCTTTGTGAGTGGAGGGTAGAACAAGAATTGTGTGGCGCGTCTCATTAGTGGCGCGCGTCCCTGTTGGCTTATCAGAGCTCCTCTCATAGCCTCTGAATCAGCCAGCGATGGAGCTCCCAACGCTGATTGATATCTCTTTCAACTCAACTCGAATGAAACGAACATGAAGCTTCAGAATCAATGAGATACTCCGCACTCAGTCTACAGCACAGCTACTGGAAATTAAACGCCCCCCCCCTCCCCAGTGCTGCCGATATGACTCCATTTGTTGTGCATTATTCCGAGTGACTGAACACTATATTAACCGGTTGAATTAAATTTGAATTGAGGCTTTAGTCCCATCATAAGATTTATTTCAAATATTATATCTTGATTGCTAGGTGTACATAGTTTTTTCTGCACATTTATAACTTTGCTGGTTATTGGACAGCCATATATAATTCTGAGGGCTTCAGTTTACATTTTTTCCAGTGTCAATACTTTTGTCATTTTGCATTTAAAGCTGGTGCATGATAGTCTACTCGAGACCTTATATATGATAAGTACAGTACATAATACTTGCTGTTCTAATATTTACACCGTTTTGAGGGCTGAACCTAATTCCCTGGTTCCAAGGAGTTGGCATAGCCATGGGGGTGATAAGAGGGGACGAGCTCCAATTACCTCTGAAAAAAAAGCTCCCGTATGGTGTGTGTTTTCAATAGCCTCTGATAACCAAGTCCAACTCCTGGCCTGCACGGGTGGCTTAGTCTTTAAGTCCGGCGGAACTGCTTTTACCGACAGGAGAAGGGGCGAGAGCGTGCCTCTGGCGCCTTAAAACCAGCTGCTCCTGGTAGATGGGACTCGATAGCCTAGGAAGGCAGCTCATCTTGGGGAAAGAAAACCTTGATTTCAAACCTCCGCTGCTTTGCGGCCATACCCCTCTTTTGGGAAAGGCTTCAGGAGTCAACCTCGAGAAAAAATCCGGAGTTGGAACCCCTAAGGCAGTTCGTCGTTGACGTCGACCTCGTTCTGGCAGCTCCTGCGACGGTGCTGGAACCATGTGTATTGGTGTCGCCTTCCCATTGGATAATTCCAGCAACGTGGAGAGGGGAGACCTGCTGCATGGGTAACAGCTTCTCCTCCATATTGACCTACCCAGGCTATGCGCCCTGGAAACCAGAGCACAACTCCATCGTCTCCCGAGACTGAAGGTGAATTTTTAACATAAATGACAAATGTTTTTTTTATCTGGGATTATAGCACTTGTAGTTTGGCGAATTTTGATCGGGTTTACCAGCAGGAATTAGACTTTCCTACAGGCAAACAATATCTATGTCCTCTGAGTGAGGGAGGTCAGAGTGTCATTTTAGGAGAACCATATTAAATGCTTCTAAGAGAAGCACTGTTTCATAAGAACATAAGAACATAAGAACAAAGGCAACTGCAGAAGGCCTGTTGGCCCATACGAGGCAGCTCCTATTTATAACCACCCAATCCCACTCATATACATGTCCAACCCATGCTTGAAACAATCGAGGGACCCCACCTCCACAATGTTACGCGGCAATTGGTTCCACAAATCAACAACCCTGTTACTGAACCAGTATTTACCCAAGTCTTTCCTAAATCTAAACTTATCCAATTTATACCCATTGTTTCGTGTTCTGTCTTGTGTTGATACTTTTAATACCCTATTAATATCCCCTTTGTTATGTCCATTCACCCACTTGTAAACCTCTATCATGTCACCCCTAACTCTTCGCCTTTCCAGTGAATGCAACTTAAGATTTGTTAATCTTTCTTCATATGAAAGATTTCTAATTTGGGGAATTAACTTAGTCATCCTACGCTGGACACGCTCAAGTGAATTTATATCCATTCTATAATACGGCGACCAAAACTGAACTGCATAATCTAAATGGGGCCTAACTAGAGCAAGATATAGCTTGAGAACCACACCAGGTGTCTTGTTACTAACGCTGCGATTAATAAATCCAAGTGTCCGATTTGCCTTATTACGAACATTTATGCATTGATCCTTTTGTTTTAAATTCTTACTAATCATAACTCCCAGATCTCTTTCGCAATTCGACTTCGCAATTTCAACACCATCTAGCTCGTATCTTGTAACCCTATCATCATTACCTAACCTCAGAACTTTACATTTATCAGCATTAAACTGCATCTGCCAATCCTTCGACCATTTCAAAACCCTATCTAGATCAACTTGAAGTGATAGTGAGTCCTCCTCCGAATTAATTTCCCTACCGATTTTCGTATCATCGGCAAATTTCCAAATGTTGCTACTCAAACCTGAATCTAAATCATTTATATATATTATAAACATCAGAGGTCCCAGGACAGAGCCCTGAGGCACCCCACTTACAACATTTTCCCACTCTGACTTGACTCCATTTATACTAACTCTCTGTTTCCTTTGGTATAGCCATGCCCTAATCCAGCTTAATATAGCACCCCCAATACCATGAGACTCTAACTTTTTAATCAGTCTTTCATGTGGCACTGTATCAAAAGCTTTGCTAAAGTCAAGGTACACAACATCGCAATCCTTACCACTATCAACTGCCTCAACAATGCTAGAATAAAAAGATAAATTTGTTAAACATGAACGGCCATTTATAAAACCATGTTGCGACTCAATTATTAATTTATGTTTTTCAAGATGAAGACGAATTTTATTTGCTATTATAGATTCGAGTAACTTTCTAACGTCTATTGTGGGAAAGCTACTCGAATCTACAATAGCAAATAAAATTCGTCTTCATCTTGAAAAACATAAATTAATAATTGAGTCGCAACATGGTTTTATAAATGGCCGTTCATGTTTAACAAATTTGTTATCTTTTTATTATTTTTTTGTTTCAATTATATTTATGATATACATTTATTATTAGTGTCAGTGGCCGCCATCTTTGCTTGCTTTTATAATTGTCATATTATTCTTTTATGGATTCTGTCACACTACAATGTAGTAATACATTGTGTCGGGGGACAGGCAGCCAGTTTATACATATAATACATGTTAGGCTTATATCGAGGTCCACCCCCCCCCCAAAAGAGTCTAATTACTGACCCTGCCCAAGATGCAGCCCCACATAAAACTAACAACTGGGTACCTATTTACCACAACCCGTCCTCAGATCAAGTCCATTCCATCCAGCGGTCGACCCCAAAGACGCATTCATCAATTTTAACATTCTGTTCATTCAAAACGGGAATTTTCTCAAATATAAATTAATATTATAAGATATTAGCATATTTTGCATATATAGGCATAGGTTAGGTTAGGTGTTTAGGTTCTGTTGGCGATTATTTGTACGTGGGTGAAGCATTTACAGCGTTGTGGTTCGAACAAAAGTCATCAGCGAAACATTTGCTTCGGACGTCATCAGTTGTGAGTCATGTGTAAACTGTTTTTCATTCATAAACAGCGGGTTTGATGGCTTGATTAACGAGCATTTGACGTTTCTTTATGAGAACGCGTTGCACAGAGATTTCCTCATCAATACAGACACCTTAATTACTACTGAAGAACTAACGTAACCTCTTAGCAGCATTTGGTGAGTCAGTTAAGTTCAACTTTAAATTATTGGGTCGTTATAACAGATTACATATTCACCCCAATCTCCTTACAGACTGAATTTTAGAATATATGTTAATATCGCAAGATGGGTCGTTGGGACTTGAATATCAGTGACAGACTATGTTTATTGTAATGGAAACAGCCTCGTAATGGGGAGCTGGAAGACAATAGTGAGGATTTATCGGCAACATTGAGCATTGGTAGCAGCCTTCATCACTCGAGGAGCGCCCCGCTGCACTATGCAACAGCCCATTAAGCCTCAGCAATTGACAACTAGTGTGAACCCTCCCAGACTGTCTTGGGCGTTTATAACTCACCTCGTATCTCCCCATCCACCTCCCTCCTACCTCCAGTCCCTCGGTACTGTGTAGAATTCACAGACCCGACCTCGCCGTTCTTGATGTGTAGAAAGGCTTCCAAGTACTTGCCTAATTGTGCTTGCGGGGTTTGAGCTTCGGCTCTTTGGGCCCGCTTCTAAACTGTCAATCGGTTGAACAAATCCACAAGGGATTTGCCAGATCAAATGAACAAATCCTCGTCACGGCCCTTGTGGATTTGTTCATTTGATGCATCACGTTAGTGTGGTCTCTGTGTGTGATGTCAATCGCTTGGTGTACAGGAGAGAGACAGCGAGAACAGGAGGGACGGTTCGAGCCCTCTTCGCGGTTCTTACGGATTTTCACATTGATGCAGTCACGTTAGTGTGATTACTCTTTGGTAAAAGGGATATTAATAGGATATTAAAAATATCAACATATAATAGAACACGAAACTATGGGTATAAACTGGAAAAGTTTAGATTTAGGAAAGACCTTGGTAAATACTTGTTTGGTAACAGGGTTGTTGATTTGTGGGGGAGCCAATTACCGTGTAGCATTATAAAAATAGGATTCATTGATTGTTTCAAGCGTAGGTTAAACATATATGAATGAGATTGGTAGGATATAAATAGGAGCTGCCTTGTATGGGACAATAAGCCTTCTGCAGTTACCTTCATTCTTGTATTCTTATGAAGGAGAGAGGCAAAGGAAATGGCAGGAAGGGAAAGAGGTAGAGAGCAGTCCGGACCAGTCCGCGGTCGTGTGCGGTCGCAGTGTAGGCGCTCTTGGATATTGTGAAATTGTGATCAACTGCTACATTTGTACTGTGCATCTGCGTAATGGGGAAATGGCAGAGGCGGTGTGCCTCAGTGATGGACACTCCAGCACTGGGACTGTCGATTGTGAGAGTGAGGATGAATTTCAAGTGCAGGTTGAGGCAGAGAGGTGGGGGGGGGGTGAAGGTAAACAGAGATGAAAAGATCCACAAGGGCCGTGACGAGGGTTCGAATCTCGGATGCTCTCGGACGTAGGTTCGAACCCTCGTCACGGCCCTTGTGGATTTGTTCATTTGATACATCATGCTATTGTGATCTCTGTGTGTAAACAGAGATCCTGGCATTGCCAGGTAGCCCAACTATATAATATTACTATAATGCCTAAAGCTCCTTCAAGGAGTCGAACACAGACGGCCAGGGTCTTCCTATTGGCCGCTCAGTACCGTAACCACTATACCAGTGGTTGGGTGAGTGCGTTGGAAAGTCCTGACCCCCCGCGTACACCACCACCCGGCAACACTCGTGGCGTATTTTGGCCTCAGTTATTTTATCAAATCCTTAAACGAGATAATAATATCATACAGGAACGTTTCGTACATAGATCCTTTTATTGGTTTATAAACCTACATCTTCTGGTTATGCGAGGCTAACATGACTTTTTAATTGAAATGATATTGCGATACAAAGAGATGAGCTAGGCTGCTATTCTCACCCCGCTCAACACAACGTGTTCTGGTATTTACACACACATCACAAGTAATCGTAAAATCACTTTACATTTTCGATAGGTGAGTTAGGTTAGATAAAATGTCGTTGTCTTGTACTCACCTAGTTGTGCTTGCGGGGGTTGAGCTTTGGCTCTTTGGTCCCTCCTCTCAACCGTTAATGGTGTACAGATTCCTGAGCCTAATGGGCTCTGACATATCTATATTTGAAACTGTGTATGGAGTCTGCCTCCACCACATCACTGCTTAATGCATTTCATCTGTTAACTACTCTGACACTGAAAAAGTTATTTCTAATGTCCTTGTGGCTCATTTGGGTACTCAGTTTCCACCTGTGTCCCCTTGTTCGCGTACCACCTGTTTATCAACAGTTTATCTTTATCTACCTTGTCAATTCCTCTGAGAATTTTGTTGGTAGTGATCAAGTTTTCCCTAACTCTTCTGTCTTCCAGTGTCGTGAGGTTCAGTTCCAATAATCTTTCCTCATAGCTCATTCCTCTCAGCTCGAGGACTAGTTTGGTGGCATACCTCTGAACCTTTTCTAGCCTCATTTTGTGTTTGATTTGATGTGGACTCCACGCTGGAGCCGCATATGCCAGTATTGGTCTTACATATGAGGTATACAAGGTTCTAAATGATTCCTTACAGAAGTTTCTGAAGGCAGTTCTTACGTTCGCCTGCCTTGCTTATTGTTTGTTGGTTTAGATTTAACTACTCAGAACGAAATGTCCATGTAGCACGGGCTATGGTGAACCTGTAATTGAGTTCGGTTATTCGTGATAACCTTGTTACTGTGGTATTTGGGGCTCCACCTCCATTTAAGTTTTAAATGGAGGTGGAGTTTCCTTCTTTTTCCCCTGTGTCTTTTTCGCTTTTGTTTTAGCTCACTGGTTTTAGTCTAGTTTTAATAACATTAAATGTAATGTAGATGGCGGATGTAGATGCAGAATGTTCACTAGTGTGTCCCATTCTTCAACGGCTTTTCTAACCATTGTAGTTGCGGTGGAATGTGCATCTAATGCAGCTGCTGTCGTTGGATTAATGTTGAGTTTGATGCTCAGGGCTTCAGTAGCTTCACATTCCAGTAAGTAGTGCAATAGTGGCGCCTCTGCTTCTGTTCCACAGATGTGACACTCTTAAACTATTGGGTTCATTACCTCCCAGCGGCACTTGTAACCAAGTCTGAGTCTGTGTATGGCTACTGCAATGTCTCTGGATATCTTTTTGCCAAGCTTGAAAGAGGAGTACCCAGTGGCTTGTTCGTACCATATCTCAGTGGATCTTCCTTTCGCTACTTTGGGTTTGTGGCAACTTTTGATAGTTGGGAGTATTTTTTTCTTGATTTGTTCCTTAATCTGTGAAACATTTGGAGGTATTTGAACCTGTACGACAGGTAGAGCAGTGGCAGTTTTTGCTAGTAAGTCTGCCTTTTCATTACCATCTATGCCAATGTGACTTGGTATCCAATTTAGGGTGATTGACAGCCCTAGATTGTGTGCTTCTTTTCCGATATGTGATGATTTCTGTGATGAGTTGTATATTATCTCTGTGGTGGCTGGATAACAATGCCTGGAGCGAAGATTTAGAGTCTGTATGAATGATGACATCATGTAAATTATTCTCAATTGTATAGTTTATGGCCTCCTTCATGGCATATAATTCTGTTTGCAATGTTGAGCACCCACTATTCATGCTCCAGTAAGCTTCATGGTTGGTAGTGTAAACTGCTGCCTCAGCAGAACCTCTTTCTTGATCAACTGATCCGTCTGTGAAGATGTGAGTGGTTGTAGGTCTTGAGATGGTTTTCATTTGTTGTTCTATGACTGCTTTGACCCTCTGCGGGTCACATGATGATTTTTTAACTGGTAATCCTTCAATGATTATCTTTGGACTCGATTTTTCCCATGGAGGAGGCTGCCGAAAGTGTTGATATGGTCTATCTTCTCCTTTGTTTTTAATGGTCCATTTCCGAGTCAACTTTCTCTAGAATCTTGACCAGATTATCTGACCATGCACTTGTTCTATATTGAAGGTTTCTGTGGAGCGATCTGTGTATGCTATCTTTGATTGACAGTCTGGCGGTGGTTCCAACAAGTTTTGTTGTTATGGCGGCTATTCTTTATTTGATCCTGTTTTCTAAGGCTGGTAAGTTGGTTTCCATTCTTAGTCTCTCGACGCGTCCATATAGGTGCTCCCAGCATTGTTCTGAGGGGCATCACTTTGAGACACTTCCAGTTTCTGCCATTGGTTATCACTGAGGGATGTAAGAGCAGGAGCAGCATAGTCAATGAGTGACCTAACTGCTTGAATGTAGTACATTTTGAGTACTGGTAGAGATGCAACATCTCTAAGATTTGTCAGGGAGCGCAAAGCTGAGTTTCTGGCTTTACAACGTTGCCGAAGATATTAAATTTCTTGAGTGAATTTCAACTGGTTGTTTATTATGACTCCTAGGTATTGAAAAGAGCAAACCCACTCAATTTCGTGTCCATGTATTGCGAGTCTGTCTTGAGTTCTCACCTTAACGGTCATTGCTTTGGTTTTATTGCTGTTTATTTTCAGTGCTATGCCAGCCTTGTATACGCCGCTGATGTTATCCTTTTGATGTGGGCTCCAGGGGACAGGTCTGGTGTCATATCAACCCCCAGTGGTAGTGTGGGTGGCAGAGGCACACCATACCCCATCCTGTGAGTGGTTACTGGAAAGGTAACACAAGCACAGGTGACACATCTACACACCGTGTTGTGTGTGTTGATGGGCTGGCCATCCTTCCCTCCCTCTGTAACCCTTTCCACCACCGCCCTTGGGCATGGGGTGCATAATAAATGAATCGATCAAACAATTGACATCCGGTATACTTTTAGTAGGCTCAGGAACCTGTACACCAGTTGATTGACGGTTGAGAGGCGGGACCAAAGAGCCAGAGCTCATGCAACCCCCTGCAAGCACAACTATAGGCGGGTACACTCTCTTGCTCTCTAATGCACCGAAATATTCTCAGGCCGTCCAGAACGCGCGCCAAATAAGCAATACGCCATCTCTTACTGTTCAGAAACCTGTCTCATACCACCCAGGAGGCTGGTCGTTCACGGCTCCCACCACACAAGAGCCCGATACTAATGTCTGTTGTGTTGACGCCGCTCCCACACGCACACCACCTCCCAGTAACTCTTGCCCTGCTTCACTCTCTCTGTCTCTCTCTGTGTGTGTGTGTGTGTGTGTGTGTGTGTGTGTGTGTGTGTGTGTGTGTGTGTGTGTGTGTGTGTGTGTGTGTGTGTGTGTGTGTGTGTGTGTGTGTGTGTGTCCGTCCGTCCGTCCGTCCGTCCGTCCGTCCGTCCTGCACCCACCCGTTTAAAAAAAAATGAGAGGAAAGCAAGGTGGGAGCAGATGGCCGCCGCCCGATCCTGGACATCGGTTTGATCAAAATAAGGATCTCTATATGCATACGATGCCGTTTGGACGTTATCAGTGTTATATAAGATATCTTGAGGCCGGTATATGCACCTAGAATGTCCGAGACTCGGTTTTATTTATATAAATTTTAGGAAACCAGAAAACCGATACATTTCATTTGATTGTTTTTCAACTAAAAGTTCTCCGAAAAAATATTATTTTTTCTATTCTCACAAAGAAAAAAGTTAGTTTATTTATTGCCCTTGTGCATTACAGTTGTACCAATCTCTTGCACATTGGAAATCTTCAAACTTCGCCTATTATTTAAGGGAACGAACTTTACCTCCTCGCCTTCAGCCAGACTCATACTCTGGTCACAGGCAATGTCAAACTTCACGCTGGAGGTTCCTATAACCCGCTCTACAATGGTGTTAATGGAAGTACAGTTGTTGTGACAACTAGAGACGGCGTCTGAGTGGGGAGCCCGTATAAACAACTGGCTTCCACTCTTCAGATAGAGATGCCATACTCCTAACACTCAGACGAGTGAGTGTATCAAAAATTGATACGTTAATTGTAAGTGACTCTTGGGGGGTAGAAATAGCCTAAGCTACTCTATCCCTTTGAGATGTATTTCTTGCTTATCTCAATAAACATACTTGAACTTGAAGTGACTCGTTGCTATCCTAGATTGCATTCAATTCATGAAAACATAACTAACGTGCTTATGTCTTATGCAGTGCACAGATATAACAAAATAATTTACAAAATACATTTACATTTACAAAACCCTGTTCTTAAATGCAAATCCTGCTCTGAAACTCTTCCTGGACAGATGTAATAGGACCCATTATCACCACACCCGAAATAAATATCTCTGATATCCCCAGAGTCAAACTTTATCTGTGTAAACACTCTGCAAATAAAGGGACCCAGTCTATGGAACTCATTCCCTATTGAATTGAAAAGCTGTCCAACTTTTGCGTCATTCAAAACAATACTAAAAAGTACCTAATTTCATCTTCATAGTTTTTTTACCTTTTGCTTTAAAATTGCACTGTATCTGTTGCTACCCAATCTCCCAATCTTTATGTACCTAATCCGAACATCTTTACCATTGTGATCATTGCTGTCTTCTTATATGTACTGTCAATCTGCTGTACGGTGTCTATTAATCTTGTTTAAATTACCAATCAAGCTGTCAATGTAATCAATCAGCTTTAATATATCCATGTGCTTTAATATACTTACTAATCTCTCTCGTCTCATTTTTTTCTTGCAATGTATTTGTTATTTTATTAATTCTGCTAGAATTTACCTACTTAAAATTATCTGTTAGATTAAGGACCTGCCCGAAACGCTGCGCGTACTAGTGGCTTTACAAGATTGTAAATACTATGCTATGTATTCTCACAAACCCAATGTACCTTGTATATAAGTAAATAAATAAATACAAATAAATAATCTTTGAGAAATTCAGAATCTGTCTCCTATGGGTCCCATCCAATATTGGTTTCCGTATGCATGATAGAACTGATGAGTTAGCCAACGTATGACAAAGATGAAGCTGATTACCACCTTGGATTACCTATATTAAACACCGAGGACAGTATTTTTTTTTTTTTTTTTTTACATGCAAGCATGCGTATAATGTACAATAAAAACAGAACAAATATAACATAGAACAAAAGTACAAAGCACACACACGTACAATGACAAAGGAACAAATCAAGAGAAGACCAGCCAGAAGGGCTGACCACAAAACAAAAATGCATATACAAACATAACACAAATATAAACACAGCGCAATACAAACATAAGGGAAACAGAGAGGCGAGAAACATACAAAACAAGTCTGCTAACACCTCAAACACATAATGCACGCATAACAAAGAGCACACCCCAACAGCCTGAAGGGCACACAAGATGACAAGCAAGCGCACACGACATCCACAACCGAACACACAAACGCACAGGAACCGCACACACCCCCACTAGCCATACAAAAAAAAACAATACAAACCGGAGCACGCAGGAACCGGGAAACAATACCCACCCCACCCACTCACATACACACCCCACAACCAGGCAACACAAAATACATAGAAATCACTTGCGAGGATCCTCGTGAGAAATGTACTTCTCCGGGAAAAGATCATGAGGATATTTCGCCTTGTAAGCTTCCCAGACGAGATCTTCAAGGTCGGTAGGGTTTTCGACCCCCCGCGCTCGAGCGGGTATCATAAACTCGGGAACATCTATATCTGGCGGCATCGGCCAACGCCCAAGGTCACTGACGCAAGTCGCATAACGAGGCTGGGGAGCGCTAACCACGCCCTTCGAGGAAGCAGACGACACCGGAGAAGCGGACGAGGGTCGCCGAGCCTGCCACGCCTTCTTCGTCGGAGCAGGTGCCGGACGCTGAGACGATAGCACTTCCACGGATACCGCAGGAGACACGGAAGGGACTGCAGGAAACGGAAGAGGCGGCAAGACCGCTGCCGAGGAAACGGGTAACGAGGAAGGCGCCACAGAACATCCAGAGCGAGCATCCTTTCTCAACATCACCACCAGGCCACCCCGCTCACCACCAACTACAGCAGGGGGAACCACCGCCCACGAAGAACCGGAGCCATCCGACGCAGGCAACGCACCTGAAGCAGGACCCTCGGACACCGAACCAGAAGGTGAGGCCGAAACACCGGCATCCTCAGGCAAGTGTATCTCCGCCACCACCGTAGTGTGCACCACATCCGGAGCCACTCCACCGTCAACGGAAGGACGACACTCTTCGAATTCGCCAACATCAGCCCACGCAGAAGAACGCCGGGAACGCTTAGGCTCGGGCCGCACATCATCAGACCCGGAGGCAGACTCAGCGACCCGCGCAGCACCAACCGAGCGAACCGACGCACGCCGCAGCACGGCAGCCTCCTCAACCACACGGGGCACCAGGCCAGGCACAGGAGGAAATGCCGGAACCACCTCAGCTCCCAGCACAGCCGGAACAGACGGCGAGGGCGCAGGAACCGTGACAGACACAGCAGAGGAAGAACTGGAAGACGAGGGGTCTGAGCAAACGGCAGGCGGAAGAGGCTCAGGGACACCAGCTGGAGCACTAGGCGAGGACCCAACCTCCGGAGGAGATGCGGCAACAACAGGGGGCGCAACAGGCGGAGCAACAGCTGCTACAGAGGGCACCTCCTCAGCCGAAGAGACGTCCATACCCACCGAATCATCCCCCACAGGAAGGGGCGGAAAATCCTCCTCACTGAAGAGATTCACTGGTGCAACAGGAGGCGCAGAACAGTCAGCAGCCTGATGGCCCAAAAGACCACAACGATAACACGTCCGCGGCTGACGGGCGTAAAACACCCGAACGTTGTACCCCATAAGGCGCACAGAGGACGGAATATCCGCCCGGAGTCTCATGCCCAGGGTGCGAATGTTAGACCTCACACCCTTAAGAGGACTAGAAGACACCACGTTCACTCTCACACTAACAACTGCGCCAAATCGGCCGAAATACCGCTGTAGCAGAGCCTCTGGAAACTCCAAGGGAGCCCCATGCACACTGATGTAAGTAAGTGCACCACTCCTATCCGAGAGGGTGACAGTGCCCGCACCATCCGGCAGGGGCAGTGTCCGCCCCTCGTATCGCTGGAGAAAATCGCGATACGCCACCTCCTCTGCAAACTTCACAACTGCCCTACGGGCCGTTACCAACTCGACCCCATAAATCGCAAACACAGGGACAGAGAGCATTTCACAAGCCAGGGCAATCTCCGGGTAACCAGCCCGCACAGAGAACTCTAGTCCCACAGACTGAGCCCGGACGACAGGGGGTAGAGGGACCCCCATCGTAACGCCACGTCAGCACAGGCGAGCAGAGACACACCCGCCCCCAACCAGCCGAAACGGGCAAACAACACCAACTACTGGAGCGCCGATTCAACACGTCCGCCCCGTACCGAAGCTAGGGCCAGACTCCCGAGGACAGTATTAGTATACCGAGAACTGCAACAAATTCGAGTAGACTTGAGACAAAGTGAAATGACCACTAGATATTCCAGCCCATCCTCTTGTTTAGATAGTGCTTATAGTAACGATGTCGCCCATCGTACATATAATAACGTAATGGCCAACTAGAAAGTTTAATTCGGTGCTATTGAATTTAGACAAACCGAAAAGGGTTTGTATTACTAATAAAACCTAACGTAACTATAATGGCAGGACCCCCGGTACAGTCCCTGGGCAAGACAGAAACGGTTGGAACGTTTCATTTTACCAATCCAGGAAGTTTCACGGCTTTACAAGAATGTAAACACATCATGCTATGTACTCTCATAAACCCAATGTAACTTCTTGTATATATATAAATAAATAAATGAATTTCATCTAATGCCTCTGTTCACCTTGCAGTAAATAGGGGCAGTTATTGTGGGTTGCATCAGTAGTTGGTCCAGATGGACCTCAATAAACATAAGCACAGGCTTCCTGTCCCCAACAACGGAATCACTAATCATTACCCAGCACGAGAGAGAGAGACTATTTTCGTGCTCTTTTGCTGTGAATTCTCCCACCTTCCGCAGACATACGAAGCCACTTGATCAGTCCGCTTCTCCAGGCAGTTGCCATTGCTTTATTCGATCGGGTCCTTGATTCGAAAATGGGAATTCTCTTTATGACAACAGTACTAAAAATGTAGTCTTATGGCAGGTCTTAGATAAAGAGTCATCACACTGCCCGCTCTGCTTGAATGTCCACAACTTGAAGCTACAGTAATATCAATCAGCAAATACCTTTTTTCAAGTTGCAGGACGGTAGACGCTAACCAGCAACCACAACGTCCAACGACGCACAAAGATGTGTCGATTTCACCGCAGGCTGCAGGAAGTTCTTTGCTGCCTCCGCCAGAGGCTACAGTAAGTCCTTTGCTGCCTCCGTCAGAGGCTACAGTAAGTCCTTTGCTGCCTCCGTCAGAGGCTACAGTAAGTCCTTTGCTGCCTCCGTCAGAGGCTACAGTAAGTCCTTTGCTGCCTCCGTCAGAGGCTACAGTAAGTCCTTTGCTGCCTCCGTCAGAGGCTACAGTAAGTCCTTTGCTGCCTCCGTCAGAGGCTACAGTAAGTCCTTTGCTGCCTCCGTCAGAGGCTACAGTAAGTCCTTTGCTGCCTCCGTCAGAGGCTACAGTAAGTCCTTTGCTGCCTCCGTCAGAGGCTACAGTAAGTCCTTTGCTGCCTCCGTCAGAGGCTACAGTAAGTCCTATGCTGCCTCCGTCAGAGGCTACAGTAAGTCCTATGCTGCCTCCGTCAGAGGCTACAGTAAGTCCTTTGCTGCCTCCGTCAGAGGCTACAGTAAGTCCTATGCTGCCTCCGTCAGAGGCTACAGTAAGTCCTATGCTGCCTCCGTCAGAGGCTACAGTAAGTCCTTTGCTGCCTCCGTCAGAGGCTACAGTAAGTCCTATGCTGCCTCCGTCAGAGGCTACAGTAAGTCCTATGCTGCCTCCGTCAGAGGCTACAGTAAGTCCTTTGCTGCCTCCGTCAGAGGCTACAGTAAGTCCTTTGCTGCCTCCGTCAGAGGCTACAGTAAGTCCTTTGCTGCCTCCGTCAGAGGCTACAGTAAGTCCTTTGCTGCCTCCGTCAGAGGCTACAGTAAGTCCTTTGCTGCCTCCGTCAGAGGCTACAGTAAGTCCTATGCTGCCTCCGTCAGAGGCTACAGTAAGTCCTATGCTGCCTCCGTCAGAGGCTACAGTAAGTCCTTTGCTGCCTCCGTCAGAGGCTACAGTAAGTCCTTTGCTGCCTCCGTCAGAGGCTACAGTAAGTCCTATGCTGCCTCCGTCAGAGGCTACAGTAAGTCCTTTGCTGCCTCCGTCAGAGGCTACACCAGATCAGGTAGAAGAAGTCTCAGCACAACCAAAGCCGACGAGGCAACTTACTGGGTTCATCCCACGTAATAATGTTGAGAGTTGTTGTTGTTATTATAAATTCAGCTACTCGGAACAAGTTCCAAGTAGCACGGGCTATGGTGAGCCCGTAACTTACCTGGCACAGGAGTGGTGCCCTGAAGTTGAGAGATATTAACGGGGTATTATAGGAGAGTTGCGGATAATTTAAGTATTTATACAGTGAAATATTAGATGGAGTTTATAATTAGCATATAAGTAACGAGTAATATAGTGTTATCATTACGGGCGAGGTATATAGTAGGGGAATTTGGAGAGTAGCCCTACATATTTAAATGCCTTTTTTATTTAGCCATTAAAGGACCTTGGAGTCAAAATCCACCACTCATTAAATGTTGCACAACAGGTGGGAGCAACAGTAAAAAAAGCTAACCAAACTCTTGGGATAATGAAGCGTACTTTTGGCTATAAGGAAAAGAAGGAAATGGTTCAGCTGTATAAATCTCTGGTACGCTTCCATTTGGATTACTGTATCCTAGCATGGAGACCTTCATCTTCAGAAGGACATAGCTGCTCCGGAGAAAATGCAACACCGGGCAACAAAAGTTATTCCAGAGCTAAGTCATTTCTCGTATGCTTGAGAGCCACAGGGCTACCAACACTGCAGACCAGGCATGACAGGGCGGAAGTCATTGTAACTTTTAAAATACTGAACAAGTTAATTAGAGGATGTTGATCCGGATATTTTCTTCTTCAGGTCAGCTGTATCATAAACAAGGAGCAACAGGTTCAAGCTCAACAAGCCATAATGTAGCACTGAGAACAGGAGATGTTTTTTCATGGCGTTTAACCCCCATGGAACCGCCTACCCGCCGAAGCCGTAACTACCAAAACTGTGTTGAGTTTTATAACATACCTGGAAGATCATCAAGGCAAAAGGGGGGGGGGGGGCGGATCTTCGACAAGCGGCTGGCATCCTGTCCTAGTCGAGACCACTAGGGTTAGTGGCCCTCAGGTAAAGTTCAGTTTGTTATGTAAATATATGCTAAGGAATTTTCCCTTCTGCTCTGCTGTCAATATAGATGTTGTTTATTTTTTTAGCTCTGTTTGATTGTTAAATTTACTTTTAAATGTAGTATGTCTTGTCAATGTTAAGGATAAGTGTGTGTGGTCAGCCAAATGTTTTTTTTGTTTAGTTCAGCATATACTGTTGGAAGTTGTAAATTACACTGTAGGCAACAGTGTTGTTGACTTACTGTTGGTTGACATTTGTTGGGCCATTGATGTATATGGGAAAGAAAATTTGACTAATGGTCCTGGACCAGTGTTGAGTGGTTGTGTGAGGGACGTGGCATCATTCCTATAGGCCTCTGGGACGTGCCATCATTCGTATAGACTTTCTGGTATCTGCCACTGAGGGCAGATGGGACGCACCGTAATAAGATAGTTTAGTTATTATGGTTAAAGTAGCCTAACTGTAGCCTCATTTGTATCATTAACTTAGCGTATTGAGTCCATGATATTTATTTCATTACTGACACTTTTTAATGGTCTGAAGCCACGCAGAAAACACCCATCTTCAGCCAGGCAGGAGCAAACCTGCTTCTACTTCAGTTCCTCAAATATTGTAGAAATTGTGGATAGGATTGATACTGGCCTATAGTTGTCAATGGTAGTGTGATCTCCACTTGTATGGACTGATGTTACCTTGGCTGTCTGTTAAATGTGGGTTTCTAGGCCTTGGAAATGATAAAAGTTAACATATATCGGCTGGGCAAATCTGAATACGAAAATGATCTGGGTGTAATGATTAGTAGGTGACGTAAGCTAAGAAATAAATGCATAAATGTAAACAAAAAAGGCAAATTGAATACAATAGGTATCATAAAAAGAGTTATGAACTATACTACAAGGGCCATGATGAGGATTCGCACCTACGTCTAAGAGGCTACCAGACACCGCCTTAACCGACTGAGCTACAAACCTTGTGGATTTGTTCATTTGATTCATCACGCTATCGTAATTTCTGTGTGTTAAGAAGAGTTATCAATAAGACACCACTATGAGTATGTACACCGAGAGGTGTAACTCACTTCTATGTGTATGTACACTGAGAGTACACTTTAGTCCTCGACAATGTTCAGGACTAAAGTATACTTGCTGGTTGGTCAGTAAACTGTTGTGATGGCCTTGATAACCTTCCACAGGTTGAAATTGAAATTGAAATAAGTTTATTGAGGTAAAATACACACAAAGGGATGAGGTAGCTATTCTCACCCCGTTCAGTACATCGTGTTAATACATACATAGACACACATCACAAACAATAAACATATTACCAAACATTCGGCGAGATAAACATCTACATTTCCTTTCCACAGGTTGACACGCGGGAGCTCTTGAAATAGCACTGTCTCTGTAACTAGCTGACATTGCAACTATAAGGTGTGAAGGATAGATGAAATTGTTTATGTAATAATCTAAGATGAGCTCTGATAAACACCTTTTGTGCCCTCTGTAATGCTTTTTGCGCTACCGCTCACAGGATGAGTATGGGGTGAACAATAAACTAGCCGCGTCTGGCGGCAACACTCGAATCAAGTCCAACACCAAAGGTAAACAAAGATAATTGTCACCCTTCAGTCACACTCTGGCCTTGTTAGGCCCCCACACAGATGTAATTCAGTTATCGCTATCATAATATACAATTTACAAACTTATTTATAAAGTATATAGATACAATTGATACAGTTGTTTCAATTGCTGGTCGTTTCCTGTCCGAAACGCTTTGCGTAATAGTGGCTTTAGGCATTGTATGTACTAGCTCTATCTATAAATCGATCAATTTATGTAAAATCTCTTGTATGTATGTACCTTACCTGAATAAATATTTTATTTATTTTATTTAGTTACTACCTGGGCATTAGGAACATCCCGCACGAAGATAAATACAAAAAATAATCATTGACATTCTCTAGATAAGTGAGATGTTTTTGCAGGGAAGTCATGTCATTAAGTCATGCAGGGAACAACCCTGCATGACTTAACTTGTAAGTCATGCAGGGAGACATGACTGATGTATACAAGTAGATTTTTGTTTAGTTTTTACATAGGTGTGTACAGGAGTAGATGACTTTTGAGATGTCAGCAAGCTTAGAGCTTCCCTTTCAGTTGCTCATCATAATTAAGCCTTATCCTACTAATTATCCATGGGACTCGACCCGCCAATTGGTTTACAACCAAGTTCTCAATTACTGCTGGGTGAATATGAGCGAATAATTAGGGATCGGTGCCAAGTTAACCTTCCCTGCCCAGGGTTCGAACCCGGCCGATATTGCTGGCGAGGCGTGGAGCGAGTACCATAGGGACTAAATGAAAATCTACAACAAAGGGGGGATTTCATAGTGCCAAATACAACATAAAATATAGTACGAAACAGTGCATACGAACTGGATAAGTTTAGCTTCAAAATATTTTGGTAAATACCAATTTGCAAATAGAGTTGTTGATTTATAGGCCGCGTGGCCAGCAGGTGACATAATTAATAGATGTGGGGTTCGGTTGTTTGAAGCGGAGCTGCACAGGGCGTTGTATACGGGTTAGACAAATATATCAGTGCATGGCTGTAGTTGAAAATATGAGACTACCTCAAATAGGCCAATAGGCCTTTGGCAGTTTTATCTGTTCTTGTATTATACTCAAGTTTAAATATAAAGACCCTTGCGGTAATGCTCCAACCGTTTATTGATTTTCCTGGCCAATAATATTTACAGTTGGAACATTTATACGTTTATTTATTTATTTATTTATTTATTTATTTATTTATTTATTTATTTATTTATTTATATATATACAAGAAGGTACATTGGGATTGTGAGGATACATAGCATAGTAATTACATTCTTATAAAGCCACTAGTACGCATGCAGCGTTTCGGGCAGAAGTCAGAAGTTTAGTCAGCATAGCATTCAGACGCTTTAAATACTTAGTGGTGTGATAATTTACTCTAGTATTTCTACTTTAAAGTTTGAAATCTGGCGGGGTGGCTGGCAGGGGACCAGGTGGGTGTGCGCATCCCGACGCTCATCTGGGCCTCGGCTGTCACTTTGTTTACAGTTGACTCCCAGTCTGGGCTAGCGTGAGGTGCGTGTGTGATGAGCTCGCTGAAATGGGCTGGTGAAGCTATGGTAGGTGCTCTCGGGGGGACATTATACCACGCGGCCATTACATAAGTCGTGTGTCATTTGAAGTTTTCTTTGCATTGGTTAATGTTTTGATGATCTGAGAAGCGTAGTAGTGGAGATAAGCGAGTGGCTCCAAGAGTTTTTGACTTGGAGCATTGAGACCCCTCGATGGCTTGATCACTTGGTTATTTGAGTCGTATCTTTTTTTTCAGGGTTTATGGTCATTAATAAGTACGGTTGACTGTATGGAAATAATGTTTGGAGGTGATATTTGATGGTTCATTTCTATGACAGGGGCTGTCAAGACTTCCAAGAGTAGTAAAGAGTATTTATATTTAAAAAGCATTAAACTTTGTATTTTTTTTTTAAGTAACAAATATTCTAATAAAATAGGGAAAATCATTATGCTAATTGAAGAGGGAAATCTCATTTTCTTTTGTTTTAAGAAGTTTTACTGTTAAATACATTTGTCATTTAAATGCCATGATGCATAGTGGTGCTTGAGTCAGGCTCAGTGATACAAGTATCAACAGTTACTGTGACACTTTACTGTGTTGCTAATCTATGTTCATGTGTTAAACAAAAATGGTATGCAGTTTGATAACATATATAAGACTTAATCTAGCTTATCTTGATAGTGCTGTGTTTATAAAGTCTATCTAGTTGAGGAGTAATTTGTAAGTTTTGACATAAATTTGATGGTTATATTCCTTATTTTTTAATCTAAGGATGGGGGGATTTAATTTTCATAAAATCAACTTATCTTAGCTCAGAATAACTGTATTTGTGTTCAGTACATTTTATTAGACCTAGATTTGATTTTAACTAGCCACATTACATTATTTAGCATTGTTTGTAATGTGAATGATGTAGATTTACCAAGCAAGCAGTTATAGTGAAATATGTTAGGGAATTGCACCCTTGGAGTTAAATAGGTCTTCCTTGTCTCACTATTACAGTTTTGCACAGTACTGTTCTAATTCATGGAGGCGTTTAGTTCATGTATTACCTCGCCTAATTGTGCTTGTGGGGGTTGAGCTCTGGCTCTTTGGTCCCGCCTCTCAACTGTCGATGAACAGGTGTACAGGTTCCTGAGCCTATTGGGCTCTATCATATCTACACTTGAAACTGTGTATGGAGTCAGCCTCCACCACATCACTTCATAATGCATTCCATTTGTCAACCACTCTGACACTGTGTGTGCATGCGTGTGTGTGTGTGCGTGTGTGTGTGTGTGACCTAGTGCATCTCCTGTGTGGTTGTATGGTTTAAGTGTTATTCAACCCATTCATCAAACTAGTTAATAAAACATCTGTAAGTCATTTTAATAGTTTTGCATAAGCCTTTAGCTATACTAAAACAAGGAGTGTACTCTTCATTCATGATTTAGTGTTAGGATGGTAGGCTGGCGGTGTTCCATATTAATATATATAGTGTGATATAGGAGATATCTAAATTTAAAAATTTAAGATTCTCTTAATTTGCCAGAATATATTTACTTCATAATTTATTTGATTTGCTATTGATATTGCATACTAATTTTATCTAGCATCTTGTCTTGTTATATTTTAGTGACACTCAAAATTTCATCAGTTAATGGTAACCTTTTAGCAATAGTAGCAATTTTGTATATTAACAGCCTGGACCCACTCTGCATTTGGTGGGAAGAAAAAGTACCACTATATAACACCAGTTACCAATACTACTTGATTGTAATATACAACCATTTTTTTTTTAATTTACAGAAATACAATTTGTGATGTGTTCAACCTGAGAAAAAATTACCCTATTGCATAACAAATACAGTACAGTAAAAGAATGCATTTTTTGCTCTGTTGAAGTGAAATATTAATGGAATATTCCAATATGGCTGACTGCATTTAAATGTATCATAGTCATTGTGTTGGAATTGTGTGTATACCTGTCTATGAACAGGTATGACTGGAACTGAGGATAACTTTGTTGAATTACATATCCTGAGGTTGAAATGCACAACACAATGACATAACATCATTAAATTGCTTTAAGTGTTACTTAGGTACAGTATACTGTAAATTTACCCGAAGGCCACTAACACTCCAGAGTCGCGATGAGGAAAGGAATTCAGTAGTTTGCCAAAGGTCCTCCCATTTGTCCTGATGATTTTTTCATGCTGGATTTTAATAGTTCAGCAGAGTTTAAGAGTCAAGCGGTCCCTGGGGTGTAGTGGTTAGACACTCGCCTGGCGTTTCGCGAGCACTTTGTCCTGGGTTCGTATTCTGGCCGGGGAGGATTTACTGGGCATCAATCCTTAACTGTAGCCTCTGTTTACCCAACAGAAAAATGGGTACCTGATTGATAAACGATTTGGCGGGTCATATTCTGAGGAACATAGGATTAAGGATTTGCCCGAAATTCTATGCGTGCTAGTGGCTGTACAAGAATGTAAAAACTCTTGTATATATAAATAAATAAAATAAATAAATAAAAAATAAATAAATAAAAGTTTAGGCATTTACAGCTCTGGTGCGAAGGCAGTTTCAAGGGTTTATAATCCTGTGAGTGAAAAAGCCTCTCCTGTTTCAGTCTTATATTGTGGCTTGTTGAGTTCGAAACTGTTGCTCCTTGTTTGCATTTCATCTGACCTGTTGAAGATGATGTCTGGATCATCATCCTCCAAATTGTTCAATATTTTGTACATTTGGATGAGATCAGCCCTATCATGTCTGGTTTGCAAAGTTGTTAACTCTGTGGCCCTCAACCTTTCCTGGTATGAGAGTTGATTTAGTTCTGGAATTATTTTTGTTGCCCGGTGTTGAACTTTCTCCAATGAAGCTACGTATGTCTTTCAGGAGATGAGGTCTTCATGCCTGGATGCAATTATCCAGGTGATTTATACAATTGAATAACTACCTTCTTTTCTTTAAAGTAAAAACATTCACTTGATTATTCCATAGGTTTGGTTAGTTTTTTGTTTATATATATATATATATATATATATATATATATATATATATATATATATATATATATATATATATATATATATATATATATATATATATATATATATATATATATATATATATATATATATATATATATATATATATATATATATATATATATATATATATATATATATATATATATATATATATATATATATATATATATATATATATATATATATATAAAATAACACACATACAGTAAACTGTACTGTATATGAGAGAATTTTTGTTGGACATAATAAATAGGAGCTCCCCTCCCATGAGCCAGTAGGCCTTCTAAGGTTTACCCTCAAACATCTTTAGATATAAATTTGTGTTCTTGTTATGCCAGTTTCGTTTGATCCTACAAAGGCCGGCACAGTCTGTTCATGATTCTCATGCAGGACAGACATGTTTTGGCACATTTCCTTTCACCTAATGGCTTTTTTTTTTTTCACCTACAAAAGAGTTGCCCGAAAGTTAGGCACCTGTTAGAGGTTGCATTTTGGGAAAGATCAGTCAATGGCCTAGTGGGGTACCATGATAAGCTTAACAGCCCTTGTCCGCTGACAATGGGGAAGGGGAAACCAATTTGGATTAACGATACTAAAATTTTGCAACCTCTTCAAATGTGATCAATCTTTGAGCGTACAGTATTTTGTTCCCTCCATGTGCTTTTTATATTGTGTTTGTGTTATCTAGCTGCATTAATTAATTTTATATAGACTAATGTTATACTGTACCCATTTCAAAACCACTTATTTATTGTCTTAATTTTTTGTTTTCAATTTTATTTACTGTACCGTGCTGTATAATTAACTAATACATTCTACAATGCAATATAATTCATTGATCGCACATGGCTGACAAATGGGACTAGATCACATGTGATTGAAGCATGTTGTTTATATAAAAAATTGGCTCTGATACAAACCTTATATCTGCCTAAGCACTTGGAAGAGTCATTACAGCAATGGCCTCACTTCTTGCATGTGGGCATTCGATTCCCTATTCAGTAGTTCAAGTGATTGGTGACCATTCTTTACCTGATCCTTGTCTCCATATCCCTTCCAAGTGCTGTTTAGTTGTACTGGCTTAGTTCTTTCTCATAATTAACTTAACAGGCTAATTAAGTCATTGTAGGGCTCATTTCCACTACAGAGTTTCCAAATAATTGACTACACCAAGCTGTTGGAGTTCATTGTACACAGGCTTGCACATGCTCATTTTCATTGTTATTTTGGCATTAGCCTATTTAAATTATGTACAGTAATTGTTTTTATTGGGTTTCATTAGTTGGCCTGTAATGTTTAACACTTAGCAAAGTCTGGAGCCCACAATGCTTGTTCTTATTATCTTTAATTGTAATTTATTGTATACCATACTATATCATTTGGGCAATGCTGAAATGGATAAATTGAAATAAGAGAGACTTTGGTACAATGATTAGCTGGGAACTTAAGGTTAAAAAAAAAAATCGATGTTTAAATGTTAGAAATAAGGCAAATAGGATTTAGTATTAATAAAAAGAAGTGTTAGTAATGTGACAATTGGTGTCATTCTTCAACTTTATCGCATGCTTATTTTCCATATGTAGATTGTGCAGTTTAATTTTGGGTATGAATGAGCATTAACATTCTAGAAAGCATTCAGAGAAAGATTACAACGTTAATCCTGAGGATTAGGAACATCCCACACGAAGATAGATAAAAAAAAAATGATTAATCAGGTATTAAATATGTCAATACAGAACAATTGGTATATATTTGGTAAGCTTAAATTCAGAAGAGACCTGGATAAATACTAGTTTGGAAATAGGAAATTTACATGATGTATAAACAGTATTGTTATGATGAAAATATTGTAATAATATATAAATAGTAAGCATATTAGACTAGAGAAGGGTTATCTTGAGATTCTTGAGAGGTTATCTTGAGATGATTTCGGGGCTTAGCGTCCACGCAGCCCGGTCCTCGACCAGGCTTCCTTTTTTTTTTTTACGCACCCCCCAGGAAGCAGCTCGTAGCAGCTGAATAACTCCCAGGTACCTATTCACTGCTAGGTAACAGGGGCATCAGGGTGAAAGAAACATTTTGCCCATTTGTCTCCGCCTTTATTATTATATTTGTCTCTGTTCCGGGGATCGAACCCGGAACCTCAGGACTACGAATCCGAAGCGCTGTCCACCCAGCTGTCAGGCAGCCCTGACAGCTGGCCACCTTTAACACAAGGAAAACACATAGTGGGTTTTTCTTCACAGTGCAATACTGTATGTATTCTGATGGTACAGATAAAAATGTTGCAAATTTTGTACAGAATGGCAAGTACTGTATAGGAAATAAAATACAATGTATTGAAAATTACATTACAGGCTGGATTTTTACTGTGGGCCCCACCGTAAATAATAATTTTCAAAATACAAACTCCGAGGAATGATTAACTAAGCAGATTTGGTCCATTATTTAGAAGGATTTTCTATATAGATGTTTTGATTTTTGAGGTTTTACTATACAAGCACCACCACTATTTCACAACTTAGGTAATTACAAGTTTGGAGGCAGTGGATGCCAAAACTATCAGTACAGTAGTTTCAAAGTGTCATGTGAAAGAGTACTGGGAAGACACGACACTATAAGCATAGGTCTCATCCAGTAACTACACTTATTAGTTCAGCAGTCACTCGTAGCAACACCCCACCACTTCATAAGATTAAGAGCATCTTCCCCTCATGTATTGTCAAATCCATTATGGCAGTACTTGAATTGAACGTTATAGGACGTGGAAGCTTTTTGCTCTCGTGTACTAAAATCTGCTTGGCAACTACAGGTGCTTTTCATTGTAAAAGGGTCAAATTGTATGCAAATGCAACAGAAAATCCAATTTGATAGAAACTGATGAATGGGATTTACTATACAGTACTGTATTTTGCTTCTACAGTATATCCCATTTTCATTCTTTGTATATTGTATGTTGCCTTGTAAAAAAAGCATTAAATTTATAATTGTGTATATTCTTGTGACTGTACACACATTTGTGTAGGCATTCCAAATAATTTTATAATATGAATGTTTTCTTATGCTTGCATATTCTTGTTAAATAGTTAAATATTGAAAGTACAGTTCCAATACTGCTATTCATATTGAAAATTTAGATAATACAGTAATAGCAAAAATAAGGAACAAAGAAGAATTTTGTTTACATTTAAAACTTTGCTGAATTAATAACTGATGAAGCTACAGAGATACTTGTATAGCGGATAGAATAAAAACAGATTAATTGAGGATTTCCTCTTGACTCTGGTCAAGCATTTGTTTAACCCTTATGACATTCATCTACATTTGGCAGATTCATAATTTTTAGTGCACAGTTTTGAGGTGCATCCCCCAAACATTTGAGATCCATATCAGGCCTGTGTGTGAATGGAAACTAGCTAGGTGCATTTTATAATTAATAATAAAAAAAATGCTGTTTTTCATTTATTTAATTTGCTTGCCGGCGATCAATGGATAGTAGTGGTTGTGTTTGCCACCCATCCTCAAACATAGGGCTTAGATAAATTCCATGCAGCATTCTTACCCATTTATGAATAAGTTTGTATGTTACACATGATTCTCAACTGAAACTTCTAAATTGTTCAAATAGCTTTTCTCACTCCCAGTAATCAAAGTGCACTTGGTCAAAATTATTCACATTTCTGAAATCTAATGATGTAGTGAAAGGGTAAAGTTGTACTTCCTTAAGTGATTGGTCAACTGAAGCATTTTGTTACCTATTCTATGAATAGTCTTGTATAAAGTTTTTAATTCAATAAGTGTACAAATGAGGCACAGTTAAAAATTTTATTTATCCAGATAATGTTTGTATTTTTAAATACAAATTGTTTATGATATTAATTTTCATTTTTTTAATGCATAGTTCATCATATTTTATTTATATTTAAGTACTGTATCATGATTAGTGTTGAAGAATATAGATGCAGCATCAGAAAATTCTATAGGTTTATGTAGAGATGCATTAGATAAGTCTTTGACATACTCAGAATAAGAATAGGCAAGGTCCTAGGTTAGGTAAGGTCCTAGTATAAAGTCGCTTGTATCCAACAGGTGTGAGGTGCCATAGAAACCTCGGAAATCTATACCGTAAAACATGCGCTACTGGATGGAACAAACCCACAAAAATGGCAGGAAACTCTTTGAATGTACTCCAGTAGTATGCTAATGTATGGAAGGTATTTAATATGAAATGAAAAAATTTGAATGGTTGTTTTTCAATGTGTGTACTGGTTATTATTTTTTTAAACAGTAAGGGATTAGATTTTGTTGTTAGTTGTGACAGTATTAAATTTTTTTGTTAATGTCTTTAGATATTTCTTTAGACGTTACCCACAATAGACATTGTGGGTAACATCTCATTGCATGTGTTGCTTGTGCGTACTAGATTGTAATAACATTTTATAGATCACCTTGTCTTGTTATATGTACCATACTTTGTGGTGGCTCTGGGGTCCAAGGTCCCTGCGGCCCGGTCTTTGACCACCATCAGTGTGTACATAAAAAAAGTTAGTATTGTATTTGTATTCTTAAAATCAATTTGGACTCGAATAACCAACCTCTTTATCTAATTGCCTGTAACTTTATGCTGCTGCTCTGGGAAGCTTCCCTGTGGTTAAAAGGAGAGTAGGAAAGGTGAAGTTATTGATACCTATGTATTGGTGTGTGCTTTGAGATGAGATCAGATATTGTTATAAAAGGTGCCCATTGATTTTATAATGTTATGAAATATATATATATATATATATATATATATATATATATATATATATATATATATATATATCATTGAATATGACTGCATATTCTGTATTTATTATCTTCTGATTTAGGGCTTCTATCCCTCTTGTCTATTGTTCTTGCATCAGGGTTTAGTTGAAAGAGGAGTTCTCCAAAAATATATATACAGTATATGAAATATTTCCAATATTGGAAATACTGGAGCTTCTCATATTGGCCAATATGCCTTCACCAGTTAACTTTATTCTTCCCACAAATAAGTTGTACAGATCAACCTAATATTGGTAGTTTAGTATACAGTACATGAGTGGTATCCCAACGGACGTGTCATAAACAAACCTAATTCTCTCAGATATTTTTATCAACATTTTTGCCTCGTAGTTAAGTTGGCTTCGTTTTCGATTCACAATTGGGAATTCTGAATTCTGTTCTTGGGCGGGACATACAGGGATAAACATGCTTCTTTTTCATCTACTGCCGCTGTTCACCTGGCAGTAAATAGGTACCCAGGAGTTATGCAACTGTTGTGGGATTGTATCCTGGGGAGAGTTAGTAGTTCGACCTTAAGGTGGGGTCCGGGGGGGGGGGGGGGGGGCTCTATACAAGCCTAAAGAGTGCGAGCGAGTAAAACAAACAACCCCGCCCCCCCCACACACACAGGTGATGGAGAAGATCGTGAGAAAAAGGCTCATAGAGCATCTGGAGGGAAATGGCTTCGTAACACACCACCAGCATGGATTCAGAGATGGTAAATCGTGCCTCACAGGGTTAATAGAGTTCTATGACCAAGCAACAAAAATTAGGCAATAAATAGAAGGGTGGGCAAACTGCATTTTCTTGGACTGTCAGAAAGCATTTAACACAGTACCCCATAAAAGGCTGTTACGAAAGTTGGAGCAACAGGCAGGAGTAAACGGTAAGGTGTTCCAGTGGATAAGGGAGTATCTAAGCAACAGGAAACAGCGAGTAACTGTGACATCAGAGTGGTGAGATGTATCCAGTGGAGTCCCACAGGGTTCTGTACTTGGACCCATCCTGTTTCTAATATATGTAAACGATCTTACAGAGGGTATAGAGTCATTCCTCTCAATGTTTGCTGATGGTGCCAAAATTATGAGAAGAATCAAGACAGATGATGATAAACTGAGATTACAGGACGACCTGGACAGGCTGAAGGAATGATTTAGAAAATGGCAATTAAAGTTCAACTCGGGTAAGTGCAAAGTAATGAAGTTAGGTGAAGGGAGCAGGAGGCTGAACACAAGGTACCATCTGGGAGGTGAAATCCTACAAGAGTCAAATAGAGAGAAAGATCTGGGGGTTGATATCACACCGAACCTATCCCCAGAGGCCTACATCAAAAGGATATCCTCAGTGGCATATGCTAGACTGGCCAACATAAGAACTGCCTTTAGAAACTTATGTAAGGAATCGTTCAGGCCCCTGTATACCACTTACGTCAGGCCAATCCTGGAATATGCAGCTCCAGCCAGGAGTCCATACCTAGTTAAACACAAGACAAAGTTAGAGAAGATTCAGCGGTATGCCACCAGACTCGTTCCGGAACTGAGAGGTATGAGCTACGAGGAAAGGCTAAAGAAGCTGAAACTCACGTCCCTGGAAGACAGAAGAATAAGGGGAGAAATGATAACCACCTACAAAATTCTCAGGGAAATTGACAGGGTAGATAAGAATAAACTGTTTAACACGGGTGGGACGCGAACAAGGGGACACTGGTGGAAACTGAATCCCCAAATTCGCAACAGGGACGTTAGAAAGAACTTTTTCAGTGTCAGAGTAGTTAACAGGTGGAATGCACTAGGAAGTGATGTGGTGGAGGCTGACTCCATACACAGTTTCAAATGTAGATATGATGGAACCCAGTAGGCTCAGGAACCTGTACACCAGTTGATTGACAGTTGAGAGACGGGACCAAAGAGACAAAACTCAACCCCCGCAAGCACAAATAGGTGAGTACACTGAAAGAGTGGGCCCCTCGCAGCTGAGTAGAGAACGCTCTGGGGTCGTAGTCCTAAGGCCCCGGATTCGATCCCCGGCATAGGCAGAAACAAACGAACACAACTGCTTTCACCCTAGTGCTGCTGTTCACCTAGCTGTAAATAGGTACCTGGGAGTTAAACAGCTGCTACGGGCGGCTTCCTGGGGATGTGCGCGCGCACGTAAGAGAAATATATTCAGTAGACATAATAGAGGAAAAATTCATTAGAAAGGCGGGGTCCAAGAACTAATAGCTCGATTCTGCAGATAAAAATAGTAAATTTAAGTAGTAAAATACATATTCTAAACACACACACGGCATCCTGTCCCAGACAAAATGAATTACGTCATCCTATCTCGATCTAAATATTATACTACAGTTGTGTATATAGTATAGCATATCAGACGAAGCCTCTGAAGGGGCAGTAGAAAGGCATTGTGTAGAGTATTGGAAGAACTATAGCAGTGTTAAAATTGCTTTTAGTCAACCGAGTTGAGAGATGCAGTGGAGACTTGTAGTGTAGGATATTAGAAGATGGTAGATTGATGATAGAATGGGTGGGAGGGTGTTATCAGGGGGAAAGCACCAAGCCATTACGACTATATAGCACTTGGAAAGGGTCAGGATAAGGATTGATGATAGAGAGATGGTGCAACTTAGTGCCAGTTAGAGGGGTCTGGATTAAGCGTTGAGGCTATTCTGTTTTTTTTTTAGGCTATGTAGAATACAGCTTGAATTGATATGTAAGTTACTCTTGCTTCGTTATGGCATTTCAACTTAATTTTTGGAATTGTAACTTGTTTACTAATATTTTATGACTTTTTTGGCGCTTGTACTGTATTACTAAAAATTTAGGGAGCTGGACACATATCTAGTCAGACACCAACAATGTCTCCCATTTTTATCTCCTTTCTTTTCTTTCTGTTTCCTCTTGCTCCTCTTTTTCCTTCTCATCTCTCTCTCTCTCCTCTCATCCCATTCCTCCACCCTCTCCCCCACTCTCCTCTGTTATTCATTCTTCAGTGTGTTATAACCCTTAATAACAGTAGGTCATACAAAACGTTTACTGAAGTACACATTTATATCGTTATACATCTGTATGCACAGCAGTAAATTGTACAAATGAATTGAACGTTTACGAGTTCAACTTGATAAATAATGCATTTTTTCCGCGTGAAAATATAATTCCGTAATTGGTGAGCCCATTTGGTGATACTGTAATATAATATTGGTAATTGGTGAGCCCATTTGGTGATACTGTAATATAATATTGGTAATTGGTGAGCCCATTTGGTGATACTGTAATATAATATTGGTAATTGGTGAGCCCATTTGGCGATACTGCAATATGATATTGGTAAGTCTATTTGGTGTTTTTGTTAATACAAAAAAGTTATATAATTTTTGAGAGGGAGGGAGAGGAGGAGAGAAGAAGGTTTGAGAAAGAGAGAGGGAAGGAAAGAGGGAGAGAAAGCTTGAGAGGACAGGGTAATGTTAAAGAGAAGGTGGAGAGAGGGGGGGGGGGGTTAGGGAAAAAGATGAGAGATAGGGGTGAGACTTAAATTAATTTATGAGTGTTGAGGAGAGACCCATTTGCAGCCCACTAACCATATTCTTCCCTACAACCCCCTTCCCCCCCCCTCCTATTCCCCACCATACATCACCTTCAACCATCAAAATATACTCATAGGTATCTTCCCCCCCCAACCCCACCCCCTCCCTACCATAACCCTATTTCCAAACACCTCCATTTGCCCCACCTATTTATATCCATAATTTCAAATGTAGTATGATAAAGTAGTTTTTTTGTAATATATAAATGTTTCTATTGAGAGTGTAGACCTGTCAGGGACTTAAGATGCCTCCGTTATCATATCAGGTTGATATATCGTTATCATATACCGTTATCATATATTGTCATATCAGGTTGATATATCGTTATCATATACCGTTATCATTATCATATACCGTTATCATATATTGTCATATCAGGTTGATATATCGTGGGCTGAAGGACTGTTCCCGTTGGTTATTCATTCAAGAGGCAGACATGTTACGTACTGGTTCGTGATTGGTTGGTGATGATTAAGCCAGCCAATAGGCTTGTTTGCCCGGGCATGAATAGCCCGTGACTGTTCCATGGTTGAAAGTGGTTCAAATGGTCCCGCCGTGACTGCCAGTTGACGTTGTTGCCACGGCAGTGTTGCATACAGCTGTGTATGGCAACAGGTGTCCCAGTAGTGTTGCATACAGCAGTGTATGGCAACAGGTGCCCCGGTAGTGTTGCATACAGCAGTGTATGGCAACAGGTGTCCCAGTAGTGTTGCATACAGCAGTGTATGGCAACAGGTGCCCCGGTAGTGTTGCCATACAGCAGCGTATGGCAACACGTGCCCCGGTAGTGTTGCCATACAGCAGCGTATGGCAACAAGTGCCACGGTAGTGTTGCATACAGCAGTGTATGGCAACAAGTGCCACGGTAGTGTTGCATACAGCAGTGTATGGCAACAGGTGCCCCGGTAGTGTTGCATACAGCAGTGTATGGCAACAAGTGCCACGGTAGTGTTGCATACAGCAGTGTATGGCAACAAGTGCCACGGTAGTGTTGCATACAGCAGTGTATGGCAACAAGTGCCACGGTAGTGTTGCATACAGCAGTGTATGGCAACAGGTGCCCCGGTAGTGTTGCATACAGCAGTGTATGGCAACAGGTGCCCCGGTAGTGTTTGTTACGGCCCTCTCGGGACGCAACGGGGTTCTTACTCTGATGTTGTTAGAGGAAGTTGTATCCGGCCCCAAGCCAGTAGTGGCTTTCAAGGGATGAGATCCGTGACGCAAGTAACTTAAAGGGGAAGGGAAATAAAGTCAAGAACTTAATATAATATATTGACCACCACCAATAAATAATATATAAAAAGATTACACGGGGGGAGGGGTATTAACACTGTACACAAACGTCTTCTCCTGAAGACTCTGGATCCAAGCTCTCGGTGCTTTCGTGGCCTCACAACAAATCCTTTGAGAAGCTGAGCCTACCCTGGCCACAGGTCAGCCAAAACACAGGTCCACTGGGGGCACCGCCGTGGAGGCCGTCAACCACAAGTCCAGCAGGTCTGCTGGCAGGTTCCGGATCAGCAACGCTGGTCAGGCCACCCCACAGGCGATATTAGGGTAACGCCCTAGACAGGAGCCTCGTGTGATACCACAAATCACTCTCCTGTCCTCAATACCCCAGTGGATAATCGTCTCCAGCAGTCGGTCCCGGGGACGACGATCCTTTCAACTGCCACTTCACTGGCAGGGTAACACCACAGTGTTCTTCCGGGGGATGACTTCACAGCTGCTGCAGTAGAGCACAAGATATGGAGACGGCTGCCTTGGGTAGACTGACTCAACTTCCATCACAGCAGTCCCAGGTCGACTCTGTAAGCAGACACGTCATCAATAACTGGGACACACTAAAACACCTCACTTACGGGCTCAGGCACAAACGCCCACCTATCCACTCCATAGATGGCGCAGTTGTCTGAGCTTCACCTCACCAGAGGTCAGCAGCGGCTGTGTTGAGCGCTGAACGGGACTGGAAACTGGCCCTCGTAGCCAGTACACGTCGTCCTCACCAGGTGTCGTCGTCCGTTTGGAGGGGGTTTCGGGAGCTGACCCACAGATGGCGCGGTCGTCACTGCTCCGTGCTTGGACGCTGGATCCGGGTTCGTAACACCTCCCCACCAAAAAGAATTTGGTTTGGGGTTCTATAAAAAGAGAGACAAACCAAATTAGTACGGCGACACATCTCCAAGTGGACTCACAATTACTGTAAACTGGCACGGCGAGGCTGTCTCGTCCACAGAACTGTACTAAGGAGAAACCCTGGCACAAAGGGAACTTGAAAATGGCAGGCGATGACCTGCCTGACGTAATTTTCCACATCTCCACTGCGATGTCAAGCAGGGGCATCATCTCACTTCTCTCAAGTAAGGATCGGTATGGACACGATCTGGGGCGACTCGACACTTCCCTATGTCGTGGCATCGATGATGGCTGGACACAGACGGCATTTCTGGTACCGATCCGGCGGTCCTTCAGGGAGTTGGGCACCTGGAATACAGGGGTCGGATAATTCAGGGTGACAGCGACAGCGGGTAAAACAGTACTTACAGCATACTCTACTAGGTCCACACCTAGTCCCGACGGGGCTGTTCGTACGTCGCAGATGGCATTCGCTCGGTCACCGTCAGGTCGACCAACGTTCCACATAACGCTGCATTGAGGCTCAGCAGTCACGCGGGGGGTGTCAACCTGTCGGAAACAGTCACTCACATTATCATATCTCGTACCTCCTGTATCAACCATCACCTTCCAGGTCCCTTCTTCGACTGCAACACTCATAGTGCACGTCTCCAATCCCTGGGACCTCTTCATGGTGTTCACGGGAGCCATCATCTTTCGGGTCGTCCACTGGTCCTTACTGAGAACAAGAATAAAAAATACCGCTAAGAAACATTTGGTTAACTTAGGGACGAGTTTCCTGAGCTTGAAATGTCCATAGCCGGCTACATCCATTAGCCTGGTTTGGACCAAAGAGGGCACTAGACCTTTCGAACACACCTCACATACCTCTGGCGTCTGGGGAATCTCTGGCCAGTTCAATGAACGCTGTACCTTGCCATACCGCAAGTACACATCCGCCTTCGCTCCAGACTCGTTGGTATCCGTGGGTGCCTGCACACTAGGCCTCTCTTCTTGCCCAGTTACCTCTGCTATCGTAACCGCATGTTCCTCGTCGGGAGAAGAATCAGGAGACACTGTTAGAATACTGTCGATCTGCGGGTGAGAGGACAAATTAAACACGTTTAAATCCGGGTCTGTTTTTACCTGGACATTACCACTGCCTGCCGTTACTTCTGACCTTGCTGTTCCGGCCGACTCGTCCACGACCTTGGGAAGATTGTTGCTCCAACCTGTCACCAAGTCGTTGGCTAGTACCACGTCAATCCCAGCCACGGGGAGGGTATCGACTACTGCCAACGCACATGTGCCGCTGAAATAAGGCGAGTCGAGATGTACTGGCACTAAGGGGGCGATGTACTGCGTCCTTGGAAACCCAACCAGGACAACCTCTTGTCTCCCATCCACACTCACTCCCTCGGGTAACGAGTCTCTCACGATCAGGGACTGGGCTGCTCCACTATCTCTGAGCACTACAACTGATCTACCAGTATGATCACTCGTTACGTACCCGCTTGAAGTGTGAGGGGCGAACAAACTTGGTCCTTCCTGCGTTGTCGTCGACTGGCTTCCTGCTGGTGGTGTAATACAGCTTATCATCATCACCTCCCTACGTGCACCGCCACCTCTTCTGCCTCGGCACATAGCAGCTACATGCCCTTTCTGCCCACAAGTCCAGCACACCACATTCCTCCTTGGACTCCGGTGTTTTGGACTGCTCGGACTCGTCCTTCGAGGGCTACTTGGGGGCGTCTTCTTAGCGCTTCGTGGGACGGGTCTTTCCTCTTCGTCATGAGGTCTGTCAAACCGGCGTTGGTAATGCCTTGGGACGTACTTAGCAGACGGCCTATGAGTCAGGATGTATTCCTCAGCCATTGTGGCTGCTGCATTCAAGGTCTCTACCTGCTGTTCCTCTAAGTACGTCTTCAGGTCTCCAGACAAACAATCCTTGAAGTCCTCTAGCAGTATAAGCTGCTCGAGGTCTTCTTTGGTCTCCACCTTCCGAGAGGCACACCACTCCTGAAAAAGTCGCTCCTTGATTGTGGCGAATTCGGTGAAAGTGTGCTCTGAGGTCTTCTTCAGGTTCCTAAACTTCTGCCTGTACGCCTCCGGTACCAATTGGTACGCCATGAGCACCACTTTCTTCACCCTGTCGTAATCGCCGGAGTCGTCAAGGGATAACGTGGAGTAAGCGACTTGGGCCTTCCCAGTCAAGACTGACTGTATCATGATGGCCCAATTCTCCCTTGGCCACTCCAAAGAGGCAGCGACTTTCTCGAAGGCTGCGAAGAACTTCGAAACTTCTCTCTCGTTGAATTTGGGGACCATTTTGATGTTCCTTACCGGATCGAAACTGCTGGCTTCCGTCGTTGGCCTCCGACCACCGCCTAATCGTAATACTTCTAGTTCATGTTGTCTCTGCCTTTCGTTTTCTTCTCTCTCTCGCTCTTCTCTTTCTCGTTTCTCTTCTCTTTCTCGTTCTTCTCTTCTTTCTTCTAGTTCTAATTCTAAACGCCTCATCGCCAATTCCTTTTCTTTCATCTCCATTTCTTTATCTTTTAATTCTCGTTCTATTTCTAACTTCTTCCATTCTATTTCTCGATTAATTTCCAAGGCACGCATTTTTACTGTAAGCAAGCTAATATTCAGCTCACCTGCATCACTGTCAATGTCACTGCCTTTCTCTTCCCTTTCAGTGGAAGCAACTTCTTCACTTTCCTTGGTACCTAGTGCCTCACTTTCTTGTTTTTCTTCAGCCTTCAAATGCCGGTGAACCTTGGATAAGATCTCTACACGGGAATCACTGGCACGGATCTTTATCTCTAGGTAGGCACTAACTAGCACTAGTTCTGGTTTGCTCAGATACTTTAATCTGGCAAGACAATCCTCTCTGTTCAGAAAAGCCTGAACATCGTCCAGATCATCGATGGTAGCTTTTTCTGCCATTGTCACAGATGGATTACTTAACTAGCACTTAACACACACCGCTTTCACGTTAGCACTTCACGCACCGAGCACTGTTCTACGTCAATATTGCACTTTATCGCACCTGGCGCCTCACTTGCCAATATTGCACGTAATTACTTCGGGCACCGAAATACGCAATATTGCACTGAATCCAAGCGAACACTTCGCTCTACAATATTACACTGAATCACTCCAAGTGCCGCACTACACAATATTGCACTTAATCGCTTAATCACAGCGAGCACCGCACTGCACAATATCGCACTTAGTCACTCTTGAGCACCGCACAGGACGTATAACGTCACAATCGTCACACGGGGAATTATATACAGGGATTACGCCACTTCACCACCCCTGTCAAACATACTTAACAAGGGGTCGGATCCCGCTGGGGATACCAATTATGTTACGGCCCTCTCGGGACGCAACGGGGTTCTTACTCTGATGTTGTTAGAGGAAGTTGTATCCGGCCCCAAGCCAGTAGTGGCTTTCAAGGGATGAGATCCGTGACGCAAGTAACTTAAAGGGGAAGGGAAATAAAGTCAAGAACTTAATATAATATATTGACCACCACCAATAAATAATATATAAAAAGATTACACGGGGGGAGGGGTATTAACACTGTACACAAACGTCTTCTCCTGAAGACTCTGGATCCAAGCTCTCGGTGCTAAGTCTTCGGTGCTTTCGTGGCCTCACAACAAATCCTTTGAGAAGCTGAGCCTACCCTGGCCACAGGTCAGCCAAAACACAGGTCCACTGGGGGCACCGCCGTGGAGGCCGTCAACCACAAGTCCAGCAGGTCTGCTGGCAGGTTCCGGATCAGCAACGCTGGTCAGGCCACCCCACAGGCGATATTAGGGTAACGCCCTAGACAGGAGCCTCGTGTGATACCACAAATCACTCTCCTGTCCTCAATACCCCAGTGGATAATCGTCTCCAGCAGTCGGTCCCGGGAACGACGATCCTTTCAACTGCCACTTCACTGGCAGGGTAACACCACAGTGTTCTTCTGGGGGACGACTTCACAGCTGCTGCAGTAGAGCACAAGATATGGAGACGGCTGCCTTGGGTAGACTGACTCAACTTCCATCACAGCAGTCCCAGGTCGACTCTGTAAGCAGACACGTCATCAATAACTGGGACACACTAAAACACCTCACTTACGGGCTCAGGCACAAACGCCCACCTATCCACTCCATAGATGGCGCAGTTGTCTGAGCTTCACCTCACCAGAGGTCAGCAGCGGCTGTGTTGAGCGCTGAACGGGACTGGAAACTGGCCCTCGTAGCCAGTACACGTCGTCCTCACCAGGTGTCGTCGTCCGTTTGGAGGGGGTTTCGGGAGCTGACCCACAGATGGCGCGGGTCGTCACTGCTCCGTGCTCGGACGCTGGATCCGGGTTCGTAACAGTGTTACATACAGCAGTGTATGGCAACAGGTGCCCCGGTAGTGTTGCATACAGCAGTGTATGGCAACAAGTGCCACGGTAGTGTTGCACACAGCAGTGTATGGCAACAGGTGCCCCGGTAGTGTTGCATACAGCAGTGTATGGCAACAGGTGCCCCGGTGGTGTTGCATACAGCAGTGTATGGCAACAGGTGCCCCGGTAGTGTTGCATACAGCAGTGTATGGCAACAGGTGTCCCGGTAGTGTTGCATACAGCAGTGTATGGCATTAAGTGCCACGGTAGTGTTGCATACAGCAGTGTATGGCATTAAGTGCCACGGTAGTGTTGCATACAGCAGTGTATGGCAACAGGTGCCCCGGTAGTGTTGCATACAGCAGTGTATGGCAACAATGCCCCGGTAGTGTTGCATACAGCAGTGTATGGCAACAGGTGCCCCGGTAGTGTTGCATACAGCAGTGTATGGCAACAAGTGCCCCGGTAGTGTTGCATACAGCAGTGTATGGCAACAGGTGCCCCGGTAGTGTTGCATACAGCAGTGTATGGCAACAGGTGCCCCGGTAGTGTTGCATACAGCAGTGTATGGCAACAAGTGCCCCGGTAGTGTTGCATACAGCAGTGTATGGCAACAGGTGCCCCGGTAGTGTTGCATACAGCAGTGTATGGCAACAGGTGCCCCGGTAGTGTTGCATACAGCAGTGTATGGCAACAAGTGCCCCGGTAGTGTTGCATACAGCAGTGTATGGCAACAGGTGCCCCGGTAGTGTTGCATACAGCAGTGTATGGCAACAGGTGCCCCGGTAGTGTTGCATACAGCAGTGTATGGCAACAAGTGCCCCGGTAGTGTTGCATACAGCAGTGTATGGCAACAGGTGCCCCGGTAGTGTTGCATACAGCAGTGTATGGCAACAAGTGCCCCGGTAGTGTTGCATACAGCAGTGTATGGCAACAGGTGCCCCGGTAGTGTTGCATACAGCAGTGTATGGCAACAAGTGCCCCGGTAGTGTTGCATACAGCAGTGTATGGCAACAAGTGCCCCGGTAGTGTTGCATACAGCAGTGTATGGCAACAAGTGCCCCGGTAGTGTTGCATACAGCAGTGTATGGCAACAAGTGCCCCGGTAGTGTTGCATACAGCAGTGTATGGCAACAAGTGCCCCGGTAGTGTTGCATACAGCAGTGTATGGCAACAAGTGCCCCGGTAGTGTTGCATACAGCAGTGTATGGCAACAAGTGCCCCGGTAGTGTTGCATACAGCAGTGTATGGCAACAGGTGCCCCGGTAGTGTTGCATACAGCAGTGTATGGCAACAAGTGCCCCGGTAGTGTTGCATACAGCAGTGTATGGCAACAAGTGCCCCGGTAGTGTTGCATACAGCAGTGTATGGCAACAAGTGCCCCGGTAGTGTTGCATACAGCAGTGTATGGCAACAAGTGCCCCGGTAGTGTTGCATACAGCAGTGTATGGCATTAAGTGCCCCGGTAGTGTTGCATACAGCAGTGTATGGCAACAAGTGCCCCGGTAGTGTTGCATACAGCAGTGTATGGCAACAAGTGCCACGGTAGTGTTGCATACAGCAGTGTATGGCATTAAGTGCCCCGGTAGTGTTGCATACAGCAGTGTATGGCAACAAGTGCCCCGGTAGTGTTGCATACAGCAGTGTATGGCAACAAGTGCCACGGTAGTGTTGCATACAGCAGTGTATGGCATTAAGTGCCCCGGTAGTGTTGCATACAGCAGTGTATGGCAACAAGTGCCCCGGTAGTGTTGCATACAGCAGTGTATGGCATTAAGTGCCCCGGTAGTGTTGCATAAAGCAGTGTATGGCAACAAGTGCCCCGGTAGTGTTGCATACAGCAGTGTATGGCAACAAGTGCCACGGTAGTGTTGCATACAGCAGTGTATGGCATTAAGTGCCACGGTAGTGTTGCATACAGCAGTGTATGGCATTAAGTGCCCCGGTAGTGTTGCATACAGCAGTGTATGGCAACAAGTGCCCCGGTAGTGTTGCATACAGCAGTGTATGGCAACAAGTGCCCCGGTAGTGTTGCATACAGCAGTGTATGGCATTAAGTGCCACGAAATGTTTACATTTAGGATTGATCGGTTTCTGAAGATTAGAATAATATCTGGCGTTTTATTTTTATGTATATTAATGACTGCGAATGACTATAATTAATGACTAATTTTATTTGTGTATATATAATATATATATATATATATATATGTATATATATATATATATGTATATATGTATATATATGTATATATGTATATATATATATATATATATGTATATATATATATATATATATATATATATATATATATATATATATATATATATATATATATATATATATAAAATTTAATTTTGTAGCAAAAATGTGTTGATTAAATGTGTGGCGTGATTTACGTCATTAAAATGCTTTTGTTACTAAAAGGTGGCAAAATGTACGATAATTAAAAGCAGAAAAGTCTCGTGAATGGTAGCTCCTGGGCCTTTTGTATAGGTGTGTGAATAGCACCAGCCTCTGGCCCCCCGCCTGCCTGCCTGCCTGCCTGCCGAGTAGTGGAGGGGCCGAGTCCCCGGTATTAATTTTAATTTACAGGATTGCGAACCTTCGCGGGCCTTAAGCCTTTGTTTGACGTGCTGTGTGATAAGCCTGGCCAGGCCGAGCTATACTGCTTGTGGGGGAGTTGACACGGTACTCCCGTTGCTAGGTTATGATGTTGGTAGTGTTCGAGGGGTCGCTACCCTTGGCAGTGTTGGTTCGATCCCCCAGGCGCGGCATGGACGCTTATTTCCACCGGTAGGAATACCTGATACAGTAGAGAGCCAGTAGAGTAGCTCTCACAACGGCAAGATATATGATAGGTTGGCTAACATAAACCTTTCACACAAGAGATGTCAGACTAGTGCTAGGTTTTAAAAAACTGTATTGGTGCTCTCTAGGTGGAATATGGTTACACACTCACACCCCTATTCAAAGCTGGAGAAATTGTTATCCTAGATAACGTGAAAAGATATTGTACTGTCCGAACTCGCTCAATAAAATAATTGATTGGGACCCTTACCATTGTAATTTCTGCATGCCGTAGAGCACAGGCGAAAGATCTATATAATAATTTACATTATGAAAATATTAGAGGGACTGGTTCCAAATCTGCACACGTAAATAAATCCATATGAAACTAGGAGGCATGGCAGGATGTGCAAAATATTGCAGTTGAAAAGCAGAGGTGCAATAGGTACGCTGAGCGAGTATTATCAATATCGAGAGAAACGACATTAAAGGTCTCGCCCTCCTATACGTAAGACAACCCGTCCTCAGACCAAGTCCATTCCATCCAGCGGTCGACCCCAAGGACGCATTCCTAAACTTTAACATGCTGTTCGTTCAAAACATGAATTTTCTCAAATATAAATGAACATTATTTTTTATTACCATATTGTACATATTTAGGCACTAGTTAGGTGTTTAGGTTCTGTTGGCTTTTATTTGTATTTGTAGTACGTGGGTGAAGTAAAATGTGGTTCGAACAAAAGTCGTCAGCGAAGCACTTGTTCCGGAAGTGTTCGGACGTCATCAGTTGTGAGTCGTGTGTAAACCGTTTTCATTCATAAAGGGGGGGTTTGGCGGGTGGATGGAATAGACTTTAACCTTTGTTTATGAGGACGAGCTGCATAAGGGTCATAACTAGCCGAACTCTCGTGGTGCTTAAACTTGATAAAGCAGTGAACAATTAAGCAGAAATTAATTGACATCATTTCCTTTCATCTCATGCCTCTCTTCACCTAGCAGTAAGTTGATACTTGGGAGTTGCCGTATTTCGGTAGATAGAATTCCATGACGCTTCCCTGTTTTTAAATTTTTTGTAGACTTTGTCATTAGTGCCGTATTTACTCAAGGTAAATACTGGGAGCCGGTCGGCCGAGTGGACAGCATGCTGGACTTGTGATCCTGTGGTCCTGGGTTCGATCCCAGGCACCGGCGAGAAACAATAAGCAGAGTTTCTTTCACCCTATGTCCCTGTTACCTAGCAGTAAAATAAGTATACCTGGGTGTTAGTCAACTGTCACGGGCTGCTTCCTGGGGGTGGAGGCCTGGTCGAGGACCGGGCCGCGGGGACACTAAAAAGCCCCGAAATCATCTCAAGATAACCTCAAGATAACCTCAAGAAGATGTTACCCTGGACTTGACCTGATGCTGCTTCGTGGATGGTTCTTAATTTTTAAGCGTATAATTTTGAATTCCAGGAAAATGGTGTAAGACTTTCTTTTAGAGTGAAAGTCCTAGAGTTTGATAATAATAAAATATTTTGTATTTCAGATGATTAAGAACATAAGAATTAAGGTTACTGCAGAAGGCCTATTGGCCCATACGAGGCAGCTCCTATTTATAACCACGCAATTAAAGAATATTCTTAATTTCAGAAGAGAAGCCATGTGCAGGCGATGAGTCACAATAACGTGGCTAAAGTATGTTGACCAGACTACACACTAGAAGTTGAAGGGACGACGACGTTTCGGTCCGTCCTGGACCATTCTCAAGTCGATTTGAGAATGGTCCAGGACGGACCGAAACGTCGTCGTCCCTTCACCTTCTAGTGTGTGGTCTGGTCAAGAGAAGCCATATTGTGTGGTGAAGGGCAGTGAGCAGGACATTATATATATTAAGGTATACAGCCGGTACTATTACGGGCTATTCATGCCCGTGCCACCTCTTAGGTGGCTTAATCTTTATCAATCAATCAGCTGGTACTAATGGTGGTTATTGTTTACAGGGGGGATACAGTGTACGTGGTGGTAGAGCAGTGTGGGGGATGTGTTCGTGGAGGACTATAGTGCTGGTCACCGGGGTTGTGCTGCTGCTCTTGGCCCCCGCCCTCGCTGATACTGGTGAGTACTACATTGGTGATATACATACATTGTGCGTCAAGCTTTGAATGATCCCCAAGCCAACATGCATCAGAAAATTGTTGGTCCCCCCTGAAGGATTCGAACCGGTTCGAATTTGGCTGACTGGGTTCGAATCCTTCAGGTATCAAGAGTTTTCTGATACATACATATATACATTTACGAGCCATAGTGTGTATAGTAGCGACATTTTCGTTCCGCTTCTCGTCCTGAGGGCGACGATAGAAATATTAGTTTCCTGAACTTAACTATATCTCCAAGACGTTGGTCTCTTTCTTCTCCTGGTCTGTGTCTCTCTCTCCACTCGTCTCTATCTCTCAAGTTTCGTGAAGAGGTCTGATCGTCTTCATATAGAACATTGACCCAATTTTACAGCACAAAATATCTTTTAGGAGGCAAAACTTATCGGAAATCTCCGAACAAATATTTTGTTGAGAAGTTTTAGGCAGGCCGTTGGTGGGTTTATAGAGATTTTTGATCAGGGAAAAGTTTCTAGAATAGAGGGGTGAGTGGAGGGGGGGGCGAGAGTGGGGAGGCGCGCCCCCGCGAGAGAGAGAGGGAGGGATGGCGGGTTGGATGGATAAATGTTTGGATTGAGGGAAGGAAGGATGGATAGTTGAATGTACAGATAGGGATAGAGAGAAAGGGGGGCGGATTTGAAGGGTGAATGGTTTGATGGATTTCTGGTTACATAGCTGGATAAGTAGACGTCTCCTAACAGTGAGAACTGTGTCCATTAGTCACTGTTACGCATTATCTACCTTCACCGTCGTGACGGTGGTGGTGTTATCAGTCTACCGCTCCTGTCCTTGCCAGATTTACAGCCCATCGGAATTGGGTCGTAAACACTCGACTCTCGGTAGATTTATGGGGGAGTGACATGTGCAACATATCGTTTTATAGTGAAGGTTATTTGTTGGGAATCTAGTAACACGAACGACCTGAAACACGACCTGAAACTCGGGTCAGGCTGCGAGCAGCCGGGTCCAGCAGTCTGGTCGAGGACCAGGCCAGCAACGAGGAGGCCTGGTCGAGGACCGGGCTCGCGGGAGGACGCTAAGCCCCCGAAATCATCATCATCATCATCATCATCATTGGAAGGTAAGGTAGTATGCAAGCCACGTCAGCTGTCTTTGTAAGCTTTTCTTGTAGTTTGGTTTTGGTCAGTGGGGTGTTTGTGTTTAGTGTCCGCTTACCTGCTCAGGTGGTGGTCCCGTTTTCTCTTGTATCGTTAATTTGTATTTGTTTATATAATTATTAGGGGTGCTTGGCGATACCCGGTTCTGCTGCCGACCTGGACTTGACACTGTTGGCTGTATATATATATATATATATATATATATATATATATATATATATATATATATATATATATATATATATATATATATATATATATATATATATATATATATATATGTCGTACCTAGTAGCCAGAACGTCGTAATCGGCCTACTATGCAAGGCCCGATTTGCCCAATAAGCCAAGTTTTCCTGAATTAATATATTTTCACTAATTTTTTTTCTTATGAAATGATAAAGCTACCCATTTCATTAAGTATGAGGTCAAATTTTTTTTATTGGAGTTAAAATTAACATAGATATATGACCGAACCTAACCAACCTTACCTAACCTATCTTTATAGATTAGGTTAGGTAGCAGAAAAAGTTGTTAGGTTAGGTTAGGTAGCAGAAAAAGTTGTTAGGTTAGGTAGGTTAGGTAGTCGAAAAACAATTAATTCATGAAAACTTGGCTTTTTAGGCAAATCGGGCCTTGCATAGTAGGCTGAGAAGTGCGTTCTGGCTACTAGGTACGACATATATATATATATGTGTGTGTGTAATTATGGTGGATATTGTTGAGAACTGTGAAGACCAATTAGCCACACTATCTGCAGATGTTTTGAAGCAAGCGGCGGGTATTGAGTGGGAGGGAAACCATCTTCACAAAGTGAAACCATCCGTGTGCAGGTGATAAGGCGCCGGGCTCAACCCGAGCGCTCCAGAGGGGGGCCAGCGCCCCCCCCCTCCCCGAGCACCGCCTTGCCTGTCAACAAACCCTGAGCTTTAGCAATGTTTTGTATTTGCGAGTATTTTTGTTTTAATACAAGGAACTTGTATTAATACAAGGAACATACAAGTACTTGGTCAACAAGGAACTAGTAAGGTGTGTTTTGCAAGTTGCTCATTGAAGCAATTACTGTCAGCTCGTGGCGATAATAGGTGGAACTTAAGTATATATGGGAGTAGTTAGGCGATAACAGCAGCAGCTGTTACGGTCCAACTACTAAGGACCGTCAGTCCTCTTACGATTGACCTACTAAGCAATTATGTGGTAATATTTTATACTATTCACTTTATAAAACTACGAAACAAAATGAAGCTAAAAAAAATACTTAAATATTCCTAGGCCTAGTATAACACACACATATACTATATTAGGCCTAGGAAGGTTAGGTTAGTTTGTCTTTCCAACATAAGTAGAAAATCTTTTCCCGGTTGATCCAAATTCAATAGTAACGATTTGTAACTGCGTTGTACATCGGTATATGTACTATGGGCCTCGTCCTTCCTATAAGTACTACCGCAACCTGCTTGATACCTGGTTGATGGGGTTCTGGGAGTTCTTCTACTCCCCAAGCCCGGCCCGAGGCCAGGCTTGACTTGTGAGAGTTTGGTCCACCAGGCTGGTTGATACCTGGTTGATGGGGTTCTGGGAGTTCTTCTACTCCCCAAGCCCGGCCCGAGGCCAGGCTTGACTTGTGAGAGTTTGGTCCACCAGGCTGTTGCTGGGAGCGGCCCGCAGGCCCACCACAGCCCGGTTGATAAATAAATAATGAATAACGTGTTTACTGGTCTTAATAAACTCTCATTCTCAACCATCGTGTTTTCATTAAACATTCCTGATGATGATCTGATGATTTTGCTATTAAATGTCAAGTATTGTGCAGCTCAAACCAACCATAGGGTAATAATGCCTTACACACAGAAATCACAATTGCGTGATGCATCAAATGAACTAATCCACAAGGGCCGTGACGAGGTTCGAATCCTCGTCACGGCCCTTGTGAATTTGTTCGTAATAATGCCACTCCGGAGAACTGGATAAGCACCTCCAAAGGATACCTGATCAACCAGGCTGTGACTCATACGTCAGGCTGCGAGCAGCCGCGTCCAACAGCCTGGTTGATCAGTCCGGCAACCAGGAGGCCTGGTCGACGACCGGGCCGCGGGGACGCTAAGCCCCGGAAGCACCTCAAGGTAACCTCCATCACCCAGACACGGGTTTGCGGCATCGCTCCATGCTGACGGGACGAGTGATGGGAGATGGGAAGCTGCTACCCCAGTCAATCCTCCTATGGTTCCCCAGCGTCAAGAAACTGTCGTACCTAAAGTGCCATTATCCTAACCTATCTGAGGACCCACGGACAGGAATTCAGGCCGGGCATCCTGCGGCCTTCACGTGACTCGTGCTCCGCAGCCCTTCCCTTCTCTCTTCCCTTGCAAAGCTCCAAGTCCACGCCCAAGTTCTAAATTAATCCGTGTTAATTAATGGAATTTCTAGTTGGGTGTAAATTATGAGGGGGATGTTGATACTGGGGCGCCTGACAGCTGGGTGGACAGCGCTTCGGATTCGTAGTCCTGAGGTTCCGGGTTCGATCCCCGGTGGAGGCGGAGACAAATGGGCAAAATGTTTTTCACCCGTGTTACGTAGCAGTAAATAGGTACTTGGGAGTTAGTCAGCTGCTTAACTTAAATGGAACAGCCCCAGGAAGGCTGCTTCCTGGGGGCTGTGTAACAAAAAGGAGGCCTGGTCGAAGACCGGGTCCCGGGGACACTAAAAGCCCCGAAATCATCTCAAGATAACCTCAAGGGGGCCTCGTAGCCTGGTGGATAGCGCGCAGGACTCGTAATTCTGTGGCGCGGGTTCGATTCCCGCACGAAGCAGAAACAAATGGGCAAAGTTTCTTTCACCCTGAATGCCCCTGTTACCTAGCAGTAAATAGGTACCTGGGAGTTAGTCAGCTGTCACGGGCTGCTTCCTGGGGGTGGAGGCTTGGTCTAGGACCGGGCCGCGGGGATACTAAAGCCCCGAAATCATCTCAAGATAACCTCAAGATAACTTGAGCGGGAGGCTGGCGGGGACAGCGCCATCACCAGGACGAGGTCTGCTGCACAGGTTTCTCTGTAATCTGTTCCCCTTGTCACCAGACGTCTTGGTGCAACTCCCCGTAGCCGGCCGTGGCCTGTATCTCTCCAGAGGTTCCTGTGTCGCCTCCCGTCCCGTCTCCCGTCTCACCTCCCGTCCCGTCCCCCGTCCCGTCCCCCGTCCCGTCCCCCGTCCCGTCCCCCGTCCCGTCCCCCGTCCCGTCTCCCCTCCCGTCCCGTCTCCCCTCCCGTCCCGTCTCCCCTCCCGTCCCGTCTCCCCTCCCGTCCCGTCTCCCCTCCCGTCCCGTCCCCCCCCCCCCGTCCCGTCCCCCCCCCCCGTCCCGTCTCCCGTCCCGTCCCCCGTCCCGTCCCGTCTCCCAGCGTGAGATATTACCCACTCTTGCACTGTACAGGTAAACCAGAACACGTCCTGTGATCAGCCCGTCCTCTCAACTCCTGTCGTTATGGTAACCATTAACCAACGTACCAAGTGCAACGTGCTAGGAAAAGCACCGGCTCGTAAAAAAAAAAAAAAAATCCCTCTTTTTCTATGCATCATTTGGTTAGGTGAGGTGGGTTGCTTGGGTTCGTCCGTTTGTGGCTAGGTCAGGACGTAGGATTTTTACGTTGTAGCAAATCTAGAGAACAGGCTGTTTGATCATGGGCCACCTACCAAAGGATACGTCTATGTTGTACGTGTAACTTTGGCAGATCTCAATCACAGGTCCTTTATTGACTATTTCCAGGTACCACTTATAGGCATTATCTGTTAAGGTGGCAGGCGATGAGTCACAATAACGTGGCTAAAGTAAGTTGACCAGACCACACTAGAAGGTGAAGGGACGACGACGTTTCGGTCCGTCCTGGACCATTCTCAAGTCGAAATCGACTTGAGAATAGTCCAGGACGGACCGAAACGTCGTCGTCCCTTCACCTTCTAGTGTGTGGTCTGGTCAACAAATGCTGGTTCTCAAAGTATTAGTGAGTCCATATAATATGACGAATGTCTCGTGGTTGGTTATCGCTTGGGTCACCTAGCGAGTCCAAGAGTACTCGCCTAGTTGTGCTTGCAGGGGTTGAGCTCTGGCTCTTTGGTCCCGCCTCTCAACTGTCAATCAACTGGTGTACAGATTCCTGAGCCAACTGGGCTCTATCATATCTACATTTGAAACTGTGTATGGAGTCAGCCTCCACCACATCACTGCCCAATACATTCCACCTGTTAACTACTCTGACACTGAAAAAGTTCTTTCTAATGTCCCTGTGGCTCATTTGGGTACTCAGTTTCCACCTGTGTCCCCTTGTTCGCGTACCACCCGTGTTAAACAGTTTATCTTTATCTACCCTGTCTATTCATCTGAGAATTTTGGAGGTCGTGATCATGTCTCCCCTTACTCTTCTGTCTTCGAGTGTCGTGAGGTGCATTTCTCGCAGCCTTTCTTCGTAACTCATGCCTCTTGGTTCTGGGACTAGCCTAGTGGCATATCTCGAACTTTTTTCAAGCTTCGCCTTGTATTAGACAAGGTATGCTGGGGCCGCATACTTCAGGATTGGTCTTACATATGTGGTGTACAAGATTCTGAATGATTCCTTACACAGGTTCCTGAAGGGTGTTCTGATGTTAGCCAGCCTCGCATACGCCGCAGATGTTATTCTTTTGATGTGGGCTTCAGGAGACAGGGTTGGTGTGATATCAATTCCTAGATCCTTCTCTCTGTCCGTTTCATGAAGGACTTAATCTCCCATTCTGTATCCTGTGTCTGGCCTCCTGTTTCCACCGCCTAGTTTCATTACCTTACATTGACTCGGGTTGAACTTTAGTAGCCATTTGTTGGACCACTCATGCAGTCTATCTAGTTCATCTTTGTGTGTGTGTGTGTATGTGTGTGTGTGGTCACAATTTGGAGAGCAAGCACCATCCAGGGAGCCGTGGTTAGGGTGTTGTGGTAGGTGCCAACTTGGAGTATGAGGACCTGTAAGGGAGAGTGGAGCAATGTGGAGGAGAAGGCGTGCCAGCAGGTCCTTGATCTTGGTGTACACACAGGCCCGGGGCTGCGCCTTGTCTTCTGCAAGGCCCCCCCCCCCGTAATCTAGATTGCTGTTAATCTTCCGACAGACCATCTCCAAGCTGGATCAGACTGCTGCTGCCTCCGCCCGCGGCCAACCCTGCCAGTTTCCTTAGATATCTCCTTCCCTCCCTCCCATCCCTTCATCCAACTTTCTTGGTTCTCTTTTGTCTTATTTTCCTGCCTTTGCGTTTTGTCTTTGTCCTAGTTCCTCTATCACAATCTCCTCACTCACTTTCTCTCGTTTCCTAAACTACTCCTCGTTAATTCACCTCCTCTTGTCTCTCTCTTTCTCATTCCTTTCCCCCTCTCAGCTTCATCCATCTTCTCCCTCTCCCTTCTGTAATTTTCCCTCCCTCCCTCCCTCTGTGCCCATTTCATTTGCTTCTCCCTCACCCCTCCCTCACCCCTGCGCCTCCGCTGTTGTGATGCTGCTCTGTTTTCAATTACTATTCACTGTTCTCTCGTTGACTTCACAGTTTTCAGGTCCCCCTCCAGCGCTGATTAGGTTCCGCGTCCAGCCTCCACTTTCACCCTTGATCATGTCCCACCATATTGTTTATTTTTCCCTTACCTTTATCCACTTTCCCCATCCTTCTTCCCCGCCCCTTATACTTTTGTTATTAATTTGTTTTCTGTAATTGGTTCACTTGAGAAAATAATGGTTGTGATGTGATTAGAGGTGGGTGACTTAGTTTGATTTTAACAAGCTCTTGTTTTTCAGTAGTTTTCCCTATAGATAGGGACATGAAGCTGGTTAGGCCTATCAAGGTACCCCAGGGCCAACTACTGTACTACCTTTATCAGGGTGCAACCCATAACAGTTGTCTAACTCCGAGGTAACTTATTTACGGCTAGGTAAATAAGAGGCATTAATAAGCTAAAAGAAAGGTGCTCAACTGTCTCTGACCCTCGCGGGGTCAGAACCCGGGATCGTGGGTTGCGAAGCGAGGGTGCAAACCACTATGCCATGATTTCAGGTGTGTTCATCATGAGTTATGTTCATTATGAGTTATGTTCATTATGAGTTATGTTCATTATGAGTTATGTTCATTATGAGTTATGTTCATTATGAGTTATGTTCATTATGAGTTATGTTCATTATGAGTTATGTTCTGTAGTTCTTGAGGTGTTTGTTGTAATTTGTCCTTTGGTTTAGGCTTCTAACGTCTTGTTAATGTCTGGAGTATGATAGCGAAAGGGTAATGGTTATCTTCTTGAGAAGATTTTTGTATGATATTTTGGTATGATATTAATGTATGATATTTGATCTGTAGTTTGCTGCAGTTTATTTAATACTCATTATTCACTAATGATCTTTACAAGACTTATCTTTAGCTGTAGCGTAGTTACCTGTGCTGTTCTCCAGGAGTCCCCACTGCTGTAGTTGTGTGTGAAGTATCTCCTGTTCCACGATACAGCGAGACTGATCTATTCCTCTGATCTTACTGTAGTAAACTTTTCTCTGTGCAGTTTTATCCATTTTTAATCTGTGTTGTGTATTTGAGCTCAGACGGCACAGTTTTAACTTTTGCGCTGCAGTTTCTTCGGGAATAAATATCTATTTTTAATCTACATGTGACAGTGGAGGAAAAAATTGTTTTTCTTCAGTTTTCTTATCTGGAGTTGACCTGGAGAAGGTTCTGAGGGTTGTATTCCTAGGACCAGGAAGCCCAATAACTTGGGCTGGACGATAGAGCGACGGTGTCGCTTCGTGCAGGTCGGCGTTCAATTTCCGACCGTCTAGGTGATTAGGCACCATTCCTTTCCACCCGTCCCATCCCAGATCCTTATCCCGACCCCCTTCAAAGTGCTATGTAGTGGTGATGGCTTAGCGCTTTACTCTGATACTTGCCTTCATCGACTCGTGATAAGTTGCGCCAACAGGCATTTTCCTCAGAATCTTGTATGTTGTTATCATGTCCCCCTTTTCTCTCCTTTTCTCCAGTGTGGTAAGGTCCTCCTTCCCTGATGTCCTGCTCCTTCCCTGATGTCTTCCTCCTCCTTCCCTGATGTCCTGCTCCTTCCCTGATGTCTTCCTCCTCCTTCGTGTCTCGTGTACAGCTGCTCAACTCTACGCGAGACGGAAGTTAAGAAGACATTTAAATATAATGATTATGTGAAATGGTGTGAATGATGAATCTAGAGAGAATAAACGTGTAATTGGAAAGGAAACCAGTCCAGCCACAGCCAGTCCAGCCCTTGCCAGTCCAGCCACAGCCAGTCCAGCCCTTGCCAGTCCAGCCACAGCCAGTCCAGCCCTTGCCAGTCCAGCCACAGCCAGTCCAGCCACAGCCAGTCCAGCCCTTGCCAGTCCAGCCCTTGCCAGTCCAGCCACAGCCAGTCCAGCCCTTGCCAGTCCAGCCACAGCCAGTCCAGCCCTTGCCAGTCCAGCCCTTGCCAGTCCAGCCCTTGCCAGTCCAGCCCTTCCCAGTCCAGCCCTTGCCAGTCCAGCCCTTGCCAGTCCAGCCCTTGCCAGTCCAGCCCTTGCCAGTCCAGCCCTTGCCAGTCCAGCCCTTGCCAGTCCAGCCCTTGCCAGTCCAGCCCTTGCCAGTCCAGCCCTTGCCAGTCCAGCCCTTGCCAGTCCAGCCCTTGCCAGTCCAGCCCTTGCCAGTCCAGCCCTTGCCAGTCCAGCCCTTGCCAGTCCAGCCCTTGCCAGTCCAGCCCTTGCCAGTCCAGCCCTTGCCAGTCCAGCCCTTGCCAGTCCAGCCCTTGCCAGTCCAGCCCTTGCCAGTCCAGCCCTTGCCAGTCCAGCCCTTGCCAGTCCAGCCCTTGCCAGTCCAGCCCTTCCCAGTCCAGCCCTTCCCAGTCCAGCCCTTCCCAGTCCAGCCCTTCCATGCTTGGTCCAGTGTGGGAGGACAGGCTGATTGATATCTTCTCTCCCTGCCCTGATCTGCCTCCTCTAAGTGAGGCAGGACGGGGAGGAGTCCTGCCCTAACCTGCCTCCTCCCTGACCTGCCTCCTCCCTGTCCTGCCCTAACCCGCCTCCCCGTCCTTTGCTACTCTCAGATTTTAGCCGACTTCCGTCTCTGCCATTACCTTCTTGAGATTCGCTTCTAACTAGTACTTATTTCCCCCCCTCTCCTTCCCCACATTCCTATTTAGTCTAATTCTATTTTGTCCACTTTTCCTCCTACTCCTCCTGTCATTCATCCTGTCACTTCACACACAATTTGGATTTTATATTTAGCTCTTCCCTCCTTCACTTCCTCTTCGTCTCTCGTCGTTTCTTTATTAATTATTCGTCTTGAACTTGTTGTTTTCTTGTATTTACTTCTATATTCAGCAGTTCGTCTCATTTGCATTTCTTTATTGTGGCTTGAGTCACGTTGTCTTATTCCTCTTATTAAGGGTTTTTCTACGTACACGCTACGTTTAGGGTTTTTTACGTTGTTAAATTCGTGTAATAAGTTAAAAAGATTTGTTAATTGTGTGTAGCGGTGCGGCCAGGTCTCATCTGGCCGCCTTGGTAATCCAGGGGTGCGCAGCTTGGCCGGGGACACACTGGTTGACAGCCAGAGCAAACTTTTAATGAAAGGCTTTCAATGTCACCCGGATGGAATTCCCAATGTCGGCGCCGGGAGGCCCATGTTCGCTAATGTTAGCTCACTCAGTCCTCTTTCCTCCTTCCTCCTCCTCCTTCTTCTTCCTTCTTCTCCTTCTATTTCTTGGCGTTTCTCCTTCCCTTGTATCCTACTTCTGCACTTCTTTTCCCTGTCTCCCTTTCCCTTCAATCTCCCTGTTTAGTTTCGTTTAATTATTTTATCTTTTGTCTCCCATTTCTTTATCTATCTGTGTCTGCTCTCCTCCACTCTAGGTGGTAATGGATGCGCTACTTTCTCTGATTGGCTCTCGGCTTGTTACCAAATAATATGCTGATTGTACTCAAATTGGCCGCCACCAAAGTGGCATTCTGAATGGTTACTTGTTGAAGAGATTAGGCTCATTTTGATTGGCTTCTTTCTGGCGTGTAAGGAACGTAATTGGTTGACTCTAAACCCAAAGATCCCCGGGTTCGTAAGCTTGGATTTGTGGCTTGCGTCTCCTGAAGCTTGCAGGGTTTAAGTGAGGGGGTCCTGGAGTGTTTCTAGCGTAGGCTAAACGTCTATATTGAGGAGTTTGGGTACATATAAATAGGAGCTGCCTCGTCTTGGGCCAATATAATCTTTCTACAGTTTGTTTGTGTTCTTCGCTTAACATCTTAACAGACAGTGACCGTGGTTACTTGTAATAGTCGGCTAATGACCTTTGACCCGTTGATTTGAATTGACCGCTCGTTTGGTACTTCTGTGCACGGAGTGCCTTAGTGCTTTTCTCTGTCTCCTAATTACAGATGGATAAACCTGTCAGATGCGTGGAAAGGGGGGAGGGGGGGCAGACGCATGGATGGTTGGGGGGGTGGGGTCACATGCGTGGAAGAACATGGCCCAAGAGACAAGCAAGCCGAAGTTTCAGCCCCGCTCCTGTGCCAGGTAAGTCCACTACGGGCTCACCATAGCCCGTGCTACTTGCCCCGCTCCTGTGCCAGGTAAGTCCACTACGGGCTCACCATAGCCCGTGCTACTTGCCCCGCTCCTGTGCCAGGTAAGTCCACTACGGGCTCACCATAGCCCGTGCTACTTGCCCCGCTCCTGTGCCAGGTAAGTCCACTACGGGCTCACCATAGCCCGTGCTACTTGCTCCGCTCCTGTGCCAGGTAAGTCCACTACGGGCTCACCATAGCCCGTGCTACTTGCCCCGCTCCTGTGCCAGGTAAGTCCACCACGGGCTCACCATAGCCCGTGCTACTTGCCCCGCTCCTGTGCCAGGTAAGTCCACTACGGGCTCACCATAGCCCGTGCTACTTGCACCGCTCCTGTGCCAGGTAAGTCCACTACGGGCTCACCATAACCCGTGCTACTTGCCCCGCTCCTGTGCCAGGTAAGTCCACTACGGGCTCACCATAGCCCGTGCTACTTGCCCCGCTCCTGTGCCGGGTAAGTCCACTACGGGATCACCATAGCCCGTGCTACTTGCCCCGCTCCTGTGCCGGGTAAGTCCACTACGGGCTCACCATAGCACGTGCTACTTGCCCCGCTCCTGTGCCAGGTAAGTCCACTACGGGCTCACCATAGCCCGTGCTACTTGCCCCGCTCCTGTGCCTGGTAAGTCCACTACGGGCTCACCATAGCCCGTGCTACTTGCCCCGCTCCTGTGCCTGGTAAGTCCACTACGGGCTCACCATAGCCCGTGCTACTTGGAACGTTTTGTTCCCAGTAGCTGAATCTTAAACAACAACAATAATCTACTAGCCCCCGGAGACTACTGCTTCAAATTTGTATTTGTACTCGAGTATTAAAATTCCCAATTTACAAATTGTGTTTTGAATGTAATAGTTTCGTTAATTGGCGTGGGAATAAAAAAAAATAGGTTGTTGGGACATGTAGAGGAATGACATTTAATGAGATGTTAATTAGAATTGGCATAGACAATGAGGAAAGTTATTGATGTATGAGGGTTACGGCGGGTGTAGCTTTTTGGGGAGTGTGGTCGTAGCTGGTCGGTAATGTTGGTTGGTGGGTAATGTCTTCTTGTGGCGTAACTGACGCATCGCTGCGAGTTCCTAAATGTTATATTGACCATGATTTTTGATGATGCGTAAACTGAGATACGTTTCTCTTGATGTTAATGAGGTAAATTGAATAATTGACAATTCAAATTGCTAATTGAAACGTCTAACCAGCATCAACATGATAATTGAGTGTCCCTTGCTGTGGCTGACCTCCGGTAATGGTTGGCTCTTGGTGGTGGTGGTGGTGGTGGTTGGCTCTTGGTGGTGGTGGTGGTAGTGGTGGTGGTGGTGGTGGTGGTAGTTAAAGATTTAGCTACTCAGAACGAAGTGTCCATGTAGCACGGGCTATGGTGACCCCGTAAACTGTTGGCTCTTGGCAAGGTTAGGTCTTTTTCAAGTGCCACCAGAGCCTTGCTCACTACCTCCAAAGGCCAGTGAGCATTTACACGGTAATTGGGTGATTTTAATAATGTAATATTGTTTCATATACCATTAACGAAACATAGATTCAAAATGTATTTATTAAACTAGAGTTCAAATGATTGTATAAAGTTCTATGAAGCTTCACGGGCTTCTGATTGCCAATAAAGCAAGAATATTAAAACACTGAACACACTGATGCTATACATGCTATATCATGCTATACATTTATTGTATGATACATTACATGATACATGTATCATGCTATACATTTATTAAATAGTTGCAGAATGCCTAGGAAATTGACATTGCCTAAAGAATATATCGTTTAATAGACGGACATCCGTTATTTAATTTTGTATGTTATCTTCTGCTGATTTTTATCATATGTTGTTATCTTTTAATTCAGTAATGTTATTGTAACCCCCCATACTGACATGTTGATCTTGGTCACTATCCTCCCGTCTGTTGTTGACCAGTGTGCTCACCTAATTGTGCTTGCGGGGGTTGAGCTCTGGCTCTTTGGGCCCGGCTCTCTACTGTCAATCAACAGGTGTACAGATTCCTGTACTGTGTGTGTGGGGGCTGTGCACATGTTTAGTTAATGTGATAATTAGTACTATTTAATTAATTGAAACATCAAACCGTATCATTTCCAAATCATTCTAGTTAAAAATAATATATTACATAGGTTACATTTATGAAGTAAATGTATATTTAGACTCGAGTTTCTTGCTGTAATATTATAATAATATTTCCTTGCCAGGCTGGTGGCCATGTTTTGCCAACTTCTTCCCGGATGTGAAGTAGTACCTAAGTCGACTATATAAACTACTGATACTAAGAGATAAGGGATACGGGCTCACCATAGCCCGTGCTACATGGACACTTCGTTCTGAGTAGCTAAATCTAAAACAACAACAAGAGATACGGGTTAATAATGGTCTGTACTGAGTGTAGATCAATATGTTTGTTTCTTAACCTGGAGAAGATGTGTTAAGATGCGTCTTAACGGTGTTGAGGTAATGTGTTGCCCCCTCGGTCTTGGACCAGGGGGGAGAGAGAGGGGGGGGGGGTTCGAGCCCCAGGGTGTCGTCACCCCTCACTTGTTCACACGCCCCTCACGTACACCACAACCCAGGTGTTCAATAAATGAACACCCGTTGACGAGGTGGCCGCCAACCCTCCCCCTCTGTCTCACCCCCCCCTTTCCCCCCTCACACTCTCCCCCCCCCCTTTCCCCTCCCAGTCTCCCCCCCCTTTCCCCTCCCAGTCTCATGTGACCTGGGGTCGAACTCACGGCTCTCTTTACGCTGCTGCACACCTGTCTAATTGCCAGCACCTGCAGTGTGGGTCAACTGGCACCACCTAATATATATATATATATATATATATATATATATATATATATATATATATATATATATATATATATATATATAAAACAAGTTCTGGAGCGTTTACACTGGATTGTCTGCTAATAACGTGAATATTTGTTTATTGTTTACATTTTGTTTTTGGAGTTATTTTCGAAAATATTTGTTTATTAGCTTGTGAGTCGGGTTGTGGGTGTTGTACAGAGGTCGTGGCGGTGTTGTACAGGGGTTGTGGGTGTTGTACAGAGGTCGTGGTGGTGTTGTACAGGGGTTGTGGGTGTTGTACAGAGGTCGTGGTGGTGTTGTACAGGGGTTGTGGGTGTTGTACAGAGGTCGTGGCGGTGTTGTACAGGGGTTGTGGGTGTTGTACAGAGGTCGTGGCGGTGTTGTACAGGGGTTGTGGGTGTTGTACAGAGGTCGTGGCGGTGTTGTACAGGGGTTGTGGGTGTTGTACAGAGGTCGTGGTGGTGTTGTACAGGGGTTGTGGGTGTTGTACAGAGGTCGTGGTGGTGTTGTACAGGGGTTGTGGGTGTTGTACAGAGGTCGTGGCGGTGTTGTACAGGGGTTGTGGGTGTTGTACAGAGGTCGTGGTGGTGTTGTACAGGGGTTGTGGGTGTTGTACAGAGGTCGTGGTGGTGTTGTACAGGGGTTGTGGGTGTTGTACAGAGGTCGTGGCGGTGTTGTACAGGGGTTGTGGGTGTTGTACAGAGGTCGTGGCGGTGTTGTACAGGGGTTGTGGGTGTTGTACAGAGGTCGTGGCGGTGTTGTACAGGGGTTGTGGGTGTTGTACAGAGGTCGTGGTGGTGTTGTACAGGGGTTGTGGGTGTTGTACAGAGGTCGTGGCGGTGTTGTACAGGGGTTGTGGGTGTTGTACAGAGGTCGTGGCGGTGTTGTACAGGGGTTGTGGGTGTTGTACAGAGGTCGTGGTGGTGTTGTACAGGGGTTGTGGGTGTTGTACAGAGGTCGTGGCGGTGTTGTACAGGGGTTGTGGGTGTTGTACAGAGGTCGTGGTGGTGTTGTACAGGGGTTGTGGGTGTTGTACAGAGGTCGTGGTGGTGTTGTACAGGGGTTGTGGGTGTTGTACAGAGGTCGTGGCGGTGTTGTACAGGGGTTGTGGGTGTTGTACAGAGGTCGTGGCGGTGTTGTACAGGGGTTGTGGGTGTTGTACAGAGGTCGTGGCGGTGTTGTACAGGGGTTGTGGGTGTTGTACAGAGGTCGTGGCGGTGTTGTACAGGGGTTGTGGGTGTTGTACAGAGGTCGTGGCGGTGTTGTACAGGGGTTGTGGGTGTTGTACAGGGGTTGTGGCGGTGTTGTACAGAGGTCGTGGCGGTGTTGTACAGGGGTTGTGGGTGTTGTACAGAGGTCGTGGCGGTGTTGTACAGGGGTTGTGGGTGTTGTACAGGGGTTGTGGCGGTGTTGTACAGAGGTCGTGGCGGTGTTGTACAGGGGTTGTGGGTGTTGTACAGAGGTCGTGGCGGTGTTGTACAGGGGTTGTGGGTGTTGTACAGGGGTTGTGGCGGTGTTGTACAGGGGTTGTGGCGGTGTTGTACAGAGGTCGTGGCGGTGTTGTACAGAGGTCGTGGCGGTGTTGTACAGGGGTTGTGGCGGTGTTGTACAGGGGTTGTGGCGGTGTTGTACAGGGGTTGTGGTGGTGTTGTACAGGGGTTGTGGGTGTTGTACAGAGGTCGTGGCGGTGTTGTACAGGGGTTGTGGCGGTGTTGTACAGGGGTTGTGGTGGTGTTGTACAGGGGTTGTGGCGGTGTTGTACAGAGGTCGTGGCGGTGTTGTACAGGGGTTGTGGCGGTGTTGTACAGGGGTTGTGGTGGTGTTGTACAGGGGTTGTGGCGGTGTTGTACAGAGGTCGTGGCGGTGTTGTACAGGGGTTGTGGCGGTGTTGTACAGGGGTTGTGGCGGTGTTGTACAGGGGTTGTGGTGGTGTTGTACAGGGGTTGTGGGTGTTGTACAGAGGTCGTGGCGGTGTTGTACAGGGGTTGTGGTGGTGTTGTACAGGGGTTGTGGCGGTGTTGTACAGAGGTCGTGGCGGTGTTGTACAGGGGTTGTGGCGGTGTTGTACAGGGGTTGTGGCGGTGTTGTACAGGGGTTGTGGTGGTGTTGTACAGGGGTTGTGGCGGTGTTGTACAGAGGTCGTGGCGGTGTTGTACAGGGGTTGTGGCGGTGTTGTACAGGGGTTGTGGTGGTGTTGTACAGGGGTTGTGGGTGTTGTACAGAGGTCGTGGCGGTGTTGTACAGGGGTTGTGGCGGTGTTGTACAGGGGTTGTGGGTGTTGTACAGGGGTTGTGGGTGTTGACCAGAGGTCGTGGTGGTGTTGTACAGGGGTTGTGGGTGTTGTACAGAGGTCGTGGTGGTGTTGTACAGGGGTTGTGGGTGTTGTACAGAGGTCGTGGTGGTGTTGTACAGGGGTTGTGGGTGTTGTACAGAGGTCGTGGTGGTGTTGTACAGGGGTTGTGGGTGTTGTACAGAGGTCGTGGTGGTGTTGTACAGAGGTTGTGGTGGTGTTGTACAGAGGTCGTGGTGGTGTTGTACAGAGGTCGTGGTGGTATAATACTACATGTTATAGATGGTATAATAGTACATTGATGGTAATACCTGACTGTCATAAATACATGACAATATGCCAGCCCTGGACGGGTGTGTGCACATGTGACTGACGGGCCACGTAGGGTTCTCAACCCTGTAGTTCCCCCCCCCCCCAAGGTAACTAGTGGGTTCAGCAAGAGGAAGTGATACAAAGAGACTAATTCATGTTATAACTGAATTTTTGAGTCATTTAGTGGGTGTCTAGTTTTTCCTCATTTAACGAGCATTGAGAGCAAAGCCAGGTGTGTATGTGTGTACTCACCTAGTTGTGCTTGCGAGGGTTGAGCTCTGGCTCTTTGGTCCCGCTTCTCAACCGTCAATCAACAGGTGTACAGGTTCCTGAGCCTATTGGGCTCTATCATATCTACATTTGAAACTGTGTATGGAGTCAGCCTCCACCACATCACTGCCTAATGCATTCCATCTGTTAACTACTCTGATACTGAAAAAGTTCTTTCTAACGTCCCTGTGGCTCATGTGGGTACTCAGTTTCCACCTGTGTCCCCTTGTTCGCGTAACACCAGTGTTGAATAGTTTATCCTTGTTTACCCGGTTGATTCCCCCTGAGGGTTTTGTAGGTAGTGATCATGTCTCCCTTTACTCTTCTGTCTTCCAGTGTCGGAAGGTGCATTTCCCGCAGCCTTTCCTCGTAACTCATGCCTCTTAGTTCTGGGACTAGTCTAGTGGCATACCTCTGAATTTTTTCCAGCTTCGTCTTGTGCTTGACAAGGTACGGGCTTGTGTGTGTGTGTGTGTGTGTGTGCGTGTGCGTGTGTGTGTGTGCGTGTGTGCGTGTGTGTGTGTGCGTGTGTGTGTGTGCGTGTGTGTGTGTGCGTGCGTGCGCGTGTACTCACCTATTTGTGCTTGCGGGGGTTGAGCTTTGGCTCTTTGGTCCCGCCTCTCAACTGTCAATCAACTGGTGTACAGATTCCTGAGCCTACTGGGCTCTATCATATCTACATTTAAAACTGTGTATGGAGTCAGCCTCCACCACATCACTGCCTAATGCATTCCATCCGTTAACTACTCTGACACTGAAAAAGTTCCTTCTAACGTCTCTGTGGCTCATGTGAGTACTCAGTTTCCACCTGTGTCCCCTTGTTCGCGTCCCACCAGTGTTGAATAGTTTATCCTTGTTTACCCGGTCGATTCCTCTGAGGATTTTGTAGGTTGTGATCATGTCTCCCCTTACTCTTCTGTCTTCCAGTGTCGTAAGGTGCATTTCCCGCAGCCTTTCCTCGTAACTCATGCCTCTTAGTTCTGGGACTAGTCTAGTGGCATACCTTTGGACTTTTTCCAGCTTCGTCTTGTGCTTGACAAGGTACGGGCTCCATGCTGGGGCCGCATACTCCAGGATTGGTCTTACATATGTGGTGTACAAGATTCTGAATGATTCCTTACACAGGTTCCTGAACGCTGTTCTGATGTTAGCCAGCCTCGCATATGCCGCAGACGTTATTCTTTTTATGTGGGCTTCAGGAGACAGGTTTGGTGTGATATCAACTCCTAGATCTTTCTCTCTGTTCGTTTCATTAAGTACTTCATCTCCTATTCTGTATCCTGTGTTTGGCCTCCTATTTCCACCACCTAGTTTCATTACTTTGCATTTACTCGGGTTGAACTTCAACAGCCATTTGTTGGACCATTCACTCAGTCTGTCTAGGTCATCTTGTAGCCTCCTACTATCGTCCTCAGTTTCAATCCTCCTCATAATTTTTGCATCATCGGCAAACATTGAGAGAAACGATTCTATACCCTCTGGAAGATCATTTACATATATCAGAAACAGTATAGGTCCAAGGACTGACCCCTGCGGTACTCCACTCGTAACGTCTCGCCAATCTGAGACCTCACCCCTCACACTGACTCGTTGTCTCCTGTTACTTAGGTATTCCTGTATCCAACGGAGTACCTTCCCTTTCACTCCAGCCTGCATCTCCAGTTTTTTCACTAGCGACTTGTGTGGCACTGTGTCAAAGGCTTTCTGACAATCCAAAAATATGCAGTCTGCCCACCCTTCTCTTTCTTGCCTTATTTTTGTTGCCTGGTCGTAGAATTCAAGTAACCCTGTGAGGCAGGACCTGCCATCCCTGAATCCATGTTGATGCTGTGTTACAATGTTCTTTCGCTCCAGATGTTCCACTAGCTTTCTTCGCACAATCTTCTCCATCAACTTGCATGGTATGCAGGTTAGGGACACTGGTCTGTAATTCAGTGCCTCCTGTCTATCCCCTTTCTTGTATATCGGGACTACGTTAGCTGCTTTCCAAATTTCTGGCAGTTCCCCTGTTGCCAGTGATTTGTTATACACCATGGAGAGCGGGAGGCACAGTTCTTCTGCTCCTTCCTTTAGTATCCAAGGGGAGATTCCATCTGGACCTATAGCCTTTGTCACATCCAATTCTAGTAAACACTTCCTTACTTCCCCGCTGGTAATCTCAAACTCTTCCAGTGGTTCCTGGTTAGCTATTCCCTCTCTTATCTCTGGGAGTTCTCCTTGCTCCAAGGTGAAGACCTCCTGGAATTTCTTATTCAGTTCCTCACACACTTCCTTGTCGTTTGTAGTGAATCCTTCTGCCCCTAACCTTAATTTCATAACCTGTTCCTTTACTGTTGTTTTTCTCCTGATGTGGCTATGCAGCAATTTAGGCTGAGTCTTTGCCTTGCTTGCGATGTCATTTTCGTATTGTCTTTCTGCCTCTCTTCTCATCCTAACATATTCATTCCTGGCATTCTGGTATCTTTCTCTGCTCTCCAGTGTCCTGTTATTCCTATAGTTTCTCCATGCCCTTTTACTTTGCTGCTTAGCTAGCCTACATCTCTGATTAAACCATGGGTTTCTCATCTTCATTTCACTGTTTTCCTTTTGGACTGGGACAAACTTGTTTGCTGCATCCTTGCATTTTTGCGTGATGTATTCCATCATATCTTGGGCCGTCATTTCCCTGAGCTCTGTTTCCCATGCTATATCTGCTAGGCATTTTCTTATCTCCTCATAGTTTCCCTTTCGGTATGCTAACCTTTTGGTTTCGGTATCCCTTCTCGAGTTCAATAACCCTTCTTCAATCAGGTACTCAAACACCAATACACTGTGGTCGCTCATTCCTACTGGGTCCTCAAAACTGATTTCTCTTATGTCAGAGTCGTTCAGGGTGAAAACCAGGTCGAGTCTCGCTGGTTCGTCGTTTCCTCTCATCCTTGTGGGTTCACTGACATGCTGGGTTAAGAAGTTTCTAGTCGCCACCTCCAGTAGTTTGGCTCTCCACGTATCCTCGCCTCCATGCGGTTCCTTGTTCTCCCAATCAATCCTGCCGTGATTGAAGTCCCCCATGATGAGCAGGTGGGATCTATTTCTACAGGCAGAAGAGGCTGCCCTCTCAATTATAGTGTTAACTGCCATGTTGTTGCTTTCGTACTCTTGACTGGGTCTTTTGTCATTTGGTGGAGGATTATATATTACTGCTACTACTATCATTGGTCCTCCCATTGTCATGGTGCCTGCTATGTAGTCTCTGAAACCCTCACAGCCCGGGATAGCCATCTCCTTAAAACTCCATTCCTTTCTCATGAGTAGGGCCACTCCTCCTCCTCCCCTACCTTCCCTCTCTTTCCTTATTATTGTGTACTCCTGGGGAAACACGGCATTCGTTATGATTCCAGAGAGTTTTGTTTCAGTGAGTCCAATTACATCTGGGTTCACTTCTTGTGCTCTTTCCCTTAGTTCACTTGCCTTGCTTGTGTGCCTTGCGTGTGTGCGTGTGTGCGTGTGTGTGTGTGTGTGTGTGTGTGTGTGTGTAAAAGTAGTGTACGATCCGGAATTATTTCCTGGGTACGCCTTGGAGGAGCGTTGTTCCCCTTTGAGAATTAGTGTCTCCCCTTAGAGAGACGTCGTTTTACCTCCCCCTTAGAGGGCGAGACTTGGCGAGGTAAAGCTGAAGGCAGAGTGTAGAGCATGTAGTGTGTGTGTGTCTGTCTCTCTCTCTGTCCCTCTCTCTGTCTCTCCAGGGAGTGTGGCTGGACAGAGGGACTGGTCTCCACAATGGCGCCTTCTGCTGGTGATTATGCTTATTATCTAGCCAAGTTGTGCCGGGTTCGAGCTAGCCATTAAAAAATAATGGAATGCGTATAAATGAGCGGCTCTTAGGGGGAGAATAGCCTCCTGAGAGTATATTAAATGGGAGCCCCGAACGAGGTACCAGAGTCATGCTCCCGTTAAAAACATTCTCCCGTGTCGCTTTCGCGCCTAATTCCCTCCCACTAGCTGGAATAGTTGGCAGGCATTGTTTGAAGTTAGACCAGTTTCTGGGGGGCTGTCGGGAGCAGACCGGACCCTAGACTGGACGCCAGAGGCAGGACGCCAGAGGCAGGACGCCAGAGGCAGGACGCCAGAGGCAGGACGCCAGAGGCAGGACGCCAGAGACCGGACGCCAGAGACCGGACGCCGGAAACCGGACGCCGGAGACCGGACGCCAGAGACCGGACCGTGGTGAGGTGTGGGTGCTTTGAATACACGGAGAGAGAGGCAGTAGTGAGTGCTATTGCTGTACTATTTACGGGCTCACCATAACCCGTGCTACTTGGAACTTGTTCCGAGTAGCTGAATCTATAACAACATACTGTTGCCGGGGGAATGGTGTAGCGGCAGGCCTGTTGCTCTGTTGTCACTGTTTATTGAATCATATGTTGTGTAAATTTGCATTTACTTTGAATCTGTTGCTAATTGGCTGCGACCTCGGGTCATTGGTTGTGACCTCGGGTCATTTCCTTTTTCCCAAGGCTAATAAGGCGCCAGGGAGTTGTGATTTGGGCGGCTGTGTTGGGGGATGTAACCTGAATGGTTAGAATAACAGTGGGAGCCTCGGTGCCCCCGTGGGGTGCCCCGCCCCCCGTGGGGGAGCCCCATCCCCCGTGGGGGAGCCCCGCCCCCCGTGGGGGAGCCCCGCCCCCCGTGGGGGAGCCCCGCCCCCCGTAGGCATCGTGGTGACCCTGCCACTAGTATCCATGAGAGAAGTTTCATTATTGTATGGCGTGTTGTCTCTGTAATGGGCCGCCGCCCCCTAGGGTGTCGCCAAGCTTATTACGCGGGTCTGTCTTGTTTCATCTGTAGCCGCTTCTGGTGTGATGAAATTGGAAGTAGATCAAACTGTGGTTGTTTTTATATAAAAATAAATGTGGTGTGTGTTTGTCGTGGCGGAAGTACCGGAAGAGGAAGTTGATATTTGAATCTGCTTTCCTCCCTTCCCTGATGGCACTCGTGCGCCCCCCCCTTCTCTGGCACTGCTGCCTCTCATCCTGATGGCACTGGTGCACCCCCCTCACTGGCACTGGTGCACCCCCCTCACTGGCACTGGTGCCCCCCTCACTGGCACTGCTGCCCCCTCACTGGCACTGGTGCCCCCTCACTGGCACTGTTCCCCCCTCACTGGCACTGCTGCCCCTCATCCTGATGGCACTGGTGCCTCTATATCTAGACACAGGTTCCTGGAATTGTCCAAGTTACAGCCCCGCTGTAACTTGTCCACTACGGGCTCACCATAGCCCGTGCTACTTGGAACTTGTTCCCAGTAGCTGAATCTTAAACAACAACTGGAATTGTCCTATCACCAGTGTGTCTTTGGAACAATTCGTACAGCAGTAGGCCCTTGAAATACCTTGAGAAAACTCGGTATGCAACCTGTCCTCTTACGAAGAACGTCGCTTTTCGCCCGTAGGCGTTACATGGGGCCTAAAATTGTCGTACTAGAAAGTGGAAGCGGCTCGCAAAAGTGACGTTCTGTCCCGTTTTATGTTTTCGGTCCTGTGGTAGGTTAGGCAACCCGTTCTCGACTCAAGTCCATTACATCCAGCGGTCGACCCCACACACACATTCATAAATTCATTCATTCATACTATTCATTCAAAACGGGAATTTTCTCAAATATAAATTAATATTATAATAGCATATGTATATATAGGCATAGGTTAGGTTAGGTGTTTAGGTTCTGTTGGCGATTATTTGTATTTGTAGTACGTGGGTGAAGCATTTACAGCGTTGTGGTTCGAACACAAGTCATCAGTGAAGCACTTGTTCCGGAAGTGTTCGAACGTCATCAGTTGTGAGTCGTGTGTAAACCGTTTTTCAGTCATAAACAGCTGGGGGTTGGCGGGTGGATGGGAATCACTTTTGGATCATTGTTTTCCAGGACGGGCTGGTTTACCAGCGACCACTTTCCATTGACCATTTTCTTGACGTTGGGAGAGACCTTAGGAGGACGGGCTGCGATCTGCCTATCCTCTCCATTTGCCACTGTCAAAAAGTACAACTATCTCTGCCTATCCAGTAATGTACGAACCCAAGCAACCCCCCCAAACCCCCCCAGACCCATGCACGGAAAACGTTAATATTACGGGGCTTGATGGCTAACTAATGCGTCGCATATTTTTAACGTATTGACAGATTCCATACACAATTGCTTACCAGGGGAGAGGAGAGGTTATACAAGATATACCGTAGAGTATGATGATCATCATCATTTGGTTTCACAGCTGCAGTTTACAGAATTTGGTTTGCCTCTAAGCAACGTTGTTTAAATGCAACTTGTTCGGGCTTATGTATGAGCTTAATGGCTCGGTCTTGAAACTGTTTCTTGAAGCCATTGACAGCTTAAAAACAATTTATTGAAGCCAATGACAGCTTAAAAACAATTTCCTGAAGCCACTCACAGCTTAAAAACAATTTCTTGAAGCCACTGACAGCTTGAAAACAATTTCTTGAAGCCAATGACAGCTTAAAAACAATTTCTTGAAGCCACTGACTGCTTAAAAGCAATTACTAATTTTTCTCGTAAGTAATTAAAGTGGTGAACTTGGGCAGAAAGAAGCGGGACGCGACCATGAGTGGGAATAGACCAGTTGTCGCGGTCCGGAGATCAGCGCTGTTAGGGTGTGTACCATCCCAGTCATGAACCTTGACTTTGGGGGGACAGTTGTGTACGTGATATAGCTCGACCGTATATCTTCTTCTTGGCCGCGAGGAGAAGACACTTCTTAACACTTCTTTTTCTTACACACACACACACACGCGCGCACACACACACACACACACACACACACACACTCACTCACTCACTCACTCACTCACTCACTCTTACTCCCTTAATTCATGCGTCACATGTATTATGAAAGCTACTAATCTTATTAATCTTATTATTAACGTAATAATATGACGTTTTCTATGCTGTGACCTCGATAGGTTAGGTGGGTTGCTGGGGTTATTACGTTTCTGGTTTGGCGTAAACAGTTGCATTTTTTTACGTAAGTGACAAATAGGGAGAACGGGCAAGATTTTCTTGATGAATGCCTAATCAGCCAGCCGATTGCTGTTTGAAATCATCAATCATCCCCTTTGTAACACCAATTTTAATGTGGTTGATGAACTCTTCAGCCCAAAGGGCAGCTGGAGGTTAAGCGTATTTCATCCTCCCTAGGGACGAGTCCTGCAGTCCTCATGTGGTACAGAGCCCTATCCCTTCCGGTTTGACATATATTTTTGTTAGAATTGAGACGAGATTCTAAACCCTGTTCAATGACCTCGTTGTGGTGGCTCGGTCTGAATGATATATGTGCGTTTTTTTCCGTATTGCCACGACCAATACTAATTATATACCTGAACTAATTATATTGAAATATTGGTCCTGTAGTTTGTAAAAAAAATAATATAAAGTGTTCATTTGTTAAATATAATTATCTTTAAAAATATTGAAGGTGATGTGGTGTGTAAATTGATCGTCAGGACTGTGATAGGCATTAGTAGGCCTAGTCAATCCATGCTTTAAGGCTGTTGTGTTACACGCAGTTTGCTTCGTAGGTTGTTAGAGTAGCGGTCTTGTCAGAACTGGTTGAAATAATAACCATTTATGTTCCTGTGTGTGCTCTCTCTCTCTCTCTCTCTTCTCTCCTCTCTCTTCTCTTTCTGCGCGTCACTGTCCGTGGGACTGTCACTCCCCGCTTGTTTCACTGTCTATGACGCTATTTCTGTCTCTTTGGGTAAGCAGTTTAACGAGCCATACGGAGAGGAAAGGGTCTTGGAGTGGTCATTAGTGTCGATCTTAAATACACAAAACATTCCCTATCTCGGAGTAACAATCCCCAATGCAATGTGGGGCGCCATAGCCAGGAATTTAGATTATAAAATGCCTTGGATGCTTTCATTCTTGGGTACTGTGTCGACCAGAGTCCCCACAGTACACAAGAATGTACTGTGTGTACACAGATGTGGTACATAGTCCCCCCCTGGAATGTGTACTGTGTCCACGAGCGGTTACAGCAGCACTGGTCTGCTCCTGCTGGTGGGCATGGAGACCCCTATGGCTGGGACCGGGTTCGAATCCTTCAGGGGGGGTCAAGAGTTTCCGGGTGTGTATTGGCGTGTTTATTTAATAAGGATTCTGAATTGTTTTATATAGTCATAGGGACTATAACAATTACATGTTTATATATATATATATATATATATATATATATATATATATATATATATATATATATATATATATATATGTCGTACCTAGTAGCCAGAACGCACTTCTCAGCCTACTATGCAAGGCCCGATTTGCCTAATAAGCCAAGTTTTCATGAATTAATTGCTTTTCGACTACCTAACCTAACTTTTTCGGGTACCTAACCTAACCTATAAAGATAGGTTAGGTTAGGTTAGGTTAGGTTGGTTAGGTTCGGTCATATATCTTCGTTAATTAAAACTCCAATAAAAAAAAATTGACCTCATACATAATGAAATGGGTAGCTTTATCATTTCATAAGAAAAAAATTAGAGAAAATATATTAATTCAGGAAAACTTGGCTTATTAGGCAAATCAGCCTACTATGCAAGGCCCGATTTGCCTAATAAGCCAAGTTTTCCTGAATTAATATATTTTCTCTAATTTTTTTCTTATGAAATGATAAAGCTACCCATTTCATTATGTATGAGGTCAATTTTTTTTTATTGGAGTTAAAATTAACGTAGATATATGACCGAACCTAACCAACCCTACCTAACCTTATCTTTATAGGTTAGGTTTGGTTAGGTAGCCGAAAAAGGTAGGTTAGGTTAGGTAGGTTAGGTAGTCGAAAAAACATTAATTCATGAAAACTTGGCTTATTAAGCAAATCGGGCCTTGCATAGTTGGCTGAGAAGTGCGTTCTGGCAACTAGGTACGACATATATATATATATATAATAAATAAATATATATATATATATATATATATATATATATATATATATATATATATATATATATATATATATATATATATATATATATATATATATATATGAATAAAAACTCACACCCCAGAAGTGACTCGAACCCATACTCCCAGAAGCAACGCAACTGGTAACTACAGGGCGCCTTAATCCGCTTGACCATCACGGCCGTCAAAAGGAAGTGATAGCCGAGGCTATTTGAGCCACTTCCCCGACGGCAACTCGGATGGTAATCTTGGGCATAGCATTTCACCAAATCACCTCATTCTTTGGGGCACACGTGAGGAACACAAATGCCCAAGATTACCATCCGAGTTGCCGTCGGGGAAGTGGCTCAAATAGCCTCGGCTATCACTTCCTTTTGACGGCCGTGATGGTCAAGCGGATTAAGGCGCCCTGTAGTTACCAGTTGCGTTGCTTCTGGGAGTATGGGTTCGAGTCACTTCTGGGGTGTGAGTTTTCATTCGCATATAGTCCTGGGGACCATTCAGGCTTGTTCGCATTTGTGTTCCTCACGTGTGCCCCAAAGAATGAGGTGATTTGGTGAAATGCTATGCCCAAGATTACCATCCGAGTTGCCGTCGGGGAAGTGGCTCAAATAGCCTCGGCTATCACTTCCTTTTGACGGCCGTGATGGTCAAGCGGATTAAGGCGCCCTGTAGTTACCAGTTGCGTTGCTTCTGGGAGTATGGGTTCGAGTCACTTCTGGGGTGTGAGTTTTCATTCGCATATAGTCCTGGGGACCATTCAGGCTTGTTCGCATATATATATATATATATATATATATATATATATATATATATATATATATATATATATATATATATATATATATGTCGTACCTAGTAGCCAGAACGCACTTCTCAGCCTACTATGCAAGGCCCAAATTGCCTAATAAGCCAAGTTTTCATGAATTAATATATTTTCTCAAATTTTTTTCCTATGAAATAATAAAGCTACCCATTTCATAATGTATAAGGTCAGTTTTTTGTTATTAGAGTTAAAATTAACATAGGTATATGACCGAACCTAACCAACCCTACCTAACCTAACCTATCTCTATAGGTTAGGTTAAGTTAGGTAGCCGAAAAAGTTAGGTTAGGTTAGGTTAAGGTAGGTTAGGTAGTCGAAAAACAATTAATTCATGAAAACTTGGCTTATTAGGCAAATTGGGCCTTGCATAGTAGGCCTAGAAGTGCATTCTGGCTACTAGGTACGACATATATATATATATATATATATATATATATATATATATATATATATATATATATATAATATACTGCTTATGGATATTGGCTATGGGGTAATTATTATACTTATCCAAAGATAAATTATGTATTGCCACAGATAATTATTAATTGCACTCGTTCAAAATTAATTATTGTACTTGCCCGGAACTAATTATTATACGGGCTAATCGTATGCCTGTATGCGGCCTATAGATAGTGTACTTCACTGTAATCACTGTTGATAGTGTGGGTAGTTCTCAAGAGGGGGGGGGGAAATAGCTAGATAGACCGTATTTTTATTTTTAGGCCTTAATTCGCTGAAATGGAATTAGTCTTGTTACCAATATTAATACTGAATAATATCTTATTGTGAATAAAAATAATGGTGTTATTCATCCAGGGTTTTTATGATTGACAGGTAAGACACGTGGCTGGCGACGGCTGATAGATCTGTCGTATTCTTCGTGGTAAGACCTTGAAGGTAGGTCGCTGAGAGGTTACTGCTTGGTTCTGGTCTTTGAGATGGTTTGTAGGGGACCTTGAAGAGGCCGCCACAGTGGCCGAGTGCTTGAAGAACAGGGTGTGTGTGTGTGTGTGTGTGGGTGGGTGTGTGTGTGTGTGTGTGTGTGTGTGTGTGTGTGGGTGTGGGTGTGGGTGTGTACTCACCTATTTGTGCTTGTGGGGGTTGAACTTTGGCTCTTTGGTCCCGCCTCTCAACCGTCAATCAGCTGGTGTACAGATTCCTGAGCCTACTGGGCTCTGTCATATCTACATTTGAAACTGTGTATGGAGTCAGCCTCCACCACATCACTGCCTAATGCATTCCATCTGTTAACTACTCTGACACTGAAAAAATTATTTCTAACGTCTCTGTGGCTGTAACGACTCTGTGGCGCACACACACACACACACACACACACACACACACACACACACACACACACACACACAAGAGTTAGACTGAAGAGTTAGGGGGGACATGATCACCATATTCAAGATTCTGAAGGGAATTGATAGGGTAGATAAAGACAGTCTATTTAACACAAGGGGAACACGCACAAGGGGACACAGGTGGAAACTGAGTGCCCAAATGAGCCACAGAGATATTAGAAAGAACTTTTTTAGTGTCAGAGTGGTTGACAAATGGAATGCATTAGGCAGTAATGTGGTGGAGGCTGACTCCATACACAGTTTCAAGTGTAGATATGATAGAGCCCAGTAGGCTCAGGAATCTGTACACCTGTTGATTGACGGTTGAGAGGCGGGACCAAAGAGCCAGAGCACAACCCCCGCAAACACAACTAGGTGAGTACACACACACACACACACACACACACACACACACACACACACACACACACACGTGTGTGTGTGTGTGTGTGTATGTGGTGACTGCATGGATGGTTCTCTTGTGTGAGGCTATTGGTTGTTCAGCCGTGTTTGGGAATGGAGCAGCGGAGGGGGAGGAGGGGGAAGGTGGTTTCACTGATGAAAGCTGGGGAGGGGGTGGTAGTGGGATCTCACCAGAGAGGATTCGTGCTCAATTGCTCGTTAGCATTAATAAACTACCTGAGCTAAGGTCTTGTATCTAGCGAAGTGTTTAGAGAGGTCGTAAGTTCGTTAAAATCTCATCAGTGTACAGAATGGTTTCATTACGACATTCAACTCCACCTTCCTAATTATTGTTTTTTTCTCCGGGGAAACTGCTTGGGTGTGTTGGCGTGTGAACTCTGTCGACCTGACGTGTAGCTTAAAGTTAAAGACCTCTTAAAGGCGTCTTGGGTCCGAGTGGGACTTAACGCCGCTGTGTACGAGTCTTTATGACTCGAGTCTTACATACCAGTCTTTATGACTCGAGTCTTACATACCAGTCTTTATGACTCGAGTCTTACATACGAGTCTTTATGACTCGAGTCTTACATACGAGTCTTTATGACTCGAGTCTTACATACGAGTCTTTATGACTCGAGTCTTACATACGAGTCTTTATGACTCGAGTCTTACTTACGAGTCTTTATGACTCGAGTCTTACATACGAGTCTTTATGACTCGAGTCTTACATACGAGTCTTTATGACTCGAGTCTTACATACGAGTCTTTATGACTCGAGTCTTACATACGAGTCTTTATGACTCGAGTCTTACATACGAGTCTTTATGACTCGAGTCTTACATACGAGTCTTTATGACTCGAGTCTTACATACGAGTCTTTATGACTCGAGTCTTACATACAAGTTTTGTATGTTCGCTCCAGTAAGATTATGTCCAAACTCCGGTAGTGTTCCAGCTTCTACGATTTAAGTACACACGTAGACAGACCGCTTATTGATGAAGCTGTAGATTGTAAACAAAAAAAAATATGCCCAGTACCCAGTAGCTTCCATCACTGGCATAGTTTTTTTTTGTTTTTTTTTTTTACATTTTTTCACATAGGAATAAACGACTTTTGACACCTGTTAGCAGGCTTTCAGCTTCCCCTTCCTCTTGTGAAGCCTTACTCTACTAGTTTTCCCCGCGACATTGGTTTACTTACTATTGGTTGGTTTACATTGGTGATTCATTGGATATAAATTGGTTTACGACCAAGACCAGAATTATTGCTTGATGAACAAGGTCAAGCATGTAAGGATTGGTACCCAGTCAACCATCTCTGACCGGGGCTCGAACCCAAACGAAATTGGTGGCGAGGCGTGGAGCGAGTGTGCTACCACTGACCCAGCAGAGGGCCTGTCGAGTCAGCGATAATGGTCGTGGCGTTGAACGAGGCTTGGAGGTCGTTGGCCGTGACACGTGATCAAATATAAACATTTAGAGGTCGTTAGGTGGTACTATATAATTGGCGAGGCCTCATGACTAGGGGGGCAAGGGGGGGGGAGGGAGTATTAAACTGTCGTTATTGTGTTCATCTAAGACAATACACGGCGTAGTTAAAGAGCGCCGAGGCTCGTATGTATGAGATGGTTTAATTAAGACTCGTGTCGAAGCTGAGATGATTATGAGGTTGGCTCAAACTGAATGGCGACCAGCAGTACAGACCGCGGGGCTCTTCAACCCTCGTGTTTACACAGACCGCCTGGCTCTTCAACCCTCGTGTTTACACAGACCGCCTGGCTCTTCAACCCTCGTGTTTACACAGACCGCGGGGCTCTTCAACCCTCGTGTTTACACAGACCGCCTGGCTCTTCAACCCTCGTGTTTACACAGACCGCCTGGCTCTTCAACCCTCGTGTTTACACAGACCGCGGGGCTCTTCAACCCTCGTGTTTACACAGACCGCCTGGCTCTTCAACCCTCGTGTTTACACAGACCGCGGGGCTCTTCAACCCTCGTGTTTACACAGACCGCCTGCCTCTTCAACCCTCGTGTTTACACAGACCGCGGGGCTCTTCAACCCTCGTGTTTACACAGACCGCCTGGCTCTTCAACCCTCGTGTTTACACAGACCGCGGGGCTCTTCAACCCCTCGTGTTTACACAGACCGCGGGGCTCTTCAACCTCGTGTTTACACAGACCAAGTGGCTCTTCAACCCCCGTGTTTACGCATACCGTCTGGCTCTTCAACCCTCGTGTTTACACAGACCGCCTGGCTCTTCAACCCCCCTGTTTACACAGACCGTCTGGCTCTTCAACCCTCGTGTTTACACAGACCAGGTGGCTCTTCAACCCTCGTGTTTACACAGACCGCCTGGCTCTTCAACCCCCGTGTTTACACAGACCGTCTGGCTCTTCAACCCCCGTGTTTACACAGACCAGGTGGCTCTTCAACCCTCGTGTTTACACAGACCGCCTGGCTCTTCAACCCTCGTGTTTACACATACCAGGTGGCTCTTCAACCCTCGTGTTTATACAGACCAGGTGGCTCTTCAACCCTCGTGTTTACACAGACCAGGTGGCTCTTCAACCCTCGTGTTTACACAGCCCGCCTGGCTCTTCAACCCCTGTGTTTACACAGACCGCGGGGCTCTTCAACCTCGTGTTTACACAGACCGCCTGGCTCTTCAACCCCCGTGTTTACACAGACCGCGGGGCTCTTCAACCTCGTGTTTACACAGACCGCCTGGCTCTTCAACCCCCGTGTTTACGCAGACCGCCTGGCTCTTCAACCCTCGTGTTTACACAGAACTTGGGGCTCTTCAACCCCCGTGTTTACGCAGACCGTCTGGCTCTTCAACCCCCGTGTTTACGCAGACCGTCTGGCTCTTCAACCCCCGTGTTTACGCAGACCGTCTGGCTCTTCAACCCCCGTGTTTACGCAGACCGTCTGGCTCTTCAACCCCCGTGTTTACGCAGACCGTCTGGCTCTTCAACCCCCGTGTTTACGCAGACCGCCTGGCTCTTCAACCCCCGTGTTTACGCAGACCATCTGGCTCTTCAACCCCCGTGTTTACGCAGACCGTCTGGCTCTTCAACCCCCGTGTTTACGCAGACCGCCTGGCTCTTCAACCCCCGTGTTTACGCAGACCGTCTGGCTCTTCAACCCCCGTGTTTACGCAGACCGTCTGGCTCTTCAACCCCCGTGTTCACGCAGATTGGTGCGTACTTTACGTATGCTCTCGCAAGCTCGACATCAATTATTACCTTGTACAGCATCCAGAAACTTGGTTTTACAGGTCGGAAGCTTGAGTAGTGTTTACAGGTGGACTTGTATAGCTCTGCTCCTCCCCCCCTTTGGCGCCATCCTTTTTCCTTGGCGCCTCCCTTTTGGCGCCTCTCTTTTCACTTGGCGCCTCCCTTTTCCCTTGGCGCCTCCCTTTTCCCTTGGCGCCTCCCTTTTCCCTTGGCGCCTCCCTTTTCCCTTGGCGCCTCCCTTTTCCCTTGGCGCCTCCCTTTTCCCTTGGCGCCTCCCTTTTCCCTTGGCGCCTCCCTTTTCCCTTGGCGCCTCCCTTTTCCCTTGGCGCCTCTCTTTTCCCTTGGCGCCTCCCTTTTCCCTTGGCGCCTCCCTTTTCCCTTGGCGCCTCCCTTTTCCCTTGGCGCCTCCCTTTTCCCTTGGCGCCTCCCTTTTCCCTTGGCGCCTCCCTTTTCCCTTGGCGCCTCCCTTTTCCCTTGGCGCCTCCCTTTTCCCTTGGCGCCTCCCTTTTCCCTTGGCGCCTCCCTTTTCCCTTGGCGCCTCCCTTTTCCCTTGGCGCCTCCCTTTTCCCTTGGCGCCTCCCTTTTCACTTGGCGCCTCCCTTTTCCCTTGGCGCCTCCCTTTTCCCTTGGCGCCTCCCTTTTCCCATGGCGCCTCCCTTTTCACTTGGCGCCTCCCTTTTCCCTTGGCGCCTCCCTTTTCCCTTGGCGCCTCCCTTTTCACTTGGCGCCTCCCTTTTGCCTTGGCGTCGGCGCCACCCCTCGGCAGCGTCGCCAGCTCTGGCATCAGCAGCAGGCAGAGCGGTGATGGAGCGCCGGTGTTAATATTGACGACCTCCCGCCAGCACGCCACTAATGACAGTTTTTGTGGCCGCGACGTGAGATATGCACTTAATTAAAGTTGTATTATTGAGAGTCCGGTGGTCAGAGCGGCGGCTGTTAGACTTATTCATGAGAGCTCTGATGGAGTCTTCCGGGGGGAATGGGGCGTGGGGTTAAGGGGTGATTGGGGTGTTGATAGTGCTGGGTTAGGGGGTGGGGTGGGGGGATAGTGCTGGGGGAGGGGGGGGGTGGTGGTGCTGGGGGAGAGGGTGGTGTCTGGTGGTGCTGGGGGAGGGTGGTGTCTGTGGTGGTGCTGGGGGAGGGTGGTGTCTCTGGTGGTGCTGGGGGGGGAAGGGGGGTGTCTGTGGTGGTTCTGGGGGGGGAAGGGGGGTGTCTGTGGTGGTGCTGGGGGAGGGTGGTGTCTCTGGTGGTGCTGGGGAGGGTGGTGTCTGTGGTGGTGCTGGGGGAGGGTGGTGTCTGTGGTGGTGCTGGGGGAGGGTGGTGTCTGTGGTGGTGCTGGGAGAGGGTGGTGTCTGTGGTGGTGCTGGGGAAGGGTGGTGTCTGTGGTAGTGCTGGGGGAGGGTGGTGTCTGTGGTGGTGCTGGGGGAGGGTGGTGTGTCTGGTGGTGCTGGGGGAGGGTGGTGTCTCTGGTGGTGCTGGGGGAGGGTGGTGTCTCTGGTAGTGCTGGGGGAGGGTGGTGTCTGTGGTAGTGCTGGGGGAGGGTGGTGTCTCTGGTGGTGCTGGGGGAGGGTGGTGTCTGTGGTAGTGCTGGGGGAGGGGGGGATTGTGCTAGGGGAGGGTGGTGTCTCTGGTAGTGCTGGGGGAGGGGGGGGATAGTGCTGGGGGGAGGGTGTTGTTTATGGTGGTGCTGGGGGAAGGAAGGGGGGTGTTTATAGTTGTTCTATATATTAATTGTAAACGATATGATGAACTGTATTTTTGTATTATATAGTATATAAGATAAGCTTCTTTTCCTGTAATAATAATTTTTCTCCTACTGCTACTCGGCAATGAGCCCCGGGGTGTGCCTGGAGCATACCTGGAAGGGGTTTCGAGGGTTCTAATATGCTCCGGAGCCCGTCACGGTATTGCAATACAGAGTATGTGTTGCTGTTTGTGATGAGGGGGGGGGTAGTTGGGACCCCCTCCTCCCCTTCCCTGACAGGGCGCTCCACGCTCGGAGGCTCCACAGACTATCGAGGGCGTGTTGTCAATCAACAGCTTGACGTCTCAAGACGGGCATTAAGAGGTGTGCTGCGAGCCGGAATACGACCGGAAAGGCTGTGTCTTGATTTATTAAATCTTGACAAAGGTTGTGTGTGTGTGTGTGTGTGTGTGTGTGTGTGTGTGTGTGTGTGTCTGTGTGTGTGTGTGTGTGTGTCTGTGTGTGTGTGTGTGTGTGTGTGGTGTGTGTGGTGTGTGTGTGGTGTATGTGTGGTGTGTGTGTGGTGTATGTGTGGTGTGTGTGTCTGTGTGTGTGTGTGTGTGTGTGTGTGTACTCGCCTATTTGTGCTTGCGGGGGTTGAGCTCTGGCTCTTTGGTCCCGCCTCTCAACTGTCAGTCAACTGGTGTGCAGGTTCCTGAGCCTACTGGGCTCTATTATATCTACACTTGAAACTGTGTATGGAGTCAGCCTCCACCACATCACTGCCTAATGCATTCCACCTGTTAACTACTCTTGACTTTTTCTAACGTCCCTGTGACTCATGTGGGTACTCAGTTTCCACCTGTGTCCCGTTGTTCGCGTACCACCCGTGTTGAATAGTTTATCCCTGTCTACCCGGTCGATTCAACTGAAGATTTTGTAGGTAGTGATCATGTCTCCCCTTACTCTTCTGTCTTCCAGTGTCGCAAGGTGCATTTCCCGCAGCCTTTCCTGTGTGTGTGTGTGTGTGTACAAAGGCTGTGTACTGTGTACTACACTACTATATATGTCTGGTGTTGACGCTCGGTAAACCATGAACAGTAGTACACACATAACTCACAATAGGGTGATACATCAAATGAACAAGGGCCGTGAATTGTGTAAAACTCCGGTCTATGTCTCGGAGAGGCTGCGGGATCCGCGTGAGAGCATCTCATTTCTCATCTTGAGAAATCATCTCAAGATAAGCAGCAGCACTCCCGGTTGCAATTCCTTTTACCATGTCGTGGCGTAATCGACTAAGGAGCGTCTGGGATCATTCCGGACGTAAGTTCGAACCCTCATCACGGCCCTTGTGGATTTGTTCTTTTAATGAACGGCAGGTTTTACCGCCACTAAAATATTGGCCTTGGTAGCTAAGTGGTTGTATTCAGTGCCTACAGCAAGGTAAGGGGTTGTATACAGTGCCTACAGCAAGGTAAGTGGTTGTATTCAGCGCCTACAGCAAGGTAAGGGATTGCATTCAGCGCCTATAGCAAGGTAAGGGGTTGTATTCAGTGCCTACAGCAAGGTAAGGGGTTGTATTCAGTGCCTACAGCAAGGTAAGTGGATGTATTCAGTGCCTACAACAAGGTAAGTGGTTGTATTCAGCGCCTACAGCAAGGTAAGTGGTTGTATACAGTGCCTACAGCAAGGTAAGTGGTTGCATTCAGCGCCTATAGCAAGGTAAGTGGATGTATTCAGTGCCTACAGCAAGGTAAGTGGTTGTATACAGTGCCTACAGCAAGGTAAGGGGTTGTATACAGTGCCTACAGCAAGGTAAGTGGTTGTATACAGTGCCTACAGCAAGGTAAGGGGTTGTATACAGTGCCTACAGCAAGGTAAGTGGATGTATTCAGTGCCTACAGCAAGGTAAGTGGTTGTATACAGTGCCTACAGCAAGGTAAGGGGTTGTATACAGTGCCTACAGCAAGGTAAGTGGATGTATTCAGTGCCTACATCAAGGTAAGGGGTTGTATTCAGCGCCTACAGCAAGGTAAGGGGTTGTATTCAGCGCCTACAGCAAGGTAAGTGGATGTATTCAGTGCTTACATCAAGTAAGTGGTTGTATTCAGCGCCTACAGCAAGGTAAGTGGTTGTATTCAGCGCCTACAGCAAGGTAAGTGGTTGTATACAGTGCCTACAGCAAGGTAAGGGGTTGTATACAGTGCCTACAGCAAGGTAAGTGGATGTATTCAGCGCGTACATCAAGGTAAGGGGTTGTATTCAGCGCCTACAGCAAGATATGTGGTTGTATTCAGCGCCTACAGCAAGATATGTGGTTGTATTCAGCGCCTACAGCAAGGTGTTCAGCCTCACGTGTACTTGTCATGTGTAAACATAGCATAAATATAATATAATATTTATGGAGTAACCAAAATTGGTGTGGAATGAAAGGTTTAACATCATTTGTCAAAAATGGAGAGACGTTTACATTCATAATTGCTAATAACGTGAGCATGCAGTAATTATATTCACCCGTGAATTGCAGGTTACATAAAATATGCAATTTGACTTGAAACAAATATTGATAAACGTTTAGCTAGTTATTTACTTTATCTAATGTGTACATGGACTCGGAAAATGTGTACATGGACTCGGATAATGTGTACATGGACTCGGAAAATATGTACATGGACTCGGAAAATATGTACATGGACTCGGATAATGTGTACATGGACACGGAAAATATGTACATGGACTCGGATAATGTGTACATGGACTCGGAAAATATGTACATGGACTCGGAAAATATGTACATGGACTCGGATAATGTGTACATGGACTCGGAAAATGTGTACATGGACTCGGAAAATATGTACATGGACTCGGATAATGTGTACATGGACACGGAAAATATGTACATGGACTCGGATAATGTGTACATGGACTCGGAAAATATGTACATGGACTCGGATAATGTGTACATGGACACGGAAAATATGTACATGGACTCGGATAATGTGTACATGGACTCGGAAAATATGTACATGGACTCGGAAAATGTGTACATGGACTCGGAAAATGTGTACATGGACTCGGATAATGTGTACATGGACTCGGATAATGTGTACATGGACTCGGATAATGAGTACATGGACTCGGATAATGTGTACATGGACTCGGATAATGTGTACATGGACTCGGATAATGTGTACATGGACTCGGATAATGTGTACATGGACTCGGATAATGTGTACATGGACTCGGATCATGTGTACATGGACTCGGATAATGTGTACATGGACTCGGATCATGTGTACATGGACTCTGATAACGATTTCGGGGCTTAGCGTCTCCGTGGCCCGGTTCTCAACCAGGCCTCCTTTTTTGCTACACATCCCCAGGAAGCAGCCCGTAGCAGCTGTCGCAACTCCCAGGTACCTATTTACTGCTAGGTGAACAGGGGCATCAGGGTGAAAGAAACGCTGCCCATTTGTTTCCGCCTAAACCGGGGATCGAACCTCAGGACTACGAATCCCGAGTGCTGTCCACTCAGCCGTCAGGCCCCTGGACGATCACAAAACGATCACAATGTTGTGGGGACGGTAGAGCGACGGTTTCGCTTCATGCAGGTCGGCGTTCAATTCCCGACTGTCCAAGTGGTTGGGGCACTATTCCTTCCTCACCGTCCCATCCCACATCCTTATCCTGATCCCTTCCAAGTGCTATATGGCCGTAATGGCTTGGCGCTTTATCCTGATAGTTCCCTCCCTTCCATAAGTAGAACAAGAGCAGGATTCTCCTACACTTCCTCAACACTGGCCGAGCTGTCACACTGGCCGAGCTGTCACACTGGCCGAGCTGTCACACTGGCCGAGCTGTCACACTGGCCGAGCTGTCACACTGGCCGAGCTGTCACACTGGCCGAGCTGTCACACTGGCCGAGCTGTCACACTGGCCGAGCTGTCACACTGGCCGAGCTGTCACACTGGCCGAGCTGTCACACTGGCCGAGCTGTCACACTGGCCGAGCTGTCACACTGGCCGAGCTGTCACACTGGCCGAGCTGTCACACTGGCCAAGCTCTCACACTGGCCAAGCTCTCACACTGGCCAAGCTCTCACACTGGCCAAGCGCTCTCACTGGCCGAGCTCTCACACTGGCCAAGCGCTCTCACTGGTCGAGCTCTCACACTGGCCGAGCTCTCACACTGGCCAAGCTCTCACACTGGCCAAGCTCTCACACTGGCCAAGCTCTCACACTGGCCAAGCTCTCACACTGGCCAAGCTCTCACACTGGCCAAGCTCTCACACTGGCCAAGCTCTCACACTGGCCAAGCTCTCACACTGGCCAAGCTCTCACACTGGCCAAGCTCTCACACTGGCCGAGCTCTCACACTGGCCGAGCTCTCACACTGGCCAAGCTCTCTCACTGACCGAGCTCTCACACTGGCCGAGCTCTCACACTGGCCGAGCTCTCACACTGGCCGAGCTCTCACACTGGCCAAGCTCCCACACTGGCCGAGCTCTCACACTGGCCGAGCTGTCACACTGGCCAAGCTCTCACACTGGCCAAGCTCTCACACTGGCCGAGCTCTCACACTGGCCGAGCTCTCACACTGACCAAGCTCTCACACTGACCAAGCTCTCACACTGGCCGAGCTCTCACACTGGCCAAGCTCTCTCACTGGCCGAGCTCTCACACTGGCCAAGCTCTCACGCTGACCAAGCTCTCACACTGGCCAAGCTCTCACACTGGCCAAGCTCTCACACTGGCCAAGCTCTCACACTGACCAAGCTCCCACACTGGCCGAGCTCTCACACTGGCCAAGCTCTCACACTGGCCAAGCTCTCACGCTGACCAAGCTCTCACACTGGCCAAGCTCTCACACTGGCCGAGCTCTCACACTGGCCAAGCTCTCACACTGACCAAGCTCTCACACTGGCCAAGCTCTCACACTGACCAAGCTCTCACACTGGCCAAGCTCTCACACTGGCCAAGCTCTCACACTGGCCAAGCTCTCACACTGGCCAAGCTCTCACACTGGCCAAGCTCTCACACTGGCCAAGCTCTCACACTGGCCGAGCTCTCACACTGGCCAAGCTCTCACACTGGCCAAGCTCTCACACTGGCCGAGCTCTCACACTGGCCAAGCTCTCACACTGGCCAAGCTCTCACACTGGCCGAGCTCTCACACTGGCCAAGCTCTCACACTGGCCAAGCTCTCACACTGGCCGAGCTCTCACACTGGCCAAGCTCTCACACTGACCAAGCTCTCGCACTGGCCAAGCTCTCACACTGGCCAAGCTCTCACACTGGCCAAGCTCTCGAATTGCTCTGGGTAATTATCTGAACTAAACACCAAATAACATTCACAATTGTTTTAGTTCACTAACTTCTACTAGTGAACTACTTTTCTAATTCCTAACAAACAAATGCCTAACAAATGCAAATTCCTAACAAACTCATTTCTACTACTTTTACTGGAAAGTTAGTGTTAGTATGACCATCTCTCTCTCTCTCTCTCTCTCTCTCTCTCTCTCTCTCTCTCTCTCTCTCTCTCTGTCTCTGTCTCTGTCTCTGTCTCTGTCTCTGTCTCTCTCTCTCTCTCTCTCTCTCTGTCTCTGTCTCTCTGTCTCTCTGTCTCTCTGTCTCTCTGTCTCTCTGTCTCTCTGTCTCTCTGTCTCTCTGTCTCTCTGTCTCTCTGTCTCTCTGTCTCTCTGTCTCTCTGTCTCTCTGTCTCTCTGTCTCTCTGTCTCTCTGTCTCTCTCTCTCTCTCTCTCTCTCTCTCTCTCTCTCTCTCTCTCTCTCTCTCTCTCTCTCTCTGTCTCTCTGTCTCTCTGTCTCTCTGTCTCTCTGTCTCTCTGTCTCTCTGTCTCTCTGTCTCTCTGTCTCTCTCTCTCTCTCTCTCTCTCTCTCTCTCTCTCTCTCTCTCTCTCTCTCTCTCTCTCTCTTGTCAAGAGTGATCTTATTCATAATTAACCATGCCTATACATCTTTATTTTACATCTTTATAACTTTATTCATAATTAACATGCCTATACATCTTCATTTTTGTTAGCTTCATTTGTTAGTGTATTTTTATTCCCAGTCCCAGTTTGTGTTATTAACTGAACATTACGGTAATAGAATAACTGCAAGGGACTGTTGATAACTGGAGGCGTAATCTAAGATGAGGTCTGATAAAGACATTTTGTGCCCTCTGTAATGCTTTTTGCGCTACCGCTCACAGGATAGGTATGGGGTGCACAATAAACTATCTATGGAGGAAGAACTCTGGAGAGTAAACACTCCAAGAAAAGATGGAATAGATCCCTAGTCATGAGTTTCTTGTTGGTGTTTAAGATTCGCTGCCTGGAACACAAAGTTCCAAGTAGCACGGGCTATGGTGAGCCCGCAGTAGTCTTGAGATTCTTGTAATTGTTAAGTGCTTTCTTGCGTTCGTGATACTTGCTGTATACTGTGTCTGAGCTCGTGGTGTATACAGTGTGTATAAGGGCAAATATGTTCATATGGACGAGTTGTGCAGTATGCATTCTAAGTATATATACATACATAATGCGCTCCTATTAATTCAGCGTTGTTATGGGATATGTAATATGGTAATTACATGGGGCCGTTCCAGGGGGAAGTTAGGAACATATGAAACCGATATTGGCGAGGCTGTTTGGGTCCCACGTTGGGAGAGCTGCCTGATCCCTAGGGCTAATTGGTACAGGGATGTGGCCTGGTGCTGGTGGTACAGGGATGTGGCCTGGTGCTGGTGGTGCAGGGATGTGGCCTGGTGCTGGTGGTGCAGGTGTGGTGGTACAGGGATGTGGCCTGGTGCTGGTGGTGCAGGTGTGGTGGTACAGGGATGTGGCCTGGTGCTGGTGGTGCAGGTATGGTGGTACAGGGATGTGGCCTGGTGGTGCAGGTGTGGTGGTACAGGGATGTGGCCTGGTGCTGGTGGTACAGGTGTGGTGGTACAGGGATGTGGCCTGGTGCTGGTGGTGCATGTGTGGTGGTACAGGGATGTGGCCTGGTGCTGGTGGTGCAGGTGTGGTGGTACAGGGATGTGGCCTGGTGCTGGTGGTACAGGGATGTGGCCTGGTGCTGGTGGTGCAGGTGTGGTGGTACAGGGATGTGGCCTGGTGCTGGTGGTGCAGGTGTGGTGGTACAGGGATGTGGCCTGGTGCTGGTGGTGCAGGTGTGGTGGTACAGGGATGTGGGCTGGTGCTGGTGGTGCAGGTGTGGTGGTACAGGGATGTGGCCTGGTGCTGGTGGTGCAGGTATGGGGTACAGGGATGTGGCCTGGTGCTGGTGGTGCAGGTGTGGTGGTACAGGGATGTGGCCTGGTGCTGGTGGTGCATGTGTGGTGGTACAGGGATGTGGGCTGGTGCTGGTGGTGCAGGTGTGGTGGTACAGGGATGTGGCCTGGTGCTGGTGGTGCAGGTATGGGGTACAGGGATGTGGCCTGGTGCTGGTGGTGCAGGTGTGGTGGTACAGGGATGTGGCCTGGTGCTGGTGGTGCATGTGTGGTGGTACAGGGATGTGGCCTGGTGCTGGTGGTGCAGGTGTGGTGGTACAGGGATGTGGCCTGGTGCTGGTGGTACAGGGATGTGGCCTGGTGCTGGTGGTGCAGGTGTGGTGGTACAGGGATGTGGGCTGGTGCTGGTGGTGCAGGTGTGGTGGTACAGGGATGTGGCCTGGTGCTGGTGGTACAGGTGTGGTGGTACAGGGATGTGGCCTGGTGCTGGTGGTGCATGTGTGGTGGTACAGGGATGTGGCCTGGTGCTGGTGGTGCAGGTGTGGTGGTACAGGGATGTGGCCTGGTGCTGGTGGTACAGGGATGTGGCCTGGTGCTGGTGGTGCAGGTGTGGTGGTACAGGGATGTGGGCTGGTGCTGGTGGTGCAGGTGTGGTGGTACAGGGATGTGGGCTGGTGCTGGTGGTGCAGGTGTGGTGGTACAGGGATGTGGCCTGGTGCTGGTGGTGCAGGTATGGTGGTACAGGGATGTGGGCTGGTGCTGGTGGTACAGGGATGTGGCCTGGTGCTGGTGGTACAGGGATGTGGCCTGGTGCTGGTGGTACAGGGATGTGGCCTGGTGCTGGTGGTGCAGGTGTGGTGGTACAGGGATGTGGCCTGGTGCTGGTGGTGCAGGTATGGGGGTACAGGGATGTGGCCTGGTGCTGGTGGTGCAGGTGTGGTGGTACAGGGATGTGGCCTGGTGCTGGTGGTGCAGGTATGGGGTACAGGGATGTGGCCTGGTGCTGGTGGTGCAGGTGTGGTGGTACAGGGATGTGGCCTGGTGCTGGTGGTGCAGGTATGGTGGTACAGGGATGTGGGCTGGTGCTGGTGGTGCAGGTATGGGGGTACAGGGATGTGGCCTGGTGCTGGTGGTGCAGGTGTGGTGGTACAGGGATGTGGCCTGGTGCTGGTGGTGCAGGTATGGGGTACAGGGATGTGGCCTGGTGCTGGTGGTGCAGGTGTGGTGGTGCAGGTGTGGTGGTACAGGGATGTGGCCTGGTGCTGGTGGTGCAGGTATGGGGTACAGGGATGTGGCCTGGTGCTGGTGGTGCAGGTGTGGTGGTACAGGGATGTGGCCTGGTGCTGGTGGTGCAGGTGTCGTGGTACAGGGATGTGGCCTGGTGCTGGTGGTGCAGGTGTGGTGGTACAGGGATGTGGCCTGGTGCTGGTGGTGCAGGTGTGGTGGTACAGGGATGTGGCCTGGTGCTGGTGGTGCAGGTGTCGTGGTACAGGGATGTGGCCTGGTGCTGGTGGTGCAGGTGTGGTGGTACAGGGATGTGGCCTGGTGCTGGTGGTGCAGGTGTGGTGGTACAGGGATGTGGCCTGGTGCTGGTGGTGCAGGTGTGGTGGTACAGGGATGTGGCCTGGTGCTGGTGGTGCAGGTGTGGTGGTACAGGGATGTGGCCTGGTGCTGGTGGTGCAGGTGTGGTGGTACAGGGATGTGGCCTGGTGCTGGTGGTGCAGGTGTGGTGGTACAGGGATGTGGCCTGGTGCTGGTGGTGCAGGTGTGGTGGTACAGGGATGTGGCCTGGTGCTGGTGGTGCAGGTGTGGTGGTACAGGGATGTGGCCTGGTGCTGGTGGTGCAGGTGTGGTGGTACAGGGATGTGGCCTGGTGCTGGTGGTGCAGGTGTGGTGGTACAGGGATGTGGCCTGGTGCTGGTGGTGCAGGTGTGGTGGTACAGGGATGTGGCCTGGTGCTGGTGGTGCAGGTGTGGTGGTACAGGGATGTGGCCTGGTGCTGGTGGAAGGTCGCCCCGAGTCAGCATAATCCTACAATCAACGGACGACACATTTTGTTTACAAACGGATTGGGCTTCAGAGTAGCGAGCGCGCTGGTGTAGTGGAGTGTACGGGTACACTCAACTAAAATGCGCTACACCCAGGTAATGGAGTCTCACCTGACTCTACCTAGGCTCGTGGGACGACACTGAATTCCTGGGCCCCAGTTTTTTTTTGTCAGTGACCAATTATCTGGAGCAAGCAGTTCACATTGTCGCTCTGTTATCGGATTTGTTCTTGAAACAGTGAACATGTTCTGTTATTAGTTCATTCCACCTGCTCACCATATTCGTGTTGAAGGATTGGTTCCTTCCATAACCGCATCCTCTCGTGCACTGTTGATGAACTAAGATATTTTCTTAATCTTGTCAATTTAAGAATCTTTTACGTCTCGACCATGGCACCTCTCCCTGCTGCTTTCCAGCGATATGGGAGCCTCTCTCGGCCTATCGTCTTTGTTTATATGAGTGGCTTTAGGCTCCATAACCTTTCCCTTTTGAATGTTCTACCTCCCACTAACTTACCAAGTGTTTTACTTAACTCCATTATTACTTATCAGGCTAGTCTTGCTTTTTCTTAAATGCATTATGACTTATCCGACTGTTCTTGCTCTTTCTCAACATATCTTTGTTGCCAGCGGTGGCGATTTCCTGGTGGTGTATCCAGCAGGCTGGCAAAGAGTACAGGCTGGCAAAGAGTACAGGCTGGCAAAGAGTACAGGCTGGCAAAGAGTACAGGCTGGCAAAGAGTACAGGCTGGCAAAGAGTACAGGCTGGCAGAGAGTACAGGCTGGCAGAGAGTGCAGGCTGGCAGAGAGTGCAGGCTGGCAGAGAGTGCAGGCTGGCAGAGAGTGCAGGCTGGCAAAGAGTACAGGCTGGCAAAGAGTACAGGCTGGCAGAGAGTACAGGCTGGCAGAGAGTACAGGCTGGCAGAGAGTGCAGGCTGGCAGAGAGTGCAGGCTGGCAGAGAGTGCAGGCTGGCAGAGAGTGCAGGCTGGCAGAGAGTGCAGGCTGGCAGAGAGTGCAGGCTGGCAGAGAGTGCAGGCTGGCAGAGTGTGCAGGCTGGCAGAGAGTGCGGGCTGGCAGAGAGTGCGGGCTGGCAGAGAGTGCGGGCTGGCAGAGAGTGCGGGCTGGCAGAGAGTGCGGGCTGGCAGAGAGTGCGGGCTGGCAGAGAGTGCGGGCTGGCAGAGAGTGCGGGCTGGCAGAGAGTGCGGGCTGGCAGAGAGTGCGGGCTGGCAGAGAGTGCGGGCTGGCAGAGAGTGCGGGCTGGCAGAGAGTGCGGGCTGGCAGAGAGTGCGGGCTGGCAGAGAGTGCGGGCTGGCAGAGAGTGCGGGCTGGCAGAGAGTGCGGGCTGGCAGAGAGTGCGGGCTGGCAGAGAGTGCGGGCTGGCAGAGAGTAGAGGCTGGCAGAGAGTGCGGGCTGGCAGAGAGTAGAGGCTGGCAGAGAGTAGAGGCTGGCAGAGAGTAGAGGCTGGCAGAGAGTAGAGGCTGGCAGAGAGTAGAGGCTGGCAAAGAGTGCAGGCTGGCAAGATGTGGTGGGGGGTGGTAATGGAATAGGGTGCTCCGGCGACCCGGAGGCCATTTTAGCGTTGTTTGTGTGTGGATTTTGGCCAAATATTATGAGACAGGCTAAGTGGGTGTTGTATTCTCCCGGGGTTTGTCCCACAACCCCCCCCACAACCCCCCCATAACCCCCCCACAACCCCCCTCAGTGGCGGGTCGAGGCCTCCTGGTGGGTAGGAGCCTCGTTGAGGCGGTAGGAAATGTATTTTTTTCCATCCGAAGTGTCCTGGATATTGGAATTATTCCAGGGGTGTAATTTATCCAGTTTCACTGTGATTATAAACAGTGAGAGTTTTAGTTATTATTTGAAATAGGCGCAGTGTGACCAGTAGTTAGGGGTGTTTGTGAACGTTAATTATTATATATCCTCATCTCCCCTCTACACCTTCTGGGGTTTAAACTCCAGGGGCCGGATTCACGAAGCAGTTACGCAAGCACTTACGAACGTGTACATCTTTCCTCGATCTTTGACGGATTTGGTTACATTTATTAAACAGTTGACAAGCATGAAAACTTGCCAATCAACTGTTGTTATTGTTATAAACAGCCTCCTGGTGCTTCGGAGCTCATTAACTGTGTAATAATTGTAAACAAAGCCGCCAAAGATTGAGAAAAGATGTATAGGTTCGTAAGTGCTTGCTTAACTGCTTCGTGAATGTGGCCCCAGTTCCTGATATCATACACAGACACACTAACCATGCTGTAAACCCCTAGTTTCTGAAGGTTGTTGCCTTGTCTCTGATCAGAAAGTTACCTGGATTATTGGCCAGTTTGGCCACCAGCCGCTGGCATCTACCACCTGCTGTGTGGCTTACATCAGAGACTCGCGGGCTATCTTGAGGTTATCTTGAGATGATTTCGGGGCTTCTTAGTGTCCCCGCGGCCCGGTCCTCGACCAGGTCTCCACCCCCAGGAAGCAGCCCGTGACAGCTGACTAACACCCAGGTACCTATTTTACTGCTAGGTAACAGGGGCATAGGGTGAAAGAAACTCTGTCCATTGTTTCTCGCCGGCACCTGGGATCGAAACAGGCCAAACAGGCTTGGCGGCCTGTTTTTGTTTTGACTCGGAGAAGGCATATGTGCTTCCTTTTAGTGTAGTGTCCCCTCCTGGTATTCTGTTATCGTCTTCACTATCATCACTTTAGGTGGAAATATAGCAACTATTTCTCTGCCCGTGTCTACTCGCCTTGCTGTGACGGCGAGGGGGTATAGGAAGTCCATCAGTTGTCACCTCACCCGACCTTCAATCACCCCTGGTACTGGAACCAGTACACCAGTCGATTGAAAGGTTGAGAGGCGGGACCCGAGAGGTGTAGTTCCTCCCGCTCAGCTATGTACCTACTCGGTTACCCATTTGGTCAAAGAAACGGCTGCCATAATGTTATCAGGATGTAATGAGTTGAAGCAACACGAGACCAGTAGAACACTGTATCGTGTCGGAACACGTCCCTGAGTCGGTTAAGAAAAATATATTATGTGGGGGTCTGACGACATCATCATTTCACTTTCAAGTTACTAGTTTAGGTCATTTATTACGCTCTTCGTACCCATCCTGTGAGTGGCAGTGTGCCCATACCCGTCCTGTTTGTGGTAGTGTGTGCCCATACCCATCCTGTGAGTGGTAGTGTGTGCCCATACCCATCCTGAGAGTGGTAGTGTGCGCCCATACCCATCCTGTGAGTGGTAGTGTGCCCATACCCATCCTGTGAGTGGTAGTGTGTGCCCATACCCATCCTGTGAGTGGTAGTGTGCCCGTACCCATCCTGTGAGTGGTAGTGTGCCCATACCCATCCTGTGAGTGGCAGTGTGCCCATACCCATCCTGTTAGTGGTAGTGTGTGCCCATACCCATCCTGTGAGTGGCAGTGTGCCCATACCCATCCTGTGAGTGGCAGTGTGTGCCCATACCCATCCTGTGAGTGGTAGTGTGTGCCCATACCCATCCTGTGAGTGGTAGTGTGTGCCCATACCCATCCTGTGAGTGGTAGTGTGTGCCCATACCCATCCTGTGAGTGGTAGTGTGTGCCCATACCCATCCTGTGAGTGGTAGTGTGTGCCCATACCCATCCTGTGAGTGGTAGTGTGTGCCCATACCCATCCTGTGAGTGGTAGTGTACCCATACCCATCCTGTGAGTGGCAGTGTGCCCATACCCATCCTGTGAGTGGTAGTGTACCCATACCCATCCTGTGAGTGGTAGTGTACCCATACCCATCCTGTGCAGGACCAAAGAGCCAGAGCTCAATCCCCGCAAACGCAACTAGGTGAGTACACACTCTCTCTCACTCTCTCTCACTCTCTCTCTTTCTCTCACTCTCTCTCTCACTCTCTCTCTCTTTCTCTGGTGTGTAGGACTGGGGTCTGGTAGCTGAGTGGACAGCGCGCGGTACTCGTAATCCTGTGGCCCGTGTTTGATTCTTGGCGCCGGCAGAGGCAAATGGGCAGTTTCTTTTACCCTGATGCTCCTGTTACCTAGCAGTAAATAGGTACCTGGGAGTTGAGACAGCTGTTACCGGCTGCTTCCTGTGTGTGTGTGTGTGTGTGTGTGTTCGTACTTGAATCTGCTGGGATTTGCGTTGCATGAGCTTTGAATTGTGATCGATAGACTATTGTACCTGAGGGGAAGGGAGAGTCGGAGGGAGACATTTGAAAGGGAATTGAGAGAGGGGAAGATAGAGGGTGGTGCAGATTCTGATATATAAAACGTGTGTGTGTGTGTGTGTGTGTGTGTGTGTGTGTGTGTGTGTGTGTGTGTGTGTGTGTGTGTGTGTGTGTGTGTGTGTGTGGGGGGGGGGGTCACCATATAGCAGAGAGGTTATCTTGAGGTTATCTTGAGATGAGTGGACTCGCTGTACAATAACTTCGCTCGTTGAAGGAACGCTGAAGCGACCTCTACTAATACTTTTCTCTCTCTTCTCGTATGTCAATCCTTATCCTGACCCCTTCTAAGTGCTATATAGTCGTAATGGCTTGGTGCTTTCCCCCTGATAATTCTCTCTCTTTCGTATGTGCGTGTGTGTTTGGGGGAGATGGTTGGGGGGGGGGAAGGGAAGGGAACTATCAGGGGGGAAAGCGCCAAGCCATTACGACTATGTAGCACTGGGAAGGGGGGATAAGGATTTGGGATAGGACGGGGGGAAGGAATAGTGCCCCAACCACTTGGATGGTCGGGGATTGAACGCCGACCTGCATGAAACGAGACCGTCGCTTTACCGTCCAGCCCAAGTGGTTGGGCAGGGGGGGGGGGACAGAGGAGTGTACCAAAAAAAAAAAAAAAAATTAGTAACATATTGACACGGGGGCCATTGGCAGAGTAGTTACATAGTTCAGTTCTCTTGGGTTGTCACAGTGTACACACTACAATGTGCTCACTGGACCAGGAACGCACGAACCCAAACAACCCACTTAACCTAATAAACAGGTGCATAGAAAACGTGGGTATTTGTGAGCCGCTGCTTTTCATAGTACTTTGTAAATATGTTCGTTAGGAACCGTACTAAGGTACACACGTGAAAAATAGAGAATGCTTAACGCGTTTTCGGCTACGTCGCCTTCATCAGAGCAAAGTAGAATGGAGTTCTATTCGCTCCATTCTACTTTGCTCTGATGAAGGCGATGTAGCCGAAAACGCGTTAAGCATTCTCTATTTTTCACATGTGGTTTTTCCACATACTTAGATCAGTGTTTTTTTTATAATTATTGCATATATATATATATACACATACATTTTGAGGTGCCACGAGAGGAAGAACGGTGAGAGCTACTGTATGAGGCAGTTCGGTAGAGAGTTGTATTGATGACTTGAAAACTCTTAGGTTAATTAAGGAAACTTTTCCTGTGAGTGACGTGCGCGTCTTGAGCTAACAACTTGGCCTTTGAAGGTAAACTCAGGCGCATAGGCTTGGGTGGCATGCGTGTGCTCACCTAGGTTGTTATTTAAGATTCAGCTACTGGAACACAATATCCCATGTAGCACGGGCTATGGTGAGCCCATACGTGGAGGCTCCTGGGAGCCATTATTTGTATCAGTAGCTGATACTGGGGATGGGGTTCGTGGACGCGTCAATCCAATCCTAGACCATGAGGCTGGTCAAACCGGTGAATTGATGGGGGTACATACGTCGCTCACAGTTGAGTGCCCCAGGAGTCAGCAGGACTGTCGGCGGGGCTGGCCACAGTCGGCCGGTCTAGGGGGGAGATGTCCGGCTGTTAAAAGAGACGTAATTTCCTTATACCAGTTCCTCGAAGTTGGTAGTCTGGTCGAATTTCCTTCTTCAAGTTGTTGTAGCTGTGGTTGAGGCGTTCTTGAGGGACGACCATGCAAAGGATTCGTCCTGCTTCCCTGCACTTGTATTCCCAGTAGTCGTTGTGGATTATGGAGTTATGCTGTCTGTCTTCCTTGGAAAGTGCGCGGCCACGTCGGATATACCCGAAGGAGGCAGCGTGGGAACATGTGAGTCTAGTTGCGGTGGTGGATCTGGAGGGGGAGATGCTTCCAGGGCGGCCACATGAGAGGCGGGGCGAGCTGGTGACATTGACTGAAGCATGGGGGGTCGGACGAGTCTTCGGAGTCTGCTTCGTCGTCCTGGTCAGCTGACCTGGAGGGGCTGCTGTCATACCTGTCAGTGGGACAAGCTCAAGAACTGTGGAGTTGCTGTGGCCGGACGGTGAGGGCTCCCTGGGGGTCGGCTCGGTGGTCTCTGGGGCAGAGGGTCCGGTAGCAGTTGTGGAAGCTGGAAGGTCATCGGGTACAGCAGCTTTCGGAAGTCCATTCGCGAAGAACAATGGTGAGTCCGTAGCTTACCTGCCACAGGAGCGGGGCAAGTAGCACGGGCTATGGTGAGCCCGTAGTGGACTTACCTGGCACAGGAGCGGTGCTGTGTAGGGATGGAGAAAGCGGTAGCCGTCGTCTTTAGGATTTCCTCCTGCCGGAAGAGACAGTCAGGTGAGACCGCAGAGTGTGGGCCATAGCCCAGCAGGCAGCGTCGGTGGGTGAAGGTGCAGTTTGTGTAGTGGTGCTCCTGCGAGCAGAGGCTGCATCTCTGCGCTCGCTCGGTGCACTTTGTGGTGTAGTGAGAGTACTTGAAGCATTGCCGTAGCTCCGTGAAGGTCACTTGGGTGGGTGGTAAGGTAAGTCCTGCACACTTAAGTCTGTAGTCCGTGGCGGCGTGGGTCGCCGTGGCGAAGGTCACCTTCTGTGTTGGTTTGCTGTTGACTTCGGCGTTGGAGATGGTCTTGACCGCTACCGCTGTCAGCGTCGGGTTCTGGTTGTTGATGCTGGCGGGGATGTCGTCGTCGTCGCGGTCGGTGATCCATGTGCTGATATTCTTTGCGTACACGGTCCTGTCCGCCAGGTAGCGTCGTGAGGGTGATGCCGGCGTCTTGCAGGGTGGTCGTGGCGGTTGTGGTGAATATCTTCTCAAGGTCCGAATCCCTGGAGAAGAGCAGGTGAACACCCTCTCTTGTCTCCAGGATGTCGGCCGGTGAGACGTTGGCGGCGGAGATTTGTGCTAAAATCTCGGTGGTGGAGAGAACGAGGTTCTCCCGGAGGTGAACCCTGACCCTATGCAACATGGTGCAGGTGGGTCCTGGACCATAGGAGCTTGGGTCGGCAGCAAAGATGGATGTTTGGAGTGAATGTGATCTCCATGTCATTACATCTTAAGATGTAATGACACCTTAAGTACACAGACCATTTGCAATAGACATTGAGACAATTCAACAAAGTTACAATCTTGGTGCAAAATTCTTAGATCTCTCCAGAATATCATCAATCTTTCCGTTGTGACACGTCCAGGCTATTTGTTCAGGAACAGTCCTTATCTCAGTGTTGCTATATACATTAGTCAACGGACAATCAAGAACATAATGGGCAAGGGTGTGAGACCTTAACATACCACATAGTTTACACTTCGTGTCATTATCATTAACACCTATCCCATATTCCCAGTAATATTTGTACCCAAGCCTGAGCCGCATGTACACAGTCACTCCAAGCATTTCTTCTTTTACCATAAATGAAATGGGTGTTTTGACTCGCATGTAGTGTTGCATGGTGTTACTTCCCTCATACATTATACCTCTCCTCGCCACTTCTACCTGTGCCTGAATATTTCTAATTTTGCTTCTTATTTGTCTCTTTGTTAAAACACATTCAATGTCAACTTGTGGTCTTGATGTGGCACGTTTGGCCAGGTCATCCGCCACCTCGTTGAGCACTATTCCAACATGAGATGGAATCCACATGAATTTCACTCTCTGACCTTTGGGGAAAACATCTGTTTCCAGCGGCTTGAGTCGTGGTGGTTCACCAAACTAGCAGAGAGGTCATATTAAGCTAGTTCGGACTAGCATAGAAAAAATAGGTATATTTGTGCATGTTATCAAAATGCCGCGTTCTCTAAGAGGATTCTCATCATTACACACAGAGATCACACTAACCCTGTCGTAGCTCAGTCGATTAAGGCCGTGTCTGGGATGCTCCCAGACGCAGGTTCGAATCCTCGTCACGTCCCTTGTGGATTTGTTCATTCTCATCATAACTGCCGACAGCTGATCATATTTTTTGTACATTTCTAAAAGTGAGTCCCAGGGGAGGCGGGGGGAGCTTAACAGGAGGGAAGAAACCTGTTGACGTGCTTCGCTTCACGTTGGGAATGAAAAGGCTCTCGACTCGATACTGATTGATGAAGATTAAGCCACCCAAAAGGTGGCACGGGCATGAATAGCCCGTAAGTGGTGGCCCTTTTGAGTCATTACCAGTATCAAGAGCTGATTCTGGAGATCTGTGGAGGTGTGACTGCTTCCTGCGTGACGGGAGATGTCTCCCGTGTCTCGATGCATATTAAGTGGCAAGTTAACGGGATGATGATGTTATAAATTCAGCTACTCGGAACAAGTTCCAAGTAGCACGGGCTATGGTGAGCCCGTAACTTACCTGACACAGGAGCGGGGCAAGTAGCACGGGCTATGGTGAGCCCGTAGTGGACTTGCCTGGCACACGTTGAGCGTTGCTGACTCTCTAGCAAGAAGGGAAGGGAACTATCAGGGGGTAAAGCACCAAGTCATTACGACTATATAGCACTGGGAAGGGGTCTGGATAAGGATTTGGGATGGGACGGGGGGAAGGAATGGCGCCCCAACCACTTGGACGGTCGGGGATTGAACACCGACCTGCATGACGCGAGACCGTCGCTCTACCGTCCAGCCCAAGTGATTGGAGTGAATCCTTTGATTTAATATGTTTATAATAATTTTTTGTTGGTAATTAGCCGAGAGCTGAAAATTTTAATCGTGGACGATTTTTTTTAATGAATATTGAATGAATTCGTTTAAAATGATCGAGCTGTATTGATTTAATGAATGACGAGTAAATATTTACGTCGACGAGTGTCTTGGCATTGAAGGGTCTCGGTAAGATCCTTTTTCATCTTGGAGGGCGCCGGGGACGTCGTTTGTCGCGTCGCGAAGTGTTTGAAGTCAGTTTGCTTTGGGAGTAAATTGCGTGGAGGTTATTAACACTTTAATTAGAAACGCTTGTGACTGGCATATGTGTACTCATATGTACTCATATGCACTCATATGCACTATGTGTACTCAGCGAGGCCAAGTGTATGTGTCTACTCTATCTGTACGCGACCATTGGGGCGGGGCCTGACGGCTGAGTGGACAGCGCTCGGGATTCGTAGTCCTAAGGTTCCGGGTTCGATCCACGGCGGAGGCGGAAACGAATGGGCAGAGTTTCTTTCACCCCTGATGCACCTGTTCACCTAGCAGTAAATAGGCACCTGGAGTTAGACAGCTGCTACGGCCTGCTTCCTGGGGGTGTGTAACAAAAAGGAGGCCTAGTCGAGGACCGGGTCGCGGGGACGCTAAGCTCCGAAATCATCTCAAGATAACCTCTCAAGGTAACCAGGACCTGGACGCGTTAAGCAGTTACTCAAATACTTGCGAAACCTGTGCATCACTTCCCAAGCAAAACGTTATTGGAATACACAGCCTCCCTGGGCGTGAGAGCTCACAGACAATCAATGTTTGTAAACAAAGCCGCCAGAGATTGAGAAAAGATGCACAGGTTTCGTCAAGTTCTAGCGTACCTGCTAGGTGAATCTAGCCAGCGGCACTCACCAAGTCTTCCTTCCTCACTACACTCTTGTGTCACCCCAGTACACAGCACCAACCAAATACAACACAATTGTATTAGGATACAACAACATGAAATGCAATAGAGCAATAACAAATGCAATACAGCAATACAGAAATACAGTACAGAAATATGATATAGAATATAATAATTAAAGGTTGCAACATTAAATGTAGCGGTATTATAAACAGAAATATTAAATGTGTATTATTAAATACAATACAGCAATGTTAAATACACTAAGTATTACATGTGAATATAACTAATGAATACAATCCTACACCATTGTATACAACACCAGACAACCGCTCTACCGTTGTGTACAGGTTGTACACAACGGTAGCATAATTATACTACGGTATGATTATGTACATCATGCCAAGCCTCCAGTGAGAGAGAGAACCACAGTTCCCGTCGCTAATCACTTGGGCTTGGGAAATGAGCTCAGAGCGGGGCACTCGGTGCTCAGTTACTCGGTGCTCAGTTACTCGGTGCTCAGTTACTCGGTGCTCAGTTACTCGGTGCTCAGTTACTCGGTGCTCAATCACTAGTTGCTCAGTCACTCTGTGCTCAGTTTGTGACCTCATTCAAGCAAACTTGGCTCATCTGCTCTGTTTGCCGAGCCAGTTGTGTGAATTCACCTAGTTGTGCTTGCTGGGGTTGAGCTCTGCTCTTTCGCCTCCACCTCTCAACTGTTACTAACTACTAATTTTTTTGTGAAACTAACTAATTTGTACTCGCCTAGCTGTGTTTGCTGGGGTTGAGCTTTGCTCTTTTGGCCCGTCTCTCAACTGTCAATCAACTGTTTACTAACTACTTTTTTTTCCTCTACACCACACACACACACCAGGAAGCAGACCGGGACAGCTAACTAACTCCCAGGTACCTATTTACTGCTAGGTAACAGGGGCATTCAGGGTGAAAGAAACTTTGCCCATTTGTTTCTGCCTGGTGCGGGAATCGAACCCACGCCACCGAATTAAGAGGCCTGCGCGCTATCCACCAGGCTACCAGGCCCTTGTGTGTGTACTCACCTAATTGTACTCGCCTAATTGTGCTTGCGGGGGTTGAGCTCTGGCTCTTTGGTCCCGCCTCATGTGTGTGTGTGGGCAACAAACAGAGGAAATGGGCCCAAGTTGTTTATATGAGGACATAAAAGTTAGCACCCAGTAGCTGAGTCTCAAGGAGCCTAGTGCTGGGTGCCTGGCTGGGAGGTCATATCCTGCCCCCACGTGATTGGCGGCGGCAACTTTGGCTCTTCATCTTACTGGAGGTTCAGCACCATGTTGTCAGTAGTGGTGTTGTGTTGGTAAAAATAATATTGTACTGTATTTAATATTGCTATATTTACTATTGTTGTATTTGATAGTTGTATTTAATATCGTATTGTATCTCCGTGGTGGGAAAACAGTGTGTGTGTCGAGCCGGAGGACTGTTGAATGTGGCTTATGTAGCCCCCACGTTTTTGCCAAAGGATAAGGGACAGACTAAGTGTTCATATTTTCTAGAAAAGGGATCTGTGGCATTGCTCAGGCAGAGTCCTCTCTTCTCCGTTTTCTCTCTCTCTCTCTCAGCGCGTATACTTACCTAAAGTAAGGGTCAACTATGGTGCTAAAGATCTCCCCCCCCCCTCTCCTTCGAACGTGGTGGGCGTGGTGGTGGAGGTGGCCGCAGGTGTGTGTGTGGGCGTGGGTGCTGGGGGATCGATGAGGCTTGGGGACTTCCAGAGTATTCGGCCCGTCCACTATCCCCACCCCCCATCCTCCTCCGATGAAACCTTATCTTCTCCCTATCGGTTGTATTCCACACATCCCTACTCTCCCCCCCTAGCCATACCGGCCCTCGCATAAACACACATTGAACGGCCTATTGACATAGCTCGAGTGCATGGGGGGGAGTTGTGTAAAACCCTGGGTTGTGTCTCGGAGAGGCTGCAGGATCCAAATAAGTTCAGGAGATCTTTTGGTTTCAACTCTTTTTACCATGTCGTAGCTTAGTCGATTAAGGCAGCGTCTGAGGGATGCTCTCGGACGTGGGTTCGAATCCTCGTCACGGCCCTTGTGGATTTGTTAACACATATATGACGAAAGGCAGGTATCTCAAACTGATTTTTGAGATATCTTGTGACTGTCTTCGACCCAAGACAGTCATGAATGGGTAGGTGAGTGTGTGGTCCCAATGATGTCACAAATTAATGGCTCCTCTTGCGATGAGTAATGTGTACCCACTGACATGATAGCCTTCCCCACTGACATGATAGCGTTGCCCCACTGACATGATAGCGTTGCCCCACTGACATGATAGCGTTGCCCCCACTGACATGATAGCCTCCCCCCACTGACATGATAGCCTCCCCCCACTGACATGATAGCCTCCCCCCACTGACATGATAGCCTCCCCCCCACTGACATGATAGCGGAGATGATTATCATCGCGATGGAACAACTTGTACTGCCAAAGACGAAAACCCTGATAGTCGCTGCCTCCACTTACGGGCTCGCCATAGCCCGTGCTACTGGAACTTTCTGTTCCCAGTAGCGGACTCAACAACAACAACAACCACCTTGATCCTCGCTGATCAGAATTTCATAGGGTAGACTGTATCAATAGATCCGGCCGCCGACTTAGCGATGAGTTGTCGGAGACTTCTCCTAAGTTGTTGCCCTCGTGAATGACTGTGTAGTGATGGGGGGCGAGGACCCCCCCCCCCTCTGGCTGGAGGGGGGCGAGGACCCCCCCCCTCTGGCTGGAGGGGGGCGAGTGCCCCCCCTTTGGCTGTTTGATTATTCTCCCACTCTGATTGCCTTGTTACAAGACCTGGGCTATGGTGAGCCCGTAGTGGACTTGCCTGGCACAGGAGCGGGGCAAGTAGCACGGGCTATGGTGAGCCCGTAGTGGACTTGCCTGGCACAGGAGCGGGGCAAGTAGCACGGGCTATGGTGAGCCCGTAGTGGACTTGACTGGCACAGGAGCGGGGCAAGTAGCACGGGCTATGGTGAGTCCGTAGTGGACTTACCTGGCACAGGAGCGGGGCAAGTAGCACGGGCTATGGTGAGCCCGTAGTGGACTTACCTGACACAGGAGCCCTAGGGGACTGTAACTGCAGTATTGACAGCTGTAACAGCATTTGTGCCGTCAAGTCAGGTGGTGGTGTTTCAGATTTAGCTACTCAGAACGAAGTGTCCATGTAGCACGGGCTATGGCGAGCCCGTAAGGGAGTCAGGTGTCCTAGGAAGAAGCGTAAGCAGCCTCCTCCTTACATTACCTCTCACCAAAGCTGGTAATGAAATAGATACTACAATTTGGAATATTGTTTATAAAAGCCATTGATAATAAAATTCGTTTGAAACCTCAGGGTTTGGGGATAAATTATGCACGGATTATCCCATATAATTTTGTGATCAGTCTCACGTGTTTATATGACGCTGAACTTTGTTGTTGGGTAATATGGGTGTTGAGATCTCTGGCAGGGATCATCCTTTGTTCCTTCATAATGTGTTGAAACACGAAAGCGTTCGGAATTTTCGTTAATTTTTATCCTACGTAGATTCATTATAATTGAGATATATATATATATATATATATATATATATATATATATATATATATATATATATATATTATATATATATATATATTTATATATATATATATATATATATATATATATATATATATATATATATATATATATATAATATATATATATATAAATGTAAAATATTTGGGAATAATCATGCCTTGGGAAGACCTATATGAACACAATAAAGTAGCTGTCACAACTCTTAGATGACAGGTTAGATAACAAGAGCCTTTCAAACAAGAGATGACATACCAGTGATACTTTTTAATAAGACACAAGTGCTCTCTAGGGTCGACTATTATTGCACACTAACATCCCCATTCAGAGCTGGAGAATTTGTTCACCTCTAGAACGTGCAAAGGTTTTTTACTGCCTGAATCCACTCAGTAGAACATAAATTATGCGGACTGTTTTAACAATTTTAAACGTGTATTTTCCCGAGAGTGCAACCAGGAGAGATTTAAATTATAATTTACAGTTGGAAAATATTAGAGGGGCTGCATCCAAATTTTCACATGGGAATAACATCATATAAGATTATCTCTCAGAATGTTCGGTAATATGTTTTTTGTTTGTGATGTGTGTCTATATATGTATGAACACGATGTACTGAACGGGGTGAGAATAGCTTGAGCTGCCTCATCCCTGTGTGTGTATTTGACCTCAATAAACTTATTTCAATTTCAAACACCATATGAGAGCAGGAGGCATGGCAGGATGTGCAAAATAGTCCCGTTGAAAAGCAAAGGTTCAGTAGGTACGCTGAGAGAGAACTCTAATATAACCCATATAAGCCGGACCATTACCCGTACGGGTACCCGTAAACTCCCCCGTATTCCACATTTTCTATAACCAAAATTCCGTGTGCTCAAGCCATCCCTCCAGCAACCGTGCTGGTTGTATAAAGCACCACCAGCACCAGCAGTATTGTGGCAAGAGCGAGGAAGATGCTGTTGGAGGCATGGTGGTTATGGAGGCTCCTGGACCACGTGCGATGCTGCTATTCACCTGTGTACGTGCATGCATGCATAGGCATACCTATCATTGTCTACTGGGAGAGTGAGGTCTAACTCCTTACGCCTCGCGTACTTGCCTTGTAGCTATTGGATTAAAATTTAATGTTCGAAGTATGTGTCGAATCTGGCTTTAAGGTTGTGATTGGAGGCGGCTTCTACAACGTCTTCTTTTGGTGTATTAGACTTGTGCCCAATCCTGGTGGGCACGAGTATTTCCTTATATATCTTGCCCGTTTGCGTCTCCAGCTTCCACTTACGCTTCTCGCCCTACGTAATGATTCTGTCCTTGTCCATTTTGTCTATTCCCCCTTCAGTATCTTGTATGCTTTGGAATCATATCATATCTGTTGCTTCTATTCTCTTGGGTTTTGGTTTCATGCTTCAGTTTTGGTTTTAGGCTTCAGAAGGTAAGTGAAGTGCTTCATACATGCTTTCATACAAGTGCTGCACATTCCAGGGTTGGCCTAACAAATGCTGTGTGGATTTCTTTGAAGGGGAGTCCTGATTTAGGTTGCTAAAGGATGTTCTAATGTTTGCTAGTATCCTATATGAATCACAAACCCTTTTTGTGTGTCCCCTTATAATAGTGTTGGAATTATTCCCACTCTCAAATCTCTCTCTCTCTTTTATTCATGTAGTTCCCTTCCTCTTTAGGTATAGATACCTCAAGACAACCTTTCTCCCTTTCAGATCTTGATTATCTTAACCTTGTTGGGATTGAATTCCAGCAACTACTTGTTTAACCACCACTGGAGTTTATCAAGGTCCTCCTGTAACCTCCTGCAGGCCTCCTCCGTGTTTACATTCCTCATTAGCTTTGCATCATCTGCAAATATCGACATGAATGAGCTCACTCCCTGAGGGAGATTGTGCACATGAATTAGGAACAGCAGCATACCCATGGCGCTGCCTTGTGGGACCTCGCTTATTACATTCCCTCAGCTCGAAACCTCCTTTCTGGCTGTGACTCTTTGATTTCTGTCCTTCAGGTACTCCCTTACCCAGTGTAATGTTATCCCACTTATACTCGGTATCCTTTTTCCCGTCTCATTTTAGTAACCCTTGTTATAGAAATCAAGATTGTCAGGCACGATTTTCCATTCTAAATCCATTGTGATCTCTCATTAGAAAGTCGGCTTTCTCCGGGTCCTACAGCATTCTCAGCCTGGTATTTTCTCCAGCACTTTGCATATAAGTCTTGTTTGTGACAATGGTCTGTAATTTAGTGCCTCCTGTCTATCTCTTCCCCCCCCCCCACCCCCATTTGAATCTTGAGATAACTGTTCGATTTTCTCCAGAGTTCCGGGAGATTTCTCGTCTTGAGTGTTTTATTGAAGGTTTTAGATAGCGAGTGACAAGGTGCTTCTGCAGCTTCCTTCAGCAGCTAGAATGAGACGAGTCTTGTCCCGTTGTTTTTGTTACATCTAGTTCATCCATGTATTTTTTTTTCTATTACAATGACTACAGTGTCATCCATTGTTTCTTCCAGCCTTACATCTACAACCTTGGTCTCCACTCTGTTATATTGTAAACAGCTCCTGGTTTGTTTACATTTCTGATACAGCTCCTTATCGTTTTCTGAAAAAAATACCCACTTGTCTCCTCAACCTACTTACATGGACTCACTTTTGTTTTTCTCCTTACATCTTGAGGATTTCGGGGCTTTTTTAGTGTCCCCGCGGCCCGGTCCTCGACCAGGCCTGCACCCCCAGGAAGCAGCCCGTGACAGCTGACTAACATCCAGGTACCTATTTTACTGCTAGGTAACAGGGGCATAGGGTGAAAGAAACTCTGCCCATTGTTTCTCGCCGGCGCCCGGGATCAAACCCGGGACCACAGGATCACAAGTACAGCGTGCTGTCCGCTCGGCCGGCCGGCTCCCCATAGCTGTACATAGCTATAGAACAGTTTTGGATAGTAGCTTTTGCCACATGTGTCATCCTTGAAACTGATCTTCGGGTTCTCTCATGATCGGTGTATTAAGTTTCTGGTTCTCTTTGGTGCCTATATTGTCCCTTAGTTCCTAGGTGTGAGTGGGTGGACAGGTGTGTCAGGGTGATGACACGTGTGTGTGCGCGGGCCAGGTGTGTAACACAGGTGGCCGTGACGTAGGAAACACCACATCATGCATGGCTGGCAAGTAATTATGTCTGAAAAACGTTATAAAGAAACTAATGGGACCAAAAGGTGAGATATATAAAAATATAACATTCTGGTTTCAAGAAACCAACAATTTCAACATTGTCGTGTGGTATTGTTGACGTGCGTATTGAAAGATAAATATACAAGTCGGAGTTCAAAGTATAGCAGTGAGGAGAGAGGAAGAGAGAGAGAGAGAGGGAGAGAGAGTGGGGGGAGAGAGAGAGAGAGAGAGAGAGGGAGAGAGAGTGGGGGGGGGAGAGAGAGAAGGGGAGGGAGGGATAGGGAGAGAGGCAGGCGAACAGGAGTTTGTTTACACACCATAGTCACCCACGTGCCATAAGTAGTGGTATTAACATTCCTACAACAGAACACTACCTTTACCCAACCCTCTCTGGCTCTCTCTGTGTTTTCTGGCACTCCCTCCAAGCTCTTCCCCCTACCTCTCCTCCCCTTAGCTCTCCTCCCCTACCTCTCCTCCCCTTAGCTCTCGCCCCACTGTTAAGCACGCATCATTGGGTCGCACATAGCACCAGTCTCAACAATGTATCCTGGATGTAGCAGTGAAGGAAGGGTTGCCGGGCCGCGTGGACCTATGGCTGATCTGAACAATAACTTAGTCCTCCCCCGGTAATTGTGTGTGTGTGTGTGTGTGTGTGTGTGTGTGTGTGTGTGTGTGTGTGTGTGTGTGTGTGTGTGTGTGTGTGTGTGTGTGCGTGTCTGTGTGTGTGTGTGTGTGTATGTGTGTCTGTGTGTGTGTGTACGGAGAGTAATTAAGTAAGTGCCCACTACTTGAGATGACGCAAGATGTTATAGTGGTCGTTAATGAACCACTTGGTGGTCGGTCACACAAGATATCGTACTATAGAGATGTTTTGTTTTATCAACACTGTTTTTACTATTTGTGAGCGATTTGTTTTATTTTTTCCACTTATTGAATAAGGTCTAAAATATTTTAACTTTTTTTCAGTTAATCTTATGAAGGCTTAAGTCAATGATTCCTTAACATAATTGTATGTAATTAAGGGGAAGGAAATTTTCCCATTCAACTATAGGTAATAATCTCTGGCAAGGTTCAGAATAGAACCAGTAAAGAGCAGAGGTGCCATAGGCACAATTAGAGAACACTGTATAAACATCAGAGGTCCACGGTTGTTCAACATCCTCCCAGCGAGCATAAGAAATATTGCCGGAACAACCGTGGACATCTTCAAGAGGAAACTAGAGAGTTTCCTCCAAGGAGTGTTGGACCAACCGGGCTGTGGTGGATATGTAGGCCCGTGGGCCCGCTCCAAGCAACAACCTGGTGGACCAAACTCTAGCATACCCATTGACAGCACTGCTATCATATTCGCTTATTTGAATTGAAATATATAATATTGAAATATACTAATCAGGATCAGGAACCCGGCCTCATGGTTAAATGGTCTGCTCAACCAGGCTGTTGGACGCTGCTGGCAGTCCGGCTAGATGTATGAATTGATGTTGTTGTTGTTCAAGATTCGCTACTTGGAACAAGTAGCACGGGCTATGGTGAGCCCGTAGACATTCACTATGAATTGATTATAAGCTCTAGTGTGGACTGCTGCTTGCTGGTGTTCCTTGGTTTGTGTGTGTGTGTGTGTGTGTGTGTGTGTGTGTGTGTGTGTGTGTGTGTGTGTGTGTGTGTGTGTGTGTGTGTGTGTGTGTGTGTGTGTGTGTGTGTGTGTAGCCGGGGGGGGGTGATCAATAAGTTCCTAGAAGTGCACCACAGTCTGGTCGATCAATTTCTATTCCCAAACGTCTGACTATGGTCGTCTTCCTCTCGACAAAGCTTTACGAATTCATTAACAGAACTTAGCGCTGTTGTTAGAGTATGTACTCACCTAGTTGTGATTGGGGAAGGTTGAGCTCTCTGGTCCCGCCTCTCAACCGTAAGACAATTGGTGTAGAGGTTCCTGAGCCTGTTGGGCTCTTTATCATATCTACATTTGATACTGTGTATGGCATCAGCCTCCACCACAACACTTCCTAATGTATTCCATTTATTAACTACTCTTGACACGGAGAAAGTTCTTTCAATTGTCCCTGTGGCTCATTTGGGTATTTAGTTTCCATCCATTTCCCCTTGTTCGTGTTCCACCTATGCTTAATAGTTTCTTTGGCTACCCTCTCCATTCCTCTGAGAATTTTGTAGGTAGTGATCATGTCTCCCCCTAACTCTTCTGTCTTCTAGTGTCGTGAGATTTAGTTCCAGTAGTCTTTCCTCGTAGCTCATAACCCTCAGCTCGGGGACTAACTAGCCTGCTGGCATGCCTCTGAACCTTTTCTAACTTCGTTTCGTATTTGACTAGGTATGGACGCTGGAGCTGCATACTCCAGCATTGGTCTGACGTATGAAGGTGCACAAGGTTCTGAATGATTCCTTACACTAGTTTCTAAAGGCAGTTCTTATGTTGGCCAAGCTTGCATACGCCGCTGATGATATCCTTTTGATGTGGGCTACAGGGGACAGGTCAGGTGTGGTATCAACCCCGAGATCTTTCTCGCTTACTGATTACTGTAGGATTTCATCTTCTGTTACTAACTACAGTTACTTAAATGAACTCAAGTTGATTAAATTATTAATTCAGCGTTTACAGCGTCAGCCTTTACAACGTCAGGCTTTACAGCGTCAGCCTTTACAACGTCAGCCTTCTGAGGATTTCGATAAAGTCTTATTAAAGTGAGGATAATGCTGGTATTCACTGTCACGCAGGACAGAGGGTCATACGTAAGGCAATAGGTCTAAACTGTAGGCGGAAGTACTTAAGTACTTGAGAGAGAGCTGGATGACTGAGTGTGTAAATATTGTCTGAAGACCATTCGAATAATGGAAACTGCAGACCCATAGGAGGCAGATCCTATTTAAATCCGCCGAAAATAATTCGTGTACATGTCTAACCTACGCTTGAAACAATGCAGGGGATCCCACGTCAACTCAGGTGTTCTACCTTAATAACTATGTGATAATAGTAGTTTTAATCTCCGTAAAGAACACTTTAAATGCTTTTGATATTGATTAACGTAATTAATCAATAACGGCGTAATTAATCTGTAATTAATCTGTTATTAACGTAATTTGTGAACGATACTGATATTCACTCTCTCTCTCTCCTCTTAAGTTTATTTTTAGACAAGTATTTCTGTCATCATCAACTGTGTGGGACCTTGGTATTTACACTCGGGGCGTACCAACCAATCGGAGTGTAGGTAGCTGTGAAAATGAAGTGTATAGCCCATTTGCATCTTTCCACCACTTCTAAAGTGGAGGAGGGCTTGATGGAGCCAGTGTCCTGGGTCTTGTGTAGAGTAGGAAACTCTTTATTGTGTATTCACCTAGTTGTGTTTGCGGGGGTTGAGCTTTGCTCTTTCGGCCCGCCTCTCAACTGTCAATCAACTGTTTAGTAACTAAACTACTTTTTTTTTTTTTTTTTTTTTTCTCTCTACACCACACACACACACACACACACACACCAGGAAGCAGCCCGTGTGTGTGTGTGTGTGTTTGTGTATTCACCTAGTTGTGTTTGCGGGGGTTGAGCTTTGCTCTTTTGGCCCGCCTCTCAACTGTCAATCAACTGTTTACTAACTACTTTTTTTTCCACACACCACACACACACCCCAGGAAGCAGCCCGTGACAGCTGACTAACTCCCAGGTGCCTATTTACGGCTAGGTAACAGGGGGTATTCAGGGTGAAAGAAACTTTGTCCATTTGTTTCTGCCTGGTGCGGGAATTGAACCCGCGTCACAGAATTACGAGTCCTGTGCGCTATCCACCAGGCTACTTGCCCCCCCCTCCACACACGTGTACACGTGTGTGTGTGTGTGTGTGTGTGTGTGTGTGTGTGTGTGTGTGTGTGTGTGTGTGTGTGTGTGTGTGTGTGTGTGTGTGTGGTCAGCCAAGGCCATTACCTAATGAACGCTCCAAAGAGTTTCCAAACGCAGGGATTATCTCCTGGGAGAAGACCCTTGGGGATGCTTCCCGGGATTGGCCCTCGAGGAGTGACTCGAGAGGATGACCCTCAGGGACTGCTCCTTGAGGGTAGTGGCCATCGGAGGATGAACTTAGGGGGGGGGATAGGTCCTGGAGGATGATGGCCTGCAATTGATCGTAGTTGACCTCATCGCTGCGCCATTCTGTTGTAGCATCTTGGTTCAACACAAGAGGAATTGCCGTCTTGACCTACACAGAAGCTGTACAAAGAATGGTTAACCATTATACATTACCATTATACATTAGAATTATACATTTTGTATTCGTAACAGTTTAAATAACGATGGTAATGGCTGGATTTAACAAGTGTAGAGCAATGTGGATTAGATTTACCGTTTATATTTGTTTACGTAAATAGAATATCGATTATTTTACAATTTGAATGGTAATAGGTATTGATAGAGCAATGGCTTACAAAATCCTCGATGCCTGATATGCTATATGCGATGCTCTATGATGGGGAAAAAAAGGAACTTGTCAATTACTCGGGTCATACTCGTTCCAATTTAATTTAGAATTTCTTCAGGCTCGCTGCCTTCTTATTATTGTTCAAGTGTGTGTGTGTGTGTGTGTGTGTGTAGGCCTACACACTAATGGTAGTCCTAGAGACACTCCAGGTCTGCCACTTCTCCCCCCCCTCTTCTCCCCCCCTCTTCTCCCCCCCTCTTCTCCCCCCCCTCTTCTCCCCCCCCCTCTCCTCCCCCCCCTCTTCTCCCCCCCTCTTCTCCCCCCCTCTTCTCCCCCCCTCTTCTCTCCCCCCTTCTCCCCCCCTCTCCCCCCTCTCCCCCCCACTCCCCCCCACTCCCCCCCACTCCCCCCCACTCCCCCCCACTCCCCCCTCTCCCCCCTCTCCCCCCCTCTCCCCCCCTCTCCCCCCCCCTCTCCCCCCAATACCTTCCTCCTGGACCAGGTATTCGCCTAGTTCACCTAGCGCACACTAGAATTAACGAGACTAGGACATGTTGGGTTAAACCAACTTGATAGTTGAGCCAAATAGGGAGGGGGGGATTGTCAGGGGAAGCGCCAAGCCATTACGACACTAGCACTGGGAAGGGGTCAGGATAAGGATTGGGGATGGGACGGGGGGAAAGGAATGGTTCCCAACCACTTATGGACGGTCGGGGATTGAACGCCGACTGAACGAGGGATTGTCCCTCGAAGGCGCTCAGCAGCTTCATACTCTACTTTCAGGGGTTTGCTAATTTCTTAAGTCATCCTTGGCCTCTTAAGTATACTTCCCATGTAAGTATACTCATTGGTATGTTATCTTCTTGAGGTTATCTTGAGATGATTTCGGGGCTTTTAGTGTCCCGCGGCCCGGACCTCGACCAGGCCTCCACCCCCAGGAAGCAGCCCGTGACAGCTGACTAACACCCAGGTACCTATTTTACTGCTAGGTAACAGGGGCATAGGATGAAAGAAATTCTGCCCATCGTTTCTCGCCGGCACCTGGGATCGAACCCAGGACCACAGGATCACAAGTCCAGCGTGCTGTCCGCTCGGCCGACCGGCTCCCTGTTAGTCTTCCTATGTTGCCTATAGTTTCCGTTGCATCTTGCTCTGGCCTGGTATGAATGCCTTGGCGTCTGCTCTTGTGTCTTCAGTCTCCATTATTTATCTTGATGTGTGTGTGTCACACACACATCAGGCCAGTGTGGCCTCCTGGGCAACCAGGAGGCCTGGTCGACGACCGGGCCGCGGGGACACTAAGCCCCGGAAGCACCTCAAGGTAACCTCAAGGTGTGTATGGTGTCGGGGAGAGTGATGTCCCCTTCATTATTGCCTCCTTGTTCTAGCAGGGGTTGAAGGACTATTCTCACCTGTGTTTGGGAATTTTTTTCCAGTTTGGTTCCCAGTTATTATACCCAGTCATTTGGACTGGACGGTAGAGCGACGGTCTCGCTTCATGCAGGTCGGCGTTTAATCCTCGACCGTCCACAAGTGGTTGGGCACTATCCCCCGTCCCATCCCCAAATCCTTATCCTGACCCCCTTTCAAGTGTTATTTAGTCTAATGGCTTGGCGCTTTCCCCCCTGATAATATTTCTTATTTCTTCCCACTTATTATATTATCTTATTTATTCCGTCTTAAACTGGGAAGACTACAGTCTCCAATGATGATAAAACCCAGCCTGGGATTTTCTAGAGTAAAGGCTGTCTGAGTGGGTAAGATGCCCACTCTGAGTGGGTCTGTGTGGGTAAGATAATTCTCAGGAGAACATTCTAAGGCACAATGACTTGTATGGCACTTGGAAGGGATATTAGGACAGGATAGGAGGGGGGTGAAAGAATGGTCCCCCAACCACTTAAACCATCGGGGATCGAACGCTGCTCCTGCAAGAAGCGAGACCATATCCTTGTGCCGACCAGTCCAAGTGGCTGGTGGAAGGGAACAACAAAACCCCCTGGAAACAGACTACAGGTAAAGAGGTCGGGGGCCGAGATTATCGCAGTGTCAGGCAAGTTGGAGATTAGTGAAAACCCGATGTCTGAGGGGGAGTATTAAATGTTTTTGTTGTGGTCGTTAACGCAAGGCCTCGCACGCGCGTGCGTGTGTGTGTCGGGGTTTGCGTGTCCAGGCGCGCTCTTCAATGGTTTTCTTGTTTCCGTCCTCTTCCCAGAAGCACTTGTTGGTTCTTCTGTTGTGTGAGGGGGGCGTGTGTAGCCACACCACCCTAGGAGATGTGAGGGGGGCGTGTGTAGCCACACCCCCTAGGAGATGTGAGGGGGGCGGGTGTAGCCACACCACCCTAGGAGATGTGAGGGGGGCGGGTGTAGCCACACCCCCTAGGAGATGTGAGGGGGGCGGGTGTAGCCACACCACCCTAGGAGATGTGAGGGGGGCGGGTGTAGCCACACCCCCTAGGAGATGTGAGGGGGGCGGGTGTAGCCACACCCCCTAGGAGAAGCAAGGGGTCTGACACAGCCACACCCCCTAGGAGAAGCAAGGGGTCTGACACAGCCACACCCCCTAGGAGAAGCAAGGGGTCTGACACAGCCACACCCCCTAGGAGAAGCAAGGGGTCTGACACAGCCACACCCCCTAGGCACAAGTTTATCCATAAGACTTTTAAAGGTTTAGTTACAAGCGTGCTGAAGTGTCACACCTCCCTCCTCCTCCTCCTCCTCCCTACAACCAGAAGTCCACTACGGGCTCACCATAGCCCGTGCTACTTGGAACTATTTGTTCCGGGTTCAGTAGTTACACATGCTAGGTCTTGGTTACTCTCCTGGGCCGTGGTGCTGGTACCCTTCTCTAGTGGCTCCCCTCTGTTCTCCCCGTACTCTGCACCCCATGCTGTTTTTCCCTGTTCTCCTGCGTCTCCCCAGGTTCTCCCCGCCGACGCTGTTCTCCAGTGTTCTCCAGAGGTGGCTGGGAAGAGGGAGTGTGTAGGAGGGACACTGGCCCCCATCACAACACCTTCAGGGAGAGAGGGGGTCCCAGCCATTATCCTGCCTATCCGTCTTGACATTCTTTTTGGGAGAAGTAATGGGTCTCCGAGACTCGCCGCCAGGATTGGACGGTGTTTCTCGACTCAGTTGTTGTTGTTAAAGATTTAGCTACTCAGGACGAAGTGTCCATGTAGCACGGGCTATGGTGAGCCCGTGTCTCGACTCAACTCCTGCGTGTGTTATATAGTAACGCTGCAGTGAGGTGCTCTTGGTGTTATCATTACAGGACTTTGCTCAGCTATACCCCGGAGCAAAATCTTGCGTGTTGACGAATATTCTTGATCTCTTTTCGCAACAGCAAACAAGGGTGTTGAGACCTGCTCGATGGGGTTCTGGGAGTTGTTCGACTGTAGCTGAAAGGAGTTTCACCAGTTGACGATATTTCTTGGCTGTGTGTCTATTTTGGTCTTTTCTGTCTTGTGCAAGTTAGTGATGCTACGGTTATTGTGTTACTTGGAGGGATCAATATGTTGGTGGACGTCAGGTTATGGTGTGTGTGTGTGTGTGTGTGTGTGTGTGTGTGTGTGTGTGTGTGTGTGTGTGTGTGTGTGTGTGTGTGAGAGAGAGAGCTGGCCCGTGTGAGGGAGAGTTAGTGTGGGAGAGTGAGGGGATGGAATGTCAGAAGGATGTCCTTCGTTGTGTTAATTCTGCATCCGTCTGGTACCACCCCTCTACCCCCTCTCCACCTGGTGTCCTCTCACCCACACACACACACACACACACACCCAGGCACACTCCCCCTCTCTCTCTCTCACCCAGGCACACCCTCCCCCTCTCTCTCACCCAGCCAACTCAACCAAACAATACAGGGAGAGATCACTAGGCCAGCAGCCTCCACCACACACACACATTTCCTGCTGCTCACTTCACTCCCTATTGTTCTCCTCGCCCCGGTATACATTATACATGGCGCGTTATCCTTCATACATATCTCATCATCATACATGCTTGCCTCAAGTATTCGTAAACTTGGATAAAGGGCGGCGTTTTAAAATGGCACGTCGCCTTTCTTACGGAGCCGACCTAGTGCGTCGTGGTAGTAAATGTTAATTATTTTTTTGACGCATCAGTCTCGAGAGGTTTGGTGCGTTGCTACGCACTCTCCCCCCCCCCTCCCCCTTGACTAACTTTTCCCCCTCCCCCCCACCCATGACCAACTCCCCCCCCCCCCACCCATGACCAACTCCCCCCCCCCACCCATGACCAACTCCCCCCCCCCCCACCCATGACCAACTCCCCCCCCCCACCCATGACCAACTCCCCCCCCCCACCCATGACCAACTCCCCCCCCCCACCCATGACCAACTCCCCCCCCCCACCCATGACCAACTCCCCCCCCCCCCCACCCATGACCAACTCCCCCCCCCACCCATGACCAACTCCCCCCCCCACCCATGACCAACTCCCCCCCCCCCCCCACCCATGACCAACTCCCCCCCCACCCATGACCATCTCCCCCCCCACCCATGACCAAACTCCCCCCCCCCACCCATGACCAACTCCCCCCCCACCCTTGACCAACTCCCCCCCCCACCCATGACCAACTCCCCCCCCCCACCCTTGACCAACTCCCCCCCCCCACCCTTGACCAACTCCCCCCCCCCCACCCTTGACCAACTCCCCACCCTTGACCAACTCCCCCCCTCCCTCAGATACTAGAGGAGTCATTTTTTTTTGCTGTGTGAATATTGTGTTTGCGTGCATGCGCGTTCGTTTTTTATATTTAATATCTGGCAAGTGGGGAAAGGTAGTGTGTGTGTGTGTGTGTGTGTGTGTGTGTGTGTGTGTGTGTGTGTGTGTGTGTGTGTGTGTGTGTGTGTGTGTGTGTGTGTGTTCGTGTTCGTGTTCGTGTTCGTTGATGTATGTTTACATCGGTCGGGGTTGGTCTTGTCTCTGTTATTTATATCTGAATGAGTTGTTGGTTGTAAATGTAGGTTCTGTTATTTGTCATTTACAGTGACAGTTATGCGGGTAAATTATAGGTTAATGCTCCAGTTGAATTGGTTGGTGGGACCCCACTTGGGGGCTTGTGTAGTGCTGGACAAGTTGGTGCAGAGGGGGATGGACATTCACACTCATACACTGACTCATACACTCACACTCATACTCTCACTCTCATACTCTCACTCATACTCTCACTCATACTCTCTCATACTCTCTCTCTCATACTCTCTCATTCTCTCTCATACGCTCTCTCATACTCTGTCTCTGTCTCTCTCTCTCTCTCTCTCTCTCTCTCTCTCTCTCTCTCTCTCTCTCTCTCTCTCTCTCTCTCTCTCTCTCTCTCTAGACGAGTGCACATACTGTATGTGCAATATATATACTCAAACACTGTAATTAAATTAAACAGACAAATCACCTTCAGAAACTATACAATAATTCAGAGTGCATTCACCTATTATTAATTCACGAAGGCGCCTAGAATTCTTTTGTTTTCCTTGTGGCCATTTAAGAGTGTGTACTCACCTCCTTGTGCTTGCGGGGGTTGAGCTCTGGCTCTTGGGTCCCCGTGGCTCTTGGTAATTTAGACATACTGTTAAAATTAACGTCTTGCCTAGCCCCCCCCCCTGGGTGGGGTTCTGTTAAATGGGCCTCGTTGAACCTCTTCCGCTCCATTTAGTCGGCGATGGAGTGTGCCTTGAGGGACAGGTGTGGAATAGTTGTTTTTGTTCAATTCAGCTACTGGGAACCGAAAGTTGCAAGTAGCACGGGCTATGGCGAGCCCGTAGTGGATTTACCTGGCACAGGAGCTGTAATTTGCGTGGTATAGGTGTAAGTTAGCTCAAGTAGTGCCGGGGGGGGGGGAGGATTAGGGGTGTATAGTAGCCGCAAAACATATTGGGTGATGTAGTTTTTTTATTATTATTATTTTCTACCACAGACGTGGCCACACATTTATAATGCTAACCAGCATATATACATTTTCTTCTGTCCTCCATGGACAGGGTTAGAGATGTGAAGGATATGTGTTGGGATAGGTGATGGTGGTGGCGTGGGCGGTGTGGTGGGGGATATATGGGTAGGGGGGATAGATCAATAGAGGCGGCCCCCGGGGGTGTTCGTGCTGGGACGGGCCCGTCTGTCGCTCCCAAGGGTCTATAATGGCCACTCCCTGTCCTCAATACTATCCCGCCAAACACACACCGAAACTACGACGTTGGTGCAACGTTCGAACAAGTTTTAAGCCCTCCTAACCAGTTATAACAACCAATATAGCAAGTTGTAACAACGTTCTAATACGTCATAAGCACGTTAAGCCAAGATGTAACAACTTTATTACAAGTTGTAACAAGCGGAAAATAGAGACGGTTTCGGTTTGTGTTTCCAGGGATCAGCTGTCCACGTGCTGTGTTCGTATGTGTTTTAAACTCGCAATTGGAGCCCAAATGTCGACATTTTCATTGTCAAGAACATGGAGCGAATATTTCTAAGAATGACCCTCTACCACTACCATAATTTTTAGCTTGTTATTGTCATGGGAAACCCGGACACTGACACACATAAGAATAAGGGGAGACATGATAACCACATACAAAATTCTCAGGGGAATTGACAGGGTGGACAAAGACAAACTCTTCAGCACGGGTGGGACACGAACAAGGGGACACAGGTGGAAACTTAGTGCCCAGATGAGCCACAGAGACGTTAGAAAGAATTTTTTCAGTGTCAGAGTAGTTAATAAATGGAATGCACTAGGAAGTGCACTAGGCTGACTCCATACACAGTTTCAAATGTAGATATGATAGAGCCCAGTAGGCTCAGGAACCTGTACACCTGTTGATTGACAGTTGAGAAGCGGGACCAAAGAGCCAAAGCTCAACCCCCGCAAGCACTATTAGGTGAGTACCTGTTAAGAAAGGTTGGAAGTGGACGTCAAATGGTTTTGGCTGTCAATATATATGTTGCCAAACGTTCTTCCATACCGTTATGTGAAGCTGGAGCCACCACATTACCTGACAAACTGTCTTTTATCCGCTTCATAGATGTTAATGTGACCATAGGGTAATATCACATTCCCCCAACCCCCCAACCCCCCTCCACCCCCGTCTCTGTGGCCTAATCACTTGGGCTAGGCGGTAGAGCGACGGTCTCGCTTCATGCAGGTCGGCGTTCAATCCCCCGACCGTTCAAGTGGTTGGGCACCATTTTTTTTCCCCACCGTCCCATCCCAAATCCTTATCCTGATCCTTTCTAAGTGTTAAATAGTCTAATGGCTTGGCGCTGTCTCCTGATAGTTCTCTTCCCCCTCTTATGTCTGTAGATTCAAAAATCAAATAATTATGTATTGTATTATGCAAAGTCTGGCGTGTCTGTGTGTACTCACCTAGTTGTGCTTGCGAGGGTTGATCTTCAGTTATTTGGTGCCGCCTCTCAACCGTCAATCAGTTGGTGCACGACGCACGCACGTACGTGTGTGTGTGTGGGGGGGGAATTAGTAGTTAGTAACAGTTGATTGATACAGTTGAGAGGCGGGCCGAAAGAGCAGAGCTCAACCCCCGCAAGCACAATTAGGTGAGTACACACACACACACACACACACACACACACACACACACACACACACACACAGAGTTGACAAATGGAATGCACTAGGAAATAATGTGATGGAGGCTGACTCCATACACAGTTTCAAGTGTAGATATGATAGAGCCCAGTAGGCTCAGGAACCTGTACACCAGTTGATTGACGGTTGAGAGGCGGGACGAAAGAGCCAGAGCTCAACCCCCGCAAGCACAACTAGGTGAGTACAGGGAGAGGAGTGAGGGAGGTGGTGAGGGAGAGGAGTGAGGGAGGTGGTGGGGGTGTGAGTGCAGGAAGCCTGGCCAATACTTCCTCTGGTGGAGCTTCTCCTCATTGTTCCTGCCTCGTCTATTTTCCACTCTTCATGAGCTGCTACAACCCATCCCTTCCCTACTCCTTTAAAGGTGGGTGACTGGCTTGTGTGGGGCGGTCTCCTGGCTCCTTGGTCTCCTTGGTCTCGTGGCTCCATGGTCTCCTGGCTCCATGGTCTCCTGGCTCCTTGGTCTCGTGGCTCCTTGGTCTCCTGGCTCCTTGGTCTCGTGGGTCTCGTGGCTCCTTGGTCTCCTGGCTCCTTGGTCTCGTGGGTCTCCTGGCTCCTTGGTCTTCTGGCTCCATGGTCTCCTGGCTCCTTGGTCTCGTGGTTCCTAGGTCTCGTGGCTCCATGGTCTCCTGGCTCCATGGTCTCCTGGCTCCTTGGTCTCCTGGCTCCTTGGTCTCCTGGCTCCTTGGTCTCCTGGCTCCTTGGTCTCCTGGCTCCTTGGTCTCCTGGCTCCTTGGTCTCGTGGGTCTCCTGGCTCCTTGGTCTTCTGGCTCCTTGGTCTTCTGGCTCCATGGTCTCCTGGCTCCTTGGTCTCGTGGTTCCTAGGTCTCGTGGCTCCATGGTCTCCTGGCTCCTTGGTCTCCTGGCTCCTTGGTCTCGTGGGTCTCCTGGCTCCTTGGTCTCCTGGCTCCATGGTCTCCTGGCTCCTTGGTCTCCTGGCTCCTTGGTCTCCTGGCTCCTTGGTCTCCTGGCTCCTTGGTCTCCTGGCTCCTTGGTCTCCTGGGTCTCCTGGCTCCTTGGTCTCCTGGCTCCATGGTCTCCTGACTCCTTGGTCTCGTGGTTCCTAGGTCTCGTGGCTCCATGGTCTCGTGGCTCCTTGGTCTCTGGGGGGTTTCCACAAACCTTTTTTCCCGTGTCTCGTCGTCGTTCTGGCCTCGTGTGTCGTCGTGTCGTTCTCGGATTCCCGTTGTCTTGTGGTAGCCCACTCATCTCCTCCCCCCCCCCCGGGCCACAATGGCGCGCTGGCCCATCCACCAATGCAAGAAAATCGCTGACGATAAGAAAAGAACACCCCTCCTTGGTGAAGAGTGGGGCAGGCACCTAGCTGTGCCTGCGGTGGGGGGTTGAGCTCTGGCTCTTTGGTCCCCTGCCTATACAGTGACTATACATGGCACGGAGAAGCGAGGCATGTAGTCTAGAACTACATCAGTCCTGTAATGCTTATCTTATGTACCTGTTGAGTTATAATTTAATTATTGTGACCGTTCGGAATCTAGGGTGGTCTGTGGCAGGATAGCGAGGGTAGGGTGATGTCTGGCAGGATAGCGAGGGTAGGGTGATGTCTGGAAGGATAGCGAGGGTAGGGTGATGTCTGGAAGGATAGCGAGGGTAGGGTGATGTCTGGCAGGATAGCGAGGGTAGGGTGATGTCTGGCAGGATAGCGAGGGTAGGGTGGTCTCTGGCAGGATAGCGAGGGTTGGGTGATGTCTGGCAGGATAGCGAGGGTAGGGTGATGTCTGGAAGGATAGCGAGGGTAGGGTGATGTCTGGAAGGATAGCGAGGGTAGGGTGATGTCTGGCAGGATAGCGAGGGTAGGGTGATGTCTGGCAGGATAGCGAGGGTAGGGTGGTCTCTGGCAGGATAGCGAGGGTTGGGTGATGTCTGGCAGGATAGCGAGGGTAGGGTGGTCTCTGGAAGGATAGCGAGGGTAGGGTGATGTCTGGAAGGATAGCGAGGGTAGGGTGATGTCTGGAAGGATAGCGAGGGTAGGGTGATGTCTGGAAGGATAGCGAGGGTAGGGTGATATCTGGAAAGATAGCGAGGGGGATCATCACTGAGAGAATAGGATGAGAAGGGAGATTAGTTTGGTGATAGGGAGGGAAGTTTGATCAAAGGAGAACGGAAACGCGGCCAAAGAGAAGATTAAGAATTAGTAGACGGAGGAAATGTGCGTGTGTGTGTGTGTGAGTGTGTGTGTGTGTGAGTGTGTGTGAGTGTGTGTGTGTGTGTGTGTGTGTGTGTGTGAGTGTGTGTGAGTGTGTGTGAGTGTGTGTGAGTGTGTGTGAGTGTGTGTGAGTGTGTGTGTGTGTGTGTGTGTGTGTGTGTAGTAGAGCGTAACCAGGGGTGGTGGGTCCATGGAACGGGGGGGGGGGCGAAGTGAGGAATAGGGAGTGTCACCTGATAAAAGGTAGGAATGAAAACCCAGAAGGGAAGTGTAATTGGTG
>NC_091212.1:12552549-12592549 GCF_040958095.1 Procambarus clarkii | reverse complement strand
TTAAGAAGGGTGAATATAAGTGACTGATTAAGACGATAGTGAGCCATCGCGTTATACTCGCTCCTTGGAGATTATACATCATCCTCTAATTATGTTCTCCATCAGATCTTGTGTCTTTGTTCATGTGCGGCAAGCAGTTCTCTTTGTTATATCCCCACAGTAACGTGTTCAGTGAACTGCGGTCTCGACTTATGTTGATGTAATTACATCCTTCGCCTCGTCAGTGTTCGTTACAGGTTGTTCATTTATGATGTCTGACGTTTGATGTTGTCAAACCTCTGACATTAAAACCTCAAACCTCTGTTCACCCAGCAGTGATTGGGTACCTGGTTGTTAAACGACTGGCAGGTCGTATCCTAGGGACACTAGTTGGTAAGGCTTGCCATGAGCTATGGGTAGGCAAGCTCTCGGCCTGCTAACAGGACTCACCTGTTCCTGTACTCACCAGTGAAAAAATGAGGCTGTTTAGTAAATCATCATTTACCATATAAAAAAGTCAAATCACACTATAGAACGAAAAAGCAATGTAAAGGATCTTGGGGATGTGTTAGATGATCTCATCTTTAAAGAACACAATAAAGTAGCTGTCACAATTGCAGGGAAAATGACAGATTGGGTAACAAGGACCTTTCAAATAAGAGATGCCATACCAATGATACTTTTCAAGACATTAGTGCTCTCTATAATGGAATACTGTTGCACATTAACAGCTCCATTCAAAGCTGGAGAAATTGCTGACCTGGAGAGCGTGCAAAGATCCTTTACTGCTTGAATCCACTCAAAAAACATCAACATTATTGGGACATAAATGCTTAAATCTGTGTAGAGCGCTGACGTAATATATAATATTTTACGCTTGGAAAATGCTATAGGGACTGGTTCCAAATCTGCACACGGAAATGGCACCATATAAGACCAGGAGACATGGCAGGATGTGCAGAATATTCCCGTTTAAAAAAAATAGAGAGAGACGCAACAGTTACTCTGAGAGAGAATTGTATGAACATCAGAGGCCCAAGATTGTTCAACACCCTCCCGCTACACATAACTGGCCGACCTCCTACGGTGTTCCAGAGAGGTGTACAAACGCCTCAAAAAAGAATACCTGATCAACCAGGCTGTGATTCGTACATCAGGCTGCGAGCAGCCGATGTCTGGTCAACAGCCTGGTTGACCAGACCCACCAACCAGAAGACCTGGTCAGAGACCGGACCGCGGGGAACGTTGATCCTCGGAATCATCGCAAGGTCTGAGATGCTAATACACAAGTAACAGCTAGAAGGCGGGACCAGGAGCTAGAGATATAGTCCCCTTAGGCACACACAGGTAAGATAAATAAGGGAAACGTGCGCGCGCGCTCACATTAAATACATCTTAAGAGACGAGAGCAGAAGATCACAGTAGACCGGGCTTAGTGTGCAGATGCTACGGTGTTGGGTTATAGGCTTATGGGGGATGGGGTTGATGGGGCGGGATGAGTAGATGGCGAGATAAAAGGAAGGGGGGAGGAAATGGGGAACCGCGTTTACCCGTCCATTTTGAGACTTAAAACACCATGTATAGTATGCCTTCAAGAAGGCTTAGTTACTTGTCGGGTCTCGGAATGTGTTGAGTGAAATGCACTCTAGATATTTAGTGGGGTTGGGAATAGATAATATTTGGTGTAGGAACTAGTGTGTTAGTAGCGTTGATTAAGTCGAGTACAGGCCAAGGGGGAGAAGGGTAAACAGACGAATTACGTTAGGTTGTTCCTCTCGTCTAGAGAGCGAGAGAGAGCACAGGTCTCCGTGGCCCAGCATGGAGTATAGGGGGCTCGACCCAAGGGCCCGCGTGTAAGTAGTGCATTACCCTGCGGTCCTCGTGCAGCGCTCGGTGTTCTTGTGTAGGGAATGTTGTTGTTGTTAAAGATTCGCTACTTGGAACAAGCAGTTCCAAGTAGCACGGGCTATGGTGAGCCCGTAGGTACTTGTGTAGGGAAGCGTCCCCTCGGCTCCCGGTGTAGTATGGGGGGCGAGTCTCCACCCCTAACTCTCCTTGGTCCTTGTACCTCCTGTGGTTTTTGTCTCATTACTTCTCCGTGCTCGTCTCCCAGTGTGTGTGTACTCACCTAGTTGTGCTTGCGGGGGTTGAGCTCTGGCTCTTTGGTCCCGCCTCTCAACTGTCAATCAACTGATGTACAGGTTCCTGAGCCTATTGGGCTTTTATCATATCTACATTTGAAACTGTGTATGGAGTCAGCCTCCACCACATCACTTCCTAGTGCATTCCATTTACTAACTACTCTGACACTGAAAAAGTTCTTTCTAATGTCGTGTGTGTGTGTGTGTCGTGTGTGTGTGTGTCGTGTGTGTGTCGTGTGTGTGTCGTGTGTGTGTGTGTCGTGTGTGTGTCGTGTGTGTCGTGTGTGTGTGTGTGTGTGTCGTGTGTGTGTGTGTGTCGTGTGTGTGTGTGTCGTGTGTGTGTGTGTGTGTCGTGTGTGTGTGTGTGTGTGTGTGTGTGTGTGTGTGTGTGTGTGTGTGTGTGTGTCGCATTTACTATTTGTGCCTGCATGGTAGCGCTTATGGCACTTGGACCTTCCCTTTTTGAACGCTGAATTGTCTAATATACTGACTCCTTCCTTATTTCTTTATTATATGTACTACATATATTTTTTATCAATTCCTAACTTATCACCTCACTTTATGAAACCACCCCACACCCCCACCCTCTCTGTCTCTTACCCCATCCTCCGTGACTCGTCCCTATCCTCACCTAACCTCCATTACCAAACCCCCTTCTCCCGTTTCCACCTCAGTCCACCTCCAATCACTAATCCGAGATAGTTTTTCTTGGGGGCGTGTAGCGGGGAGTGTAGGTATCCCTTTGATGCTGCTGGTCACGCCGCCAGGTGGGATTCCCTGCACTATACATATGCATGTTGGTGGTGGTGAGGGAAGCGGCTGGTTCACACTACTCTCTAACTTCATGCATATATGACGTATGGTGTATATATATATATATATATATATATATATATATATATATATATATATATATATATATATATATATATATATATATATATATATATATAATATAATTTCGACGACCGAAACGTCGTCGTCCCTTCAACTTCTAGTGTGTGGTCTGGTCAACACCCCCATTTTATCTGTAAATATGTAATATTAAGCCTAAATATATAATATATAAAAATATAATATTAATGAAAATAACTCCCCAGAGTTGACAACTTGATCCCCCATCCCTCATTAACGCCAAAAGGGTGACAGATCTAAGGGTTCCAATGACAATTTGAAAATAGGAACCCAAGTCAGCAAACAAGAGGGCAGCGCTCTAGGGGGGAATTAGGTTACTAGTGAAGATACAGTAGCGCCTTGATACTGTAGATTCACTGAGACGCACCATCCCAGAACACCATCCCAGAACACCGTCCCAGATCACCGTCCCAGATCACCGTCCCAGATCACCGTCCCAGAACACCGTCCCAGAACACCGTCCCAGAACACCGTCCCAGATCACCGTCCCAGAACACCATCCCAGAACACCATCCCAGAACACCACTGGAACCCACTTCTCCGGACACAAGAGTCAAGAGGTATACAAATGGAATTATGTCCTCTCCGCCAGGCCCAGCAAGAGGGATTGGGGGGGGGGTGTACCTCAGCATCTCAGAGAGATGGGGGGGGGGGTTACCTCAGCACCTTTGGAAGATGGCCAACCACTTCTCGGTGAAGGTGCCGAGACATTGCTGGTCGAAGTTCACCAAGTTTGTCAACAACTTCTTGTCTTGACTGGTCCCAGACATAATTAAACCCTTCTTCGGAGCATCCCTGTGTGCTCTGGCGGAGGCTGGTGGAAACGGACCCATCGCCGCCGGTAACACACGTCTACGGAAGCTTCTACGATGTTTCGACCCCATCAACTAGGTTTCGGTGTCCCGTCGTGGCTGTGAAGCACCAGCTCACGCAGCACTATCCAATATTACTCCCCTCTCTGAAAATAAAGCCGTAATTAAACTAGAATTTTAAAGTGTATTCAACTAGGTAAAAAGAGATGTGATATTGGAAGCACGTCGAACAAGCGTTCCTTGTTTAACCCTCCCTTTCATTTATGTGTGATACTGCAAAGCATCGTCACTGTTGCTGGGGAGATTGAAGTGGTTTCCCCAGGTGTCCATCAGGGGATTATCCACTTGCCCCTTTCCTTTTCCTACATGGCTGCTAAAGAGGTCACAAGCAGGTTGACCAGCGAGCTCAACATCTGGTTCCTGGACGATGCCACCCCTGGCAGCGACACGGGAGTCCCTGCCAGGGGATCTATAGCTGGTGGAATCAAAAGGAGAGAAATTAGGACTCGTCCAAAATCCTTCGAAGTACGAAAGCATCTTATCTAGCCAACCAATCATATGCAGTAAGAACCGTATTAGGAAGGGGGACCCTAATGACTATCCGCCAACGACAATGTGCTGCTAGGAGGTACCTTTGGCGCTCGAATACCTTGATGTAGTTCTCGAAGATACGCTGAGCGACCTGAGGAGGATGGAAAAAAACGGTAGTCATTGCCCAGGCTTACCTATTTCCCAATTTCCTATTACCTGAAGGAGGCCTGGTCGAGGATCGGGCCGCGGTGACGGCAAGCCCCAGAGCCACTTCAAGGTAATTATCGCCATCTTTCGATAGGCCCAAAGTAATAGCCAAGAAAGTGTTAAGCCTCTCCTAGGAAGATGACCAATAGGACCAAGCAACGCGGCCAGGTAGACTTGGTGGTATAGGTAGGAATGGCAACACAGGTATCATTGCCTGCAATGATATCTGTTGCAGATTGCCTTCAGTTCCTATCCTCGACCAGTGCTGCGAGTGTGTTAGTGAGCGAGATCCTACCAGAGTACCTAAGAGACCTCCATTGGGATTCATGGCTCCACATTCACTGAAGAAGTCACCCAGGGGATATTTGGGCACGCTCGCCACCCTGGCTCTCTCCAAACGACAGCAAACAGACCAAATGGGATAACCCCAAACTGGAGACCATTGGTGAGGCAATAGTGAAGTTGCCTCCGGGAAGGACAAAAAGTTTACCCCCTTGAGCATGTTGGTTTACCACGTAACATGGTGTGCTCCTGAGCATGTGGGTTTACCACGGAACAAGTTGGTTTACCCCCAAGCTTAAAGTTTACCCTATCAGAATGACGTTCACGATGGTGTGAAAGGAGAAATAGTGTAATTTTCAAAGTGTACCACAACTTGAGGAGGAGACCCATACAAGGTTTACAACTCGAGACGGAACCAGTGCATCTGGACTCATGACGAAAGATTTAATTTCTAACACAAAGCAAGTTCATCCTCTCACAAGCCTATGTATACAATAGATTATTGTATTTTGTCCATTGTATTCCCCCCCCCCCAGGAGGGAGTGATAACGTGTAGCTCTGCGACATTTCAGAGCTTCCTTTGAATACAAAATTGGGCTACTCTCTAAAAATTACAATTAGATGTCTCCTCTCATTCCTTTTCTCTTTCTGCTCTTCCTCGTCTATTTCTTCTTGGGTCCTTTAGGATAAATGGGAAGAAGAGAGAGGAGGTGCAAGGAGGAAGGGAGAGGAGGTGCAAGGAGGAAGAGAGAGGAGGTGCAAGGAGGAAGGAAGACTGCTTCACCGGCATCCAATTTAGCGTGTCTACTGGCAGTATCGGGCCACCGGACTAATTGGCTACCACAACTGCCTCGTTCAGCTTGCAGCTTGATACGCTCGTAGTGGGTGTAAGAGGGGCTGGGGCCAGATTCACGAAAGTACTTACGCAAGCACTTACGAACCTGTACATCTTTTTCTCAATCTTTGGCGGCTTTGTTTACAATTATTAAACAGTTGATGAGCTCCGAAGCACCAGGAGGCTGTTTATAACAATAACAACAGTTGATTGGCAAGTTTTCATGCTTGTAAACTGTTTAATAAATGTAACCAAAGCCGTCAATGATTGAGGAAAGATGTACAGGTTCGTAAGTACTTGCGTAAGTGCTTTCGTTAATCTGGGCCCATGGTACCTGGGCCCCGGTCTCGGCCCCGGTCTCGGTCCCTCGGTGTTCGTTGCTTTAAATCTTCACTATATCTGACTCCTCCCGCCCTACCCCGTTTGAAAAAAAAATAATAGTGCTAAAAATGCATTATTTTTCAAAACGAATAACAAATTATGGTTTTATTTGAAGGGACGGACATGATTTGTGATCCCAGCGGGGAGTTGGGGGGAGGGGAGGGAGGGGGGGGTAGCTGGGAGTTTGAGGCGAGGGGCCGGAACCGCTTTGGTTATACATAGTTCGTTGTGATGTCTCTATATTGTTATTAACAGTTTAGTAGAGGGGGGGCCTTTGACAGTATTAGAAATAGTGGCAAAGACTAGAGAAAATGAGTGTAGTATCTAGCCCATGCAATGATCATTCATGATCGGCATTAAAATATTGCATTTTGCAATACAATAGGTTGGAATGAATACTGAGAAAAGCAATCTTGCTGCGTGATATTTGATTCGTTCACCTGGTTATCTTTGACTACCGCCTCTCCAGGTGAGGGGGGTGGCATATATATATCTCCTGGCCAGAGGATAATGGCACCATTTTGGTCACCATTTGGTCCGGGAGACATCTTCCGTCACGCAGGGTGCAGTTGCGCCTCCACAGATCTCCAGTATCATCTTTTGATACTGGTAATGGCTCAAAAGGGCCACCACTTACGGGCTATTCATGCCCGTGCCACCTGTTGGGTGGCTTAATCTTCATCAATCAATCAATCAGGATAATGGCACGGGAGACATCTCCCGTTACGCAGGGTGCAGTCGCACCTCCACAGATCTCCAGTATCAGCTCTTGACACTGTTAATGGCTCAAAAGGGCCACCACTTACGGGCTATTCATGCCCGTGCCACCTGTTGGGTGGCTTAATCTTCATCAATCAGGATAATGGACAGACTAAGAGTGTTCTTCCTACCAGGAATAAGCATGTAGTCGTTTTGGGCTACAGTCTGTATCATGTTGACGTCTTGCTATTGCAAAGTGAAGATTTGTCAAGTGAATCTAAGATTTTGATGAATATGTTGTGTTTACATGTCGTCAATGACCGCGTCCTACTGGCGACAGGAATATCTTGTTTACGAAATGTATAAATAATGAACAAGAAAGTATCGACAATGTTTGATTTGTTTTAGTGTTACGAAATAATTGGAGTGTTTACGTGCATTTAGTAAAATGTTTCTCGTCTGCGGTTCTGCAGTTAGGGATTTTGTGCAAGATCTTGTCCTTTTGGGGCAGTGTTAAGGGTGTGTGGCGTGTGTGTGGAGGGTGGGGGGGGGGGAAGGGGGGATCGATCTGTTAGCTCTGCGACTCCGCCTTTATAGTTGTTGGTTGTCAACTGTACCGACTCTCAACCTATTTTCCTTTGTCGTATCTGCTACATATATTTTTCTCTAACACACACACACACACACACACACACACACACACACACACACACACACACACACACACACACACACACACACACACACACACACATTCTCTCACACTCTCTCTCTCTCTCTCTCTCACTCACTCGCTCACTCAACTGTCAAGTCCCAGTTGAGAGACGGGATCAAAGAGCCAGAGCTCAACCCCCGCAAGCACAACTAGGTAAGTAACTAGGTGAGTACATATCCCCAGGATGCAACCCGTAGCAATAGTCTAACTCCCAGGTACCTACTTAAGGCCAGGTGAACATAGGTATCAGGTAAACGAAACAACCCACTTGTTTCTGCTTCGGCCAGGAAACGAACCCGGGGCCCTTTGGACTACGATTCCAGAGTGCTGTCCGCTGGGCCTCGAGGTGTGAATGTGTGAGAGCGTGCGTGTGCAAATGAGAGAGAGATAGAGAGGAGAAGCACGACTGAACAGAGTAGCATCGTGAGGGCGAGAAACAGGATACACATTACAGGAAAGAGGATGGAGCGGCTTCGGCCACGCCGTATCCTGGGCGCTGCTAAGTGAAATAGAAATGGACGTGTCCGTAGAGTTTATCTGGTGTATGGCCTCCCTCAAAGTAGTCCCAATCTTGAGCACTCCTGTTGCAAACTCTGTGAGCAGGAACTGCGGCATGATCTCCCACACTACGTCACCGAATGCCCAGTTATTAGACCTTTCAGACCCGTTGGCATGAGGTACCTGGAGCTTTGCAATTACTTTATTCACTCTCGTGTTCTTGAAGATATCCTCACAATGCACCCGGAGTCTGCCAGTGCAGACTACTGAACACATGGATTCTTATGACTAACCATCCTGTGTGATGGGGATTTTTAGCATCACGTAGCTAGCTTTTTGACACTCTGTACCCCCCCCCCCCCTTCATATAGTCTAGGGCTGCTGCACAAATGCACATGTACCTAAATGTGATGATAATAATAATACACAAAATAAATCTGAGCGTGGAGGCATTTTGAGTATCAGTGCTACTTTATGCACTATAGTGTTCTTGATCTGTTCATAGTGCATCCTAAGTGTGTCAGTGCAACCTGGTGATCACAAACTATGGAACCAGTCATAGGGAGCCGGTCGGCCGAGCGGACAGCACGCTGGACTTGTGATCCTGTGGTTCCGGGTTCGATCCCAGGCGCCGGCGAGAAACAATGGGCAGAGTTTCTTTCACCCTATGCCCCTGTTACCTAGCAGTAAAATAGGTACCTGGGTGTTAGTCAGCTGTCACGGGCTGCTTCCTGGGGGTGGAGGCCTGGTCGAGGACCGGGCCGCGGGGACACTAAAAAGCCCCGAAATCATCTCAAGATAACCTCAAGATATAAGCTAGGGTAGCTGTATAGATGTAAATGGGCCTAAATGTGTTAATAATAAAATTTAACTATTCTCTCGTACTCTCTCCCTCTTCTGCGCTCTTCCCTATCCTACCCCCCCCCCTCCCTCTTCCTACACTCTCCACTCCCCCTGCCTCTTCCTACACTCTCCCCTCCCCCTCCCTACACTCTCCCCTCTCCCTCTCCCTACACTCTCCTTTCTCCCTACACTCTCCTCTCTCCCTCTCCCTACACTCTCCTCTCTCTCTCCTCTCCCTACACTCTCCTCTCTCTCTCCCTCTCCCTACACTCTCCCCTCTCTCTCCCTACACTCTCCTCTCCCCCTTCCCCTTCTTACACTCTCCCACCCTCTCCCTACTCTCCCCATCCTCCCCCCCACCACCATCTCCCTCCCACCAAACATAATATTTATAACCTTGGTCTACAATTAAACTTCCAGATATATCTCTGCAGTAGCTTACCCGCGCGTTAAGAGTAAGAGTTTAATGTTAAGAGTTAATGTTGTTGGTAAACATTAGAGTTTGCCGTTATTACTACGGCTCAGTGTGTACGTTGGCTCTTTCTCTACCACCGTAAATAGTGTTGTATTGCGCGTAAATTGTCTCCCTTTACTGCTGTGTGTTTGCTAAAATGTTAATGGAGATATCGTTACCGTTATTTTGAATTTAAATCCGATGGAGCTTCCCCGGATCAATTTTCTATTGGTTGTTAAACTTTCCTTGTATTGTCAGTTTTGTCACGAAACTGTAAACTTAATTGAAAGGCAAAATGGATGGTTTATATAGAGCTTGTTTCATATTCCCCCCCCCCCCCCCCGTGCTAAAAATACTCGCTGAACCTCGCTCAGTATTTCCAATTCAGTGCCACGGCAAAAGCTAACACAAAATACACAGTAGATCTTTGTGAATAAATCTCGTGCTTGATAGGGCTTTGAAATGCAAATGTGTTTCCATGTTGGGTTTAGACCCCTCTCTCCCCCCCCCCCCAGTACACCAACCCCTTACTGGCTTAGGTCGTCCATGCGGCGAGTTTCCCCTCGTGGTGCACACACCCCTCGGTCCGCGCCACGCAGCCCTTTTCTCTGGTGGGGAATTTACGTTCCCCAATGACCCGGACGGCAGTTGGATGTTCGCGAAGGCTTTGGGGATATTAGACAGACTAAGATCGTTACTAAACCCTATGTTGTGATGGGGGGAACGGAGCTGTTTCTTCACTGGTTTAACTCCCGTAGTCAAGGAGATATGGTGAACCTGACCCCAGAACTAGAACAGTAGAAAAATAATAATGCTACGGTCGCTTACCCTTGCTGAACAACCCGTCCTCCTAGAAAGAACGTCGCTTATCGGTCGCATGCGTTAGACATGGCCAAAAATTGTCGTACTAGAAAATGAAAGAGGCTGGCGAAAGTGACGTACTGTCTAGCGTCCTGTTTTGGGTCCTCTGGTGGGTTAGGAGTTTAAATTGACTTGAAATTGACCGTTTTCTTGACATTGGGAAACCTTAGGAGGACGGGCTGGTTTGAGAGCGCCCCCTAGCACTTGTCGCGACGGGCAGCCGTCACCTGGACTCCCCTAGCGGTGTGCGGGGAGTAATATGGGTGTGTGGGGTGCGTGGAGGGTGTTTGTGCAACACTTGAGAGCGGGCTTCACGCTATATATTGCTTCCTCCCTCACCCGCTCCGTCACTCACCCCTGCGTCCCTCAGCCCTTCCGTCCCTCACCCATTGCTCCTTGACTCCCTATCCGCCGTCCGTGTGACAGGTCCAGGACCCCAACAGCTGCCCCACGCAGTAGTGGTGTGATGCAGGGACGTCCTGGCAGCTGCCGGTGCTGTACCAGCCTCTCCACCTACTCTGATCCACCAGTTTCTCCACCTCCTTTGATCCACTAGCCTCTCCTCCGCCTCCTTTGATCCACCAGCCTCTCCACCACCTCCTCTGATCCACCAGCCTCTCCACCTCCTCTGATTCACCAATCTCTCCACCTCCTCTGATTCACCAATCTCTCCACCTCCTCTGATTCACCAATCTCTCCACCACCACTGATCCACCAGCCTCCACCACCACCTCCACTGATCCACCAGCCTCCACCACCACCTCCACTGATCCACCAGCCTCTCCACCACCTCCTCTGATCCACCAGCCTCTCCACCACCACTGATCTATGATATTGTGGATTGCATCTTAAGACATACACGAGGGTGGGGGGGGGTGCTACCATATACCATAGTGGTACTTCAAGAAAGGATCTAATATCTCACCTGAGCCAGTTGTGTACTACGGGGAAGCCTTGGTTGTCGTCTTCTGAAACCCCTTGGTGGTTTAGTATCCAGGTCTAGTTGCTTTTGCGACGTTCTCGTGTTTTTCAAGCCCGAATTCGAATCCTTAACGATCTAATGGATCCAGTCAGTGACGCCTCAGTCTGTAACCCGGGGCGCTGGGTAGAAGGTCAATACGAAGCCCACACTGCCAGTAATGGGGGTATAGATGGAGAATGTTGCTGAAGTATGTTAGGTTATGGAGGGTACCTGGTTGTAAGGAGGACTGGTCAGAGCAACTTGGCCTCTTGCAAAGAACGTCGTTTTTCGCTCGTGTTACGTAAGGCCAGAAATTGTCGTATTGGAAAACGGAAACGGCTCGCGAAGGTGCCGTTTTCTGTTTTGGGTCCTCTGGCTTAGTCTGGTAGGTTAGGAGAGGATACTTGAAGTAAAAGTGAAAACCAAAGTATTCTTGACGTTGGGAAACCTTAGGAGGACTAACCTTAGGCTGGTCAGAGACCGGGCCGCAGGGACGATGATTCTCTGAACACATCTCAAGATAATCACCAGACCTATCTACACATATACACCCCACCACCAACACACGCTTTCCACAGGACCATTCCTCCACAAAGGTCGGTTCATCTCTGGGTCAAAATGCATCTTGATATTCCCTGATTTCGCCTCGATAGAACCAAGAGACTATTGAGACTTCTCCAGGAGGAGACCCTCTCTCTCAGGAGAGCAGAGATGACCACAGACGGCCGCTAGGCTCCTTGACACATTGTTTCTACCGCTGAAGGAACACAGTATCACTTTCATATCTCTGCCGCAAGAAGAGATTTTCATTTTATCATCATTTTGTCGATTTTCATTGTCATTTCATTAACATTTTAGGCCTCTTAACACAATTTTTTTCTCAGGAGATGGCAAGCCAGTGATATATTTTTACGGCGCTGGAGCGGTCTGTGTAGTGGAATGCCACAGCGCAGGAGCTGCGCCAGTTTAAGCAGACACAATTGGTGATCTGGAGAATAGGGCAGAGAACATTCACTGCTCCAAACCAATTTAATCGAACACCTAAACTATTGTGAACAATACTCCCCGGAACGCAGGCAAGAAAGATAAAATCTTTGTAAAATTCTGGGGGGACTGGTTCCAAACGTACACACTTAAATCATTCCTTAATTGAGCAGAGAGAACTGTAGAATGTGCAGAATTGCCCATTGAACTCTAAAGGTGCAGTTAGCACACGGGAGATGACTATAATCATAAAAGAGACTAAGGTTTTTCAATGTCCTTCGTTCAGTCGCGCGACGACGTTCCAGCAGACACCTCTCTCTCTCTGTCTCTCTCTCTCTTCCAACTGGAATTTAGGAAAGACCTGGGTAAATACTGGTTGGGAAACATGGAAGGTTGATTTATGAAACAGATTACCGGTAACACAATAAAGCATGGGATTACTCGGTAGTTTTGAAGCCTCGGTTAGATGTATATGTGAATGAGGCTGGTTGGATATACATAAGAGCTGTCTTCTATTGGCCCTAAGAGTCCTTCTACAATTTCTTTTTGTATACATGTTCTAAACACCAACCACATCTCATGCCTCTTACCAGAAGTCTTTATTTACAATATTCGTCTTTCGAGACATTTTCTTCTTAATTATAAATATTTTTTTCACCCGAAGACTTAGACTAAAACTTCTTTCTTCCCTCCGTATCTACTGCAATTACTCCACTAGGGAAAGTTTATCGGTGTGATTTTTCAAATAAAACTTTTTCTGAAAAGTTGGCAAAGCCCAGCATGGCTGGTATGTCTCCCGTATGTGTGGCTTGTTCCTTGTGTCGAGGTTATTGACACTGGTTATGTTGTCCTTTGTGGAGTGCCATTCCTGCCCCCCCCCAGGGGTGCCAGAGACTGGTCCCCCCCCAGGGGTGCCAGAGACTGGTCCCCCCCAGGGGTGCCAGAGACTGGTCCCCCACCAGGGGTGCCAGAGACTGGTCCCCCCAGGGGTGCCAGAGACTGGTCTCCCCCCCCAGGGGTGCCAGAGACTGGTTCCCCCCCAGGGGTGCCAGAGACTGGTCCCCCCCAGGGGTGCCAGAGACTGGTTCCCCCCCAGGGGTGCCAGAGACTGGTCTCCCCCCCCAGGGGTGCCAGAGACTGGTCCCCCCCCAGGGGTGCCAGAGACTGGTCCCCCCCCAGGGGTGCCAGAGACTGGTCCCCCCCCAGGGGTGCCAGAGACTGGTCCCCCCCCAGGGGTGCCAGAGACTGGTCCCCCCCAGGGGTGCCAGAGACTGGTCCCCCCACCAGGGGTGCCAGAGACTTCCCCCCCAGGGGTGCCAGAGACTGGTCCCCCCACCAGGGGTGCCAGAGACTTCCCCCCCAGGGGTGCCAGAGACTGGTCCCCCCACCAGGGGTGCCAGAGACTTCCCCCCCAGGGGTGCCAGAGACTGTTCCCCCCCCAGGGGTGCCAGAGACTGGTCCCCCCCAGGGGTGCCAGAGACTGGTCCCCCCCAGGGGTGCCAGAGACTGGTCCCCCCCAGGGGTGCCAGAGACTGGTCCCCCCCAGGGGTGCCAGAGACTGGTCCCCCCCAGGGGTGCCAGAGACTGGTCCCCCACTCCCCCAGGGGTGCCAGAGACTGGTCCCCCCCAGGGGTGCCAGAGACTGGTCTCCCCCCCAGGGGTGCCAGAGACTGTTCCCCCCCAGGGGTGCCAGAGACTGGTCCCCCCCAGGGGTGCCAGAGACTGGTCCCCCCCAGGGGTGCCAGAGACTGGTCTCCCCCCAGGGGTGCCAGAGACTGGTCCCCCCAGGGATGCCAGAGACTGGTCCCCCCCAGGAATGCCAGAGACTGGTCTCCCCCCCCAGGGGTGCCAGAGACTGTTCCCCCCCAGGGGTGCCAGAGACTGGTCCCCCCCAGGGGTGCCAGAGACTGGTCTCCCCCCCCAGGGGTGCCAGAGACTGTTCCCCCCCTAGGGGTGCCAGAGACTGGTCCCCCCCAGGGGTGCCAGAGACTGGTCCCCCCCAGGGGTGCCAGAGACTGGTCCCCCCCAGGGGTGCCAGAGACTGGTCCCCCCCAGGGGTGCCAGAGACTGGTCCCCCACTCCCCCAGGGGTGCCAGAGACTGGTCCCCCCCCTCCCCCAGGGGTGCCAGAGACTGGTCCCCCCTCCCCCAGGGGTGCCAGAGACTGGTCCCTCAGGTGTGTGGTTGAGTAACAGTCTTTGGTAGTTAGTTACACAATTGTTGTTATATATTCATGTACATATGTCTGTACACTCATTTACACAAATACATATACACATCGATAATCTTTTGTATAATAAGTGATTCAACAAGAGGCTCACAACAGTCACTATACAAGGCACTTTACATCTATGGTGAGTCACACAGTTACTAGTCTTGCTGCACACCCACCCAACTGGGCGGCAGCTTTACAGTCATGTGCTACACACCCACCCAACTGGGCGGCAGCTTTACAGTCATGTGCATGCATTACCTACAGTAAGCAAATTTTGGATACTTCGCTTAGATTCGTGGCAGTATATCATTATGAATGAAGTACTTACACATTTCTTCGACACTATTGATGGTGTTATCTCTAAATTCCACGATTTGTTCACATTCCATTATATAATGACACAAAGTATGGGAATAGTTCTGCTGACAGAGTTTACATTTAGTCAAGTCTACATCAGCAGATGTTACAAACTCCCAGAGGTACTTGTAGCCTAAGCCTAAGGTTAGCAGACATCTAGAAGTCTGCTAACCTTATTGGATGACCCATAGACGTGCGGTTCTTCCTGCATAATAGAATGGCCTATAGGCCTTTTGCAGTTTTTTCTTGTGTAAAATTTTGTTAAATATATTTTTTTTGTCGGGATGGGGGGTGGGGGGGGGGGGTTGTGATATATGAGGGCAGGTATAAAATGTTGTAATAAAGGTGTCTGGCAAGACATACTGTTGCCTGGACTTGACAGGCTCCCCCCCCCCCCCTGGCCGCCCTAATGCCATCCTGGGAAGTGTGTAGTCATCTAGATTTATTAGTACGCTATACCCTCTGGTCCCTGCTGTTTCCCATCTGGGCCCCTCCGCTGTTTCCCATCTGGGCCCCTCCGCTGTTTCCCATCTGGGCCCCTCCGCTGTTTCCCATCTGGGCCCCTCCGCTGTTTCCCATCTGGGCCCCTCCGCTGTTTCCCATCTGGGCCCCTCCGCTGTTTCCCATCTGGGCCCCTCCGCTGTTTCCCATCTGGGCCCCTCCGCTGTTTCCCATCTGGGCCCCTCCGCTGTTTCCCATATGGGCCCCTCCGCTGTTTCCCATCTGGGCCCCTCCGCTGTTTCCCATCTGGGCCCCTCCGCTGTTTCCCATCTGGGCCCCTCCGCTGTTTCCCATCTGGGCCCCTCCGCTGTTTCCCATCTGGGCCCCTCCGCTGTTTCCCATTGGGGGCCCCTCCGCTGTTTCCCATTGGGGGCCCCTCCGCTGTTTCCCATTGGGGGCCCCTCCGCTGTTTCCCATTGGGGGCCCCTCCGCTGTTTCCCATTGGGGGCCCCTCCGCTGTTTCCCATTGGGGGCCCCTCCGCTGTTTCCCATTGGGGCCCCTCCGCTGTTTCCCATTGGGGCCCCTCCGCTGTTTCCCATTGGGGCCCTTCCGCTGTTTCCCATTGGGGGCCCTTCCGCTGTTTCCCATTGGGGGCCCCTCCGCTGTTTCCCATCTGGGCCCCTCCGCTTTTTCCCATCTGGGCCCCTCCGCTGTTTCCAATCTGGGCCCCTCCGCTGTTTCCCATCGGGGGCCCCGCCATTTCTTGCTTGTGGAGCCCTCCTTCCATTTTATTTTTGAATTTTTTATTTAACCTTAAAATAGGTTGAAATAATTTATAAATGTGAACATTCCATCGTAATTATAACACAAAACATCGAATGAAATTTGAGGTTTTAAGAATTTCTGGGTAATTAGTAAACAAGGAATTCCTGCGAAGTTGTGGAATTTCATGTTCACGTTTGTTCTGCTTTCTGGAGGTCACCTCTGGTTAATGCTGTTGTTGTTGTTGTTATAGATTCAGCTACTCGGAACAAGTTCCGAGTAGCACGGGCTATGGTGAGCCCGTAGGATACCTGGCACAGGAGCGGGGCAAGTAGCACGGGCTATTGTGAGCCCGTAGGATACCTGGCACAGGAGCGGGGCAAGTAGCACGGGCTATTGTGAGCCCGTAGGATACCTGACACAGGAGCGGGGCAAGTAGCACGGGCTATTGTGAGCCCGTAGGATACCTGGCACAGGAGCGGGGCAAGTAGCACGGGCTATGGTGAGCCCGTAGGATACCTGGCACAGGAGCGGGGCAAGTAGCACGGGCTATTGTGAGCCCGTAGGATACCTGGCACAGGAGCGGGGCAAGTAGCACGGGCTATTGTGAGCCCGTAGGATACCTGGCACAGGAGCGGGGCAAGAAGCACGAGCTATGGTGAGCCCGTAGTGGACTTACCTGGCACAGGAGCGGGGCAAGTAGCACGGGCTATGGTGAGCCCGTAGGATACCTGGCACAGGAGCGGGGCAGGTAGCACGGGCTATGGTGAGCCCGTAGTGGACTTACCCGGCACAAGAGCGGTGCTCGGGTTAATGCGAAATATCTCCGTTTTTCCCGGATAGTCAAATTTCGCTGTAAAATAACTGCACATCTTTCAAGTTTTAAGTTTAATCGCCTTGAATTATGCTGTAAAAATTAGCACTCGAGTATATTTTTAATATTAGTCTTATTGATGATTAAGTCACGCATCACGAAAGTTAACTAACGACAACGTTTCGGTCCGTCGTGGACCGAAACGGTTAGTACAGTTGATTGATTGATTGACAGTTGAGAGGCGGGCCAAAATAGCAGAGCTCAACCCCCGCAAGAACAACTAGGGGGAATACACACACACACACACACACACACACGCACACGCACACACACGCACGCACACACGCGCACGCACGCACGCGCACGCACACACACACACACACACACACACACACACACACACACACACACACACACACACACACACACACACACACACACACAAGGGGCCTTTTTAAGGGGCCTCGTAGCCTGGTGGATAGCGCGCAGGTTTCGTAATTCTGTGGCGCGGGTTCGATTCCCGCACGAGGCAGAAACAAATGGGCAAAGTTTCTTTCACCCTGAATGCCCCTGTTACCTAGCAGTAAATAGGTACCTGGGAGTTAGTTAGCTGTCACGGGCTGCTTCCTGGGGTGTGTGTGTGTGGTGTGGAGAAAAAAAAAAAAAAAAAAAAAAAAAAGTAGTTAGTAAACAGTTGATTGACAGTTGAGAGGCGGGCCGAAAGAGCAAAGCTCAACCCCCGTAAAAACACAACTAGTAAACACACAGAAATGACAGAAGAGTAAGGAGAGACATGATCACCATCTACAAAATTCTCAGAGGAATTGACAGGGTTGATGGTCCAAGACGGACCGAAACGTCGTCGTTTCTGCCATCTTTTGTGTTTGGTCGTCGTATCTTAGCCCCGTTACTGTGACTCATCGTCTGCGTCCTACTTCTTTATTCATACTGGAGGTATGAAAGTAACTAAATTTAAACCTTCAAACATGTATAATTACCTTGAATTGTGCTCAGAAATAGCATAATAATTTTAAATATCGATCTTATTGTTTAAACTGGAGGTCAGTTTACCTTACAACACGCTTCCACTACACATAAGGGACATAACTGGCAAACCCCTCACAGTGTTTCAAGAGAGAACTGGATAAGCACCTCCAAAGGATACCTGATCAACCAGGCTGTGACTCATACGTCAGGCTGCGAGCAGCCGTGTCTAACAGCCTGGTTGATCAGTCCAGCAACCAGGAGGCCTGGTCGACGACCGGGCCGCGGGGACACTAAGCCCCGGAAGCACCTCAAGGTAGCCTCAGTTTGAAAAATAAGATCTACATTTTTCCCAAGTGTTCAAATTGTCTAAATGTAAAGATTCAAAATATATACAATCACCTTTAATTAGGCACAAAAATAGTTACTCAAGCGTAATATTTTAAATATCCGTCTTATTTGTCAAAAGTGGTTGGGCATTAGTGCTTGAGCATGACCTTCACGGGAGCGTCAGTCGTGAAGGTGTACTCTCCTAATGGTCCTCGCCTCATTATCTTTACGGGGGGTTGAGCTTCGGCTCTTTGGTCCCGCTTCTCAAATGTCATTCAACTAGTGTACAGGTTCGCGAGCCTGTTGGGCTCTTATCATATCTACGTTTGAAACTGTATATATGGAGTCTGCCTCATCACTTCCTAATGCATTACATTTATTAACTACTATTACACTGACGAAATTCTTTCTAATATCTCTGCGACTCATTTGGGTACTCAGTTTGCACCTGCGGCACCTTGTTTGAGTACCACCCGTGTTATCTAAGCTCTATAGGTATCCTAGCAATTCCCCTGAAACTCTTGTATGTGGTAATCATGTCTCCCCTAACTCTTCCAGCGACATGAGGGGTAAAATTCACGCAGCCTTTCCTTGTAACTCGTGCCTCATAGTTCTGGAGCTAGTCTAGTAGGAGTACCATAGGGCAGACATTAGGAAAGTGGAGGTTGCTGTGCATGTGGTGGTGTTGGGGTGCAATTACCACAATTAAGTGTGGTAATTGGGGATAGTTGCGGGTGCTCTTGAAGTCCGCAGGGTCATCCCAGCAATCTTCACACGAACTACACTTTACCTGCCGAAATTACTGCTACAAATGGACGTGATGTTGGCGTACTTGATTTAATATAATAACAAAATGCTTTAAAGTAAAGCGGTGACTTATATATATATATATATATATATATATATATATATATATATATATATATATATATATATATATATATATATATATATATATATATATATATAATATTACACACAGTATTATATTTTTTCTTTAGGGAAGGAAGTACCACCTCTAGCTGGAAGAAGGGGGACCCTAAGCCTCGCTGGAAACCACACCCAACGCATTGGAGGGAATGTTTAGGTCCCCTCCAATACAGTTTCTGTCATTCTGCCTCTATTATGTATATATAATATAATGTGTATGTGTGTGTGTAAAATATTATATCAATGTTTGGGTGTGACTTGATTAAAATAAAGGTAAAAGTACACATTTCATTAGGGTGAGCAGCCTAGGAATCCCATGAACTAGGGGAACTGGGCTGCAGGTAATGTTGGTGTGGGGGGGGGGGGAGGGGTAAAGCCGCCATGATACATCCTGTGTACAATGTGATTAAATTTGGGTTAAGTCCCATAAGCTGTTACTTTGGCTCCTCCTCTCCCCAGCAAGAGCACAATTTGCCTGTCCACAGGCCAGAGGAGCGGAATTGATATGTTTACCACCCAGGTAAGTGTGCCCTTGACGTCCCAGTGGGATGTAGTTAGAGTACGAAAACTAGTACTACTACTAGTACTACTACTAGTACTACTACTAGTACTACTACTACTAGTACTACTACTACTACTACTACTACTACTACTAGTACTAGTACTAGTACTACTACTACTACTACTACTACTACTACTACTACTACTTACTAGTACTACTGGGTCACGCCTCGTCAAACTTGTACGAAACCAGAACAACCTCTGACACGGCGGCATTGTTTACATGTATTGACCATGTGACGTGCTCCCAAGCCCTACGAAGATGTTTATAACAATAATAACCCTTGGTTGTGAAGTCTCGAAGCTTGTCAACCGCTTAATAAATGTAAAATAAAGCTGCCATGATTAAGGGAAGATGTACAGGTTTCGTGAGGAGGTTGAGTAGTATATGCTGGGTGAACCCTGGCTGGTGGTGGTGGTGGTGGTGGTGTTGATGAGTGGGGCTACAGTTAACGCAAGTGGTGGACCCGCTGTTCTGTAGTATTGCCTGTTATCATAAGAGCACTTAGCAAATTACTGCTTTCAGTTATATGTTGGCTCTGGCGCAGCCCCTCTTGCTAAAATGATAGCACTTGTACCAGCCATTTGGTCAAGCGTACTAACTGGTGTGGTTGGGGCTGCAAAGGGTTCACGTTTTCTGTTAGAGAATTAGGCCCAAATGGCATTCTAGAAAATTGGAGTTGTAGCTGAAGAATCTAAACTAAATTTTTTTTTTTGTCGTGTCCAACAGTGCATATTTGTACGTTGACTTGCGTTAACTGTAGCCCCACTCATCAACACCACCATCACCAGCCAGGGTTCACCCAGCATATACTACTCAACCCCCTCACGAAACCTGTGCATCTTCCCTTAATCATGGCAGCTTTATTTTACCTGTAAGTACTAATATTTTAGGAGCTTGGGCACCTCTGACGCGACTGCGGCGCTGGACCTCAGTGTTGTAAAAGTCTTGTGCCATTGGTGTTGATGGAATTCTCTCGCAGCATGCACCTTTGCTTTCCAACGGAGCTGTTTTGCACATCCTGCCATGCCTCCTAGTCTCGTGTACTCACCTAGTTGTGCTTGCGGGGGGTGGAGCTTCGGCTCTTTGGTCCCGTCTATCATCTGTCAATCAATTGGTGTACAGGCTCCTGAGCCTACTGGGCTCTATCATATCTCCATTTGAAACTGTGTATGGAGTCAGCCTCCACCACATCACTTTCTAATGCATTGCACCTTGTTAATTACCTTGAGCATGTGATGTTATTTTCGTGTGCAGATTTTGAACCAGTCTTTCTGGTAATTTCCAAGTGTAAATTATTATGTATCTCTGTCACCAGCGTTAACTCTTAACATCAGAGTTAAAGATCCCGTCCCAATAGGTCTCGTTAGAGCTCCTAATATTTTAATGTTTTATTGAATAGATACTAGTAGTAAAGCATCTTCGCACGTTCTCCAGGTCAGCAATTTCTCCAGCTCTGAATAGGACCGTTGGTGTGCAACAGTACTCCACCCTAGAGAGCACCGGTGTCTTGAAGACTATCATCACTGGTCTGGCATCTCTTGTTTGACAGGTTCTTTTTATCCAACCTGTTCTTTTTGTTCTTATAGTTGTGACAGTTTTTTTTTTTTTTAATTATTTTCTACCACAGACGTGGCCACACATTTACAATGCTAACCAGCATATATACATTTTCTTCTGTCCTCCATGGACAGGGTTAGAGAAGTGTTAAACATATAGTTCAAGGGTTTATTGAACACTCAACCACAGAAGGTGATTCGGTGCTTTTAAAATGCTAAGCTAACCTTTGTGTTCTTTAAAGGTAAGGTCTTTTGACATAATTACTTTCAAATCCTTTACATTGCATTTTCTTTCTATGGTATGATTTGACTGTCTTGTATGTTGGTTTTGGTTTTTATATTTGTGTTCTGAGGCGCAGTAGCTGGAAGTTAATCTGACGCGACCTGATCAGGTCTTATTGAAAGACCTGATTTACATCATGTTGGAGGTTTACCTACCTTGAGGTTACCTTGAGGTGAATCCGGGGCTTAGCGACCCCGCGGCCCGGTCGTCGACCAGGCCTCCTCGTTCCTGGACTGTTCAACCAGGCTGTTGGCGTCCTCTGTGTTGGCTATACCTGGATGGGGTTCTGGGAGTTGCTCTACTGCCCGAGGCCAGGCTTGACTTGTGATAATTTGGTCCAACAGGCTGTTGCTTAGAGCAGCCCGCAGGCCCATATATCCACTACAACCCGGTTGGTCCGGTACTTGTCAACTCTCATAAAACACCTAGTTTCATCTACTAAGGATGATATGGTTTTATAGTTTGTGTCCTTGTCTATGGGAGCCGGTCGGCCGAGCGGACAGCACGCTGGACTTGTGATCCTGTGGTCCTGGGTTCGATCCCAAGCGCCGGTGAGAAACAATGGGCAGAGTTTCTTTCACCCTATGCCCCTGTTACCAAGCAGTAAAATAGGTACCTGGGTGTTAGTCAGCTGTCACGGGCTGCTTCCTGGGGGTGGAGGCCTGGTCGAGGACCAGGCCTCCAAAATCCTGTAAAGCCCCGAAATCATCTCAAGATAACCTCAAGATATGTATTCGATAAAGAGAAGTACTGGAGCAAGCACAGTACCCTGCGGAACTGAGCTTTTCACGGTGAATGATCCGGATATTACTATGTTGACTGTTGTACACTGGGTTCTGTCCATTAGAAAATTTATGATTCTTATTTCTCCTTTTCCATTAATTCCTCTTGAACGCATTTTGTGTGCAATAACATCACGGTCACATTTGTCGAAAGCTTTTTGCCAAATCGTCACGAGTTCTGCCCGTCTGGCGTGGCAGCTAAGACGGGTCATAGAGGTGTAGCAATTGAGAGGGACAAGAGCGCCCCTCGTGCTGAACCCATGGTGTTATGGGTTATTCTAGACGCCATGTGTCTTGTGTGCCCAGCCAATTGGACGGTCAGGGATTGAACGCCGACCTGCATGAAGCGAGACCGTCGCTCTACCGTTCAGCCCAAGTGGTTGGGCGACGGGAGAGGGAAGAAATAAACAGAGTGGTTAGGAGGGAAGCGGAGAAAGGAGGAGTATGATTGGACGGAGAAAGAGAGTGACTAGGACCGGATTAAGAATGGTTAAGAGAAATAGGAGAGGGGAAGGGGGCAGAAATTGGGTACAAGATGAGAGAGGAGAAAAAATCAAGGGGTGTGAAGAGAGGCGGAAAATAATAGTGATTCGTGTTTAAGAGCAGGACAGTGGTGGGATTTTTTTTCCCCATTGCAATTAGATCTGTGGGGTAAGAGATTGGGTAATGGTTGCAGGCAATTTAGGTAATTTATGGATTAGCTTCAACGAGATTGGAGGCCGAGAGGGATGAAACCAGGAAATTGGTGTTCCCTAACGCCAACAAAAGCAAATATAATTCCAGCTTTCAAGAATCGAGAGAAAGTTTCAAGGATTTTGAATGTGTTGAGATTGACCACATATATATCCACATATATAGATATCCACATATCTACATAGATATCCACATATCTACATAGATATCCACATATCTACATAGATATCCACATATCCACATAGATATCCACATATCCACATAGATGACCACATATATATCCGCCAAACACACACACACACCGAAACTACGACGTTGGTACAACGTTCGAACAAGTTTTAACACCTGCTAACCAGTTATAACAACCAATATAGCAAGTTGTAACAACGTTCTAATACGTCATAAACACGTTAAGCCAAGATGTAACAACCTTATTACAAGTTGTAACAAGCGGAAAATAGACAGTTTCGGTTTGTGTTTCCAGGGTATATATAGTCAACTATATGTGGTCATAGTCATGTGGTATATATGTGGGATGACCACAACCGTAAATAGGGTTGCAGACAGAGCAAAATAGGGGAAGCAATATATTAAATCATTGGAAACCTTAAGACGTTACATAGCGACGCTCCACAATTCCAGGAATAGATTGGACGACATGCTCCCGGACGCAGGTTCGAATCCTCGTCACGGCCCTTGTGGATTTGTTCATAGATTGAACGTTTTCAAGATAAAATGAGAAAAGTTCACGTTGGAAGTGCCGGAGCAGCCAAGCCTGTGGTGGGGATGTGTGGCCTGCGGGACGCAGCAAGCAACAGCCTGTTGGACCAAGCTCTCACTCTCGCCACACTTGAGGACTAGAAGTCCCAGAACCCACATTGGGTATACTTAAGGTAAAGCAGCTTCGTGCATTGACAGCTCTAGGGAAGAGATGGGATCTTTGGTGAGTTATGGGACACACTACTGGGTGACAGTTATGGGACACACTACTGGGTGACACATTTGTGGGACACACTACTGGGTGACACATGGGACACACTACTGGGTGACACATTTATGGGACACACTACTGGGTGACACAATGTACGTGGAATCGTTGGATTGTTTCAAGCGTAGGTTAGACATACATATGAACGAGTTTAGGTGGTTCTAAATTGGAACTGGTATGGGGGGTAGTTGGTCTTCAGTTTCAAGCATGAGTTAAACACGTGAATGAATTAATTTGAGTGGATTAAAATAGGCCAATTGGCCTTGGGCTGTTTCCTCTATTCTTAATCTGTCTTCAGCGAGCCACTAAACACACTGACGATTGATAATCCAAATAAATTTTTCATGGATGTGATACCAACATCAAATCATATAGCGTGCAGAGATCCTTTACTGCTAGAATCCACTCAGTAAAACATCTAAACCACTGGGACCGACTAAAGAGCCTAAATCTGTATTCTCTTGAGCGCAGGCGGGAGAGATACATAATAATTTACACATGACAAATAGTAGAGGGGCTGGTCCCAAACCTGCACACAGAAATAACATCACATGAGACCAGAAGACATGGCAGGATGTGCAGAATACCCCCGTTGAAGAGCAGAGGTGCAACAGGTACTCTGAGAGAGAACTCTATCAACATCAGAGGCCCGAGACTGTTCAACACGCTTCCACTACACATAAGGGGCATAACTGGCCGACCCCTCACAGTGTTCAAGAGAGAACTGGATAAACACCTCCAAAGGATACCTGATCAACCAGGCTGTAACTCATACGTCAGGCTACGAGCAACCGCGTCCAACAGCCTTTTTAACCAGTTCAGAACCGAGGAGACCGGGCCGCGGGAACGTTTAAGCCCCCGAAACCACCTCAAGGTAAGGTAATCCCCCCATGTTTAACCATAGTGCTGGAAATAGGGAGCTCCACACAGAAGATGCGAGAGAGAGACAGGCCGTGTAGAGGGGAACAAGACCGCGTTATGCCTTCAGGATAAAATCTGGCCAGAAATAGCCACGTCAATTACACCTGGAGTCAGAAATAGAGCGACTGCTTCGCCGGTGGGAATGTAAATGGGTATGTGAGGGTCAGTGGCGATTCAGAGTGGGATGAGGTGGCACTGGGGATGAGTTGGCACTGGGGATGGGTTGGCACTGGGGATGAGTTGGCACTGGGGATGAGTTGGCACTGGGGATGGGTTGGCACTGGGGATGAGTTGGCACTGGGGATGAGTTGGCACTGGGGATGGGTTGGCACTGGGGATGAGTTGGCACTGGGGATGGGTTGGCACTGGGGATGGCACTGGGGATGAGGTGGCACTGGGGATGAGATAATAGAGGGTATCGAATTGAAGGTAACATTTGTAGGTGTAATACAAAAAGTGGAAGGACATTGGGAGTATGAAATTGGTACACAGTTGCTGGGATATTGGTGGTAGATGCGTGAACAATGAAGCCGGGTGTGTGGGGGGGGGGGGTGTAGCCGGGTGTGTGGGGGAGGGGTGTAGCCGGGTGTGTGGGGGAGGGGGTGTAGCAGGGTGTGTGGGGGAGGGGGTGTAGCAGGGTGTGTGGGGGAGGGGTGTAGCCGGGTGTGTGGTGGAGGGGGTGAAGCCGGGTGTGTGGGGGGGGAGGGGGTGTAGCAGGGTGTGTGGTGGAGGGGGTGTAGCAGGGTGTGTGGTGGAGGGGGTGTAGCAGGGTGTGTGGTGGAGGGGGTGTAGCAGGGTGTGTGGGGGAGGGGGTGTAGCAGGGCGTGTGGGGGAGGGGGTGTAGCAGGGTGTGTGGGGGAGGGGGTGTAGCAGGGTGTGTGGGGGAGGGGGTGTAGCAGGGTGTGTGGGGGAGGGGGTGTAGCAGGGTGTGTGGGGGAGGGGGTGTAGCAGGGTGTGTGGGGGGGGAGGGGTGTAGCAGGGTGTGTGGGGGGGAGGGGTGTAGCCGGGTGTGTGTGGGGGAGGGGTGTAGCAGGGTGTGTGGGGGGGAGGGGTGTAGCCGGGTGTGGGGGAGGGGGTGAAGCAGGGTGTGTGGGGGGGAGGGGTGTAGCCGGGTGTGTGTGGGGGAGGGGGTGTAGCAGGGTGTGTGGGGGGGGAGGGGTGTAGCCGGGTGTGGGGGAGGGGGTGAAGCAGGGTGTGTGGGGGGGAGGGGTGTAGCCGGGTGTGTGGGGGGGAGGGGGTGTAGCAGGGTGTGTGGGGGGGAGGGGTGAAGCCAGGTGTGTGGGGGAGAGGGTGTAGCCGGGTGTGTGGGGGAGGGGGTGTAGCAGGGTGTGTGGGGGGGAGGGGTGTAGCCGGGTGTGTGGGGGGGAGGGGTGTAGCCGGGTGTGTGTGGGGGAGGGGTGTAGCCGGGTGTGTGGGGGGGAGGGGTGTAGCCGGGTGTGTGGGGGAGGGGTGTAGCCGGGTGTGTGGGGGGGGAGGGGTGTAGCCGGGTGTGTGGGGGAGAGGGTGTAGCCGGGTGTGTGGGGGGGGGAGGGGTGTAGCCGGGTGTGGGGGAGGGGGTGTAGCCGGGTGTGTGGGGGGGGGAGGGGTGAAGCCAGGTGTGTGGGGGAGAGGGTGTAGCCGGGTGTGTGGGGGAGAGGGTGTAGCCGGGTGTGTGGGGGGAGGTGGTGTAGCCGGGTGTGTGTGGGGGAGAGGGTGTAGCCGGGTGTGTGTGGGAGAGGGTGTAGCCAGGTGTGTGGGGCCTCGCCCCCTTCTCTGCCCCCCCCCCCCCTCATCATGCGTCCTCCTCCATCCCTGCTCTCCGGGTTAAATCCACATACCCGCGCCCGTGCGGATAGGTGGATAGTAAGCCAACATGGCGCTCACGAGGACGACGACATTATCAGGCAGGAACATCTTAATGATTCCGCCACGGCTTATGGGGTCTTCCCATGACCCGGACGACCTGGAAATGGGATGCAGGACGATGGTGGCCGATGGGGAATGAGGAGTCGCTCATGGAGAATGGGAGGGGACGATTGATGGGATATTAAGAGAGGGGGGAGGGGACGAAAATACAATCTCTTAGCCTAGCTAGGAAACGTACTAACCCAAGCAACCCACTAAACCAATGGAGACTGAGTTGTGGTTGTGCTGTGGTCTGTTCTCTCTGTAGCCTTTCAGACCCTCTTGTCTCTCTGGCGTCCAGCTATGTCCTTTCCAACCATTGGCTGGTTTAGTGATGTCACACGACCTATCCTCTAGTGAGCCTAACGAAGCAAATGTGGCATCAGTCAGGAAGAGGATAGGATAATAGTACATAGGATAGTAAAAGAATGTAAGAACTCTTGTATATATAAATAGATATTTCAAATAAATTAGTTTGACAATCCTCAGATCCAGAGATCCCACCACAATTCTCTTATTGGTCAAATCACTGGTGCTGGCTCGCATTGAGTGCTGCTCAGTACTCACTTTCCCCTTTCAAAGCAGGAGAGATCTCTGAAATAGAGGATACACAGAACATATACAGCACGCAGAGGCACCATAAGCCACCTAGACTACTGGGACCATCCCAAAGCTCTCAAACCGTCCTCTCTAGAAAGGAGACGAGAGAGAGATACCACAATACATACATGGAAGATACTGGAAGGCTAGACACCAAATTTGCAGTTAAATAACATACTGCAACGAGCGATATGGTTGGAAATGCAGAATAGAACCAATGAGGATTAGACGTGCCATAGGCACAATAAGATCAAGAGAAAACTAGATTGTTTTCTTTAAGTGCCGGACCAACCAGGGCTATAGTGATATGTGGGCCTGCGGGCCGCTCCAAGCAACAGCCTGGTGGACCAAACTCTCACAAGTCAAGCCTGGCCTCGGGCCGGGCTTGAGGTGTAGAAGAACTCCCAGAACCCCATCAACCAGATAAGAAAATACTATACTAACATCAGATGTCCATGGCTGTTTAATATCATAAAGAAACACATTTAGATAAGTTCCTGCAGGAAGAACCAGCCCAGCTGGGTTGCAGTAGATATTCGGGCTTGCGGGCCGCTACAAGCAATAGCCTGTTCGATCAATTTGTCACACGTCCAGCCTGGCTGCCAGGGGGGGGGGGGGCTTGGGGAGGAGAAGAACTGCCAGACCTATTGCAGGTATGCTAATCTCCTTCCATCATCCTCTCCCATACTGGTCATTGTAACTACTGATATCTTACACTCTGTATTTACTCATCCCCAGGGCCACATCCCCATATCTATCCTAAAGAGTTGAGAGGCGGGACCAAAGAGCCAAAGCTCAACCCCCGCAAGCACAAATATGCGAGTACAAATAGGTGAGTACACACACACACACACACACACACACACACACACACACACACACACACACACACACACACACACACACACACACACACACACACACACACACACACACACACACACACACACACACACACACACACTCTCTCTCTCTTGTATGCATCTGTACGTCCGTGTGTACTCACCTAATTGTGCTTGCGGGGGTTGAGCTCTGGCTCTTTGGTCCCGCCTCTCAACCGTCAATCAACTGGTGTACAGATTCCTGAGCCTATTGGGCTCTATCATATCTACATTTGAAACTGTGTATGGAGTCAGCCTCCACCACATCACTTCCTAATGCATTCCATTTACTAACTACTCTGACACTGAAAAAGTTCTTTCTAACGTCTCTGTGGCTCATTTGGGTACTCAGCTTCCACCTGTGTCCCCTTGTTCGCGTCCCACCAGTGTTGAATAGTTCATCCTTGTTTACCCGGTCGATTCCCCTGAGGATTTTGTAGGTTGTGATCATGTCCCCCCTTACTCTTCTGTCTTCCAGTGTCGTGAGGTGCATTTCCCGCAGCCTTTCCTCATAACTCATGCCTCTTAGTTCTGGGACTAGTCTAGTAGCATACCTTTGGACTTTTTCCAGCTTCGTCTTGTGCTTGACAAGGTACGGGCTCCATGCTGGGGCCGCATACTCCAGGATTGGTCTTACATATGTGGTGTACAAGATTCTGAATGATTCCTTACACAGGTTCCTGAACGCCGTTCTGATGTTGGCCAGCCTCGCATATGCCGCAGACGTTATTCTCTTTATGTGGGCTTCAGGAGACAGGTTTGGTGTGATATCAACTCCTAGATCTTTCTCTCTGTCTGTTTCATTAAGTACTTCATCTCCTATTCTGTATCCTGTGCCTGGCCTCCTGTTTCCACTGCCTAGTTTCATTACTTTGCATTTACTCGGGTTGAACTTCAACAGCCATTTGTTGGACCATTCACTCAGTCTATCCAGGTCATCTTGTAGCCTCCTACTATCATCCTCTGTTTCAATCCTCCTCATAATTTTTGCATCGTCGGCAAACATTGAGAGGAACGAATCTATACCCTCTGGGAGATCTGTGTGTGCCCTCTGTGTGTGCGTGTGTATGTGTGTACTCGGCTATTTGTGCCTGCAGGATCGAGCATTGACTCTTGGATCCCGCCTACGTGTGTGTGTGTGTGTGTGTGTGTGTGTGTGTGTGTGTGTGTGTGTGTGTGTGTGTGTGTGTGTGTGTGTGTGTGTGTGTGTGTGTGTGTGTGTGTGTGTGTGTGTGTGTGTGTGTGTGTGTGTGTGTGTGTGTGTGTGTGTGTGTGTGTGTGTGTGTGTGTGTGTGTGTGTGTGTGTGTGTGTGTGTGTGTGTGTGTGTGTGTGTGTGTGTGTGTGTGTGTGTGTGTGTGTGTGTGTGTGTGTGTGTGTGTGTGTGTGTGAGAGAGAGAGAGAGAGAGAGAGAGAGAGAGAGAGAGAGAGAGAGAGAGAGAGAGAGAGAGAGAGAGAGAGAGAGAGAGAGAGAGAGAGAGAGAGAGAGAGAGAGAGAGAGAGAGAGAGAGAGAGAGAGAGAGAGAGAGAGAGAGAGAGAGAGAGAGAGAGAGAGAGAGAGAGAGAGAGAGAGAGAGAGAGAGAGAGAGAGAGAGAGAGAGAGAGAGAGAGAGAGAGAGAGAGAGAGAGAGAGAGTGTATGTATGTATGTATGTATGTATGTATGTATGTATGTATGTATGTATCTATCTATCTATCTATCTATCTATCTATCTATCTATCTATCCCTTTAGGTTTCCAGCTTTGATAAGGAAAGGGAAAAGATTGGATGCCATAGTTATATTGGTGTCATTAGAAGGAAGGGTCGTTATGAGAGGTGCGGCGGGTTATTGCCTTGTATCGCTGGTCTTAACCGCGTTACCGGTCCCCGCGTCATCTACAACTTCATACCGGGAAAATACGCATAACATCGTTGGCAATTTCATGTAGCATCGTCCATGTAGGCCGAGATTCAACTCTATTTGCCCGCCTGGACCCCCTATTGAAAAGGAGCTCGCGACCCACTTTACACCATACTTACTCTCGAAACCCTCTCCGGGTATGTTCCAGGCATGAGACTCGTCGCTGGTGTCCCAGAGAGAGATACCAGGGGCCGGTAGTGGCGTGTTTCAGCCTCGCGTAACTGTATATATAGATAGTTAAGCCACGGGTTTTGGTCCTTGCATTAGTTGCATTGTTGCTGTTGTTAGGGGGTCATGAGTGGCTTTAAAAGGTGATTGGCCAGTCGTGGGGGCAGCCAGTGGTGGTGGCAGCCAGTGGTGGGGGCAGCCAGTGGTGGTGGGGGCAGCCAGTGGTAGTGGTGGCACTGGCTGCATCTGCAGGGGAAACTGCTCTGGGCATGCAGTGGGAAGCCGTTGCAAAGGGCTCCCACTGGTGTGTTGCAGTGTTGGAGATCGTTTACTGTGTCAGGGATGACCTTGTGATGAACAACGGTACACAGGCAGTGTGTGTTCTGTACCCCCTTGTGATGTGGTATATATAAATAACGGTTCAGCACCTCTGTTATTAAGGGCGAGTCAAAAGATAATTTAGGTTGGCGACCTTCAGAATATATTTATTAATTGTGAATCGCCTATTTCGTCTCCAGGCCAGTGATAATCATTTGACTGTAACCAATTACGTGTTCCTGGACTTACCTCGACCTATTTAATCGAGATTGCCTGTGACATTCAAGTGTCAATCGTGTCATTCAATCCTCTTGCCTGATTCTTCATTTGCAACCTGTCCCCAGGCGTGTTAAAACTTCCATTGTATAGATAGCATGGTATACAACTGTGGAATGTTGTCACTTGATCTAGTTCAGCTGTTGTTGTTGGTACAGACCACAAGATCTCGTGGCAGAGCACTGTGTTACACCGCATCATACACACTCCCATAAGGGCGAACATTACAGCAGTGAGTGTGGGGCGAGCTACCTTGTGTTAAGAGTTCCCTGCAGGAGATGCAGGGGCCTGGTAGCCTGGTGGATAGCGCTCAGGACTCGTAATTCTGTGGCGCGGGTTCGATTCCCGCACGAGGCAGAAACAAATGGGCAAAGTTTCTTTCACCCTAAGTGCCCCTGTTACCTAGCAGTAAATAGGTACCTGGGAGTTAGTCAGCTGTCACGGGCTGCTTCCTGGGGTGTGTGTGTGTGGTGTGGGGAAAAAAAAAGTAGTTAGTAAACAGTTGATTGACAGTTGAGAGGCGGGCCGAAAGAGCAAAGCTCAACCCCCGCAAAACACAACTAGTAAACACAACTAGTAAACACACACACACACACACCACACACACCACACACACACCACACACACACACACACACACACACACACACACACACACACACACACACACACAAGTCCCGCTTCGGGAAATTGGGGAAAACATTTATATATTTTTCTCTAGATATATATACCCATTTTGTAATGCAAATTCCATCATGTTTATGTAATGGAATGAGCGGGAGTATTGTGTTGAGGCTGCGGGAAACGTTTAGTGTTTGTGAGGCTAAACGTTTTAAACGTTTGTAAATGTTTCGTGTTTATTGTTTGGTGGGTGGGTGGTGTGTTTGGTGGGTGGGTGGTGTGTTTGGTGGGTGGGTGGTGTGTTTGGTGGGTGGGTGGTGTGTTTGGTGGGTGGGTGGTGTGTTTGGTGGGTGGGTGGTGTGTTTGGTGGGCGGGTGGTGTGTTTGGTGGGCGGGTGGTGTGTTTGGTGGGCGGGTGGTGTGTTTGGTGGGCGGGTGGTGTGTTTGGTGGGCGGGTGGTGTGTTTGGTGGGCGGGTGGTGTGTTTGGTGGGTGGGTGGTGTGTTTGGTGGGTGGGTGGTGTGTTTGGTGGGCGGGTGGTGTGTTTGGTGGGCGGGTGGTGTGTTTGGTGGGCGGATGGTGTGTTTGGTGGGTGGGTGGTGTGTTTGGTGGGTGGGTGGTGTGTTTGGTGGGCGGATGGTGTGTTTGGTGGACGGATGGTGTGTTTGGTGGGCGGATGGTGTGTTTGGTGGGCGGATGGTGTGTTTGGTGGACGGATGGTGTATTTGGTGGGCGGATGGTGTGTTTGGTGGGCGGATGGTGTATTTGGTGGGCGGATGGTGTGTTTGGTGGGCGGATGGTGTGTTTGGTGGGCGGATGGTGTGTTTGGTGGACGGATGGTGTATTTGGTGGGCGGATGGTGTGTTTGGTGGGCGGATGGTGTGTTTGGTGAGCGGATGACGTGTTTGGTGGAAGGATGGTGTATTTGGTGGGCGTGTTTTGCACAAATAGGCAAAGTCCGATCAAATATTCCTGGCCCAAAACCGCTCAATGATTTCCATAATAACTTGTCATAACCTTTTACACATTTGATTGAGTTTGGTGGCAGTTGAATATTCATATCTTGGCCCTGATGTGAATTACAGTTTGAACTGGATGTGGCGGCGAACACGAGGCGAACCTGAAGCAGCCATTGGTCAGTAAGCTTACTGATGTGAGGGGGGGGGGGGGGGTAGGGGTGATGTTAGGGGTTGTTAATTGTATGTTGTTGTTATACTAACGTGTTGATAGTTGTTAGAATGGTGGTGGTCATTAGTAGGTGTTACTGCCAGAGTAATGCTTGTTATGTTAGGTTAGTGTAATGGTTACTCTGTCTTAATGACTCCGTTGTTGCTTAGGTGCGTGTGAAGGTGGTTGTGGTGGTTGATTGTGAAAGTGTGGTGGTGGTGATGGTGAGTGTTCACGGTAGGTCCACCATGGACCGAAACGTCGTTCGTCACTTGCACGCGTGTGGGTTGGGCTATATGGTTCAACCACGTTGTTGTGTCGTTCTCTGTGCATGGCGGGGCGGTGTTTTACGTGGAGCCATCATCATCATCAGGTCCTAGGAAATGTATATGTTTATCTCTCAGAATGTTTGGTAATATGTTTATTGTTTGTGATGTGTGTCTATGTATGTATTAACACGATGTACTGAACGGGGTGAGAATAGCTTGAGCTACCTCATCCCTTTGTGTGTATTTTACCTCAATATACTTATTTTAATTTCAATTTCAATTAGGTCTTAACCCAAGCTTCTCTCTCTCTCTCTCCCGTGCAGGATTCCTGGAGTCGATAGAGATCCAGCCGGATACGACGGAGGCGGCCACTTCAGGTAGGTCTTCCCCCAGTGGCCTCTTCCTCGACCCCAGGCGGCCCCGGTACAGCCAGATGGGCGTTGTAAGCCCCAACAGATTGTGGAGGGATTTAGGCCGGCTGGCGACCGGCAGGAGGCCTGACACTCCACTCATTTAGGGTGTTTTGTAGGAAGACTGTTGTATCAGGCACGCCTGATGCAGGGGGGGCGCAGGAGGCGAGTTTGTGTGCCGGGGCTGCGTCAGGGCAGGGAATTGCGTGTATCTGAGGTACGCCTTAGACATTGTTATGCCTATATAATGAGGAGATCTTGGGTATCTTCCTCCTTGTATTCTAGGGATGCTCCAAGGAGGTGTTCTATGTCGTCTGATCCCACAGTCCTCTCGAGATCTCTCTGACTCGTCCCGGTCCCCGCCGACTAATTGTCTCTGCCAGTCTAATAATCCTATTGCAGTTGCCTAAGGTAAAGCACTCCCCCAGAAACAACTGGCAAGCCTTTCAGGCAAGACCTCCCGGAGGCTCCTGTGGCAGTTTCCCCCAGAAATGGTGCGGCCAGGCTTACCTGTCACAGTTATATGCTGCTTACGGGGGGCACATGTTAGTCTCTGGGGCTCATTGTAACGTGTTATAGTTACATTATGGTGACAGTAAACACAACAATAATATATATATATATATATATATATATATATATATAATATGACTGTCAGACCACGGAGGAAAATGAAATAGGAATTTCCTTAAGTACTTTCGTATATTAAATACATCTTCAGAAGGAATTCCTTCTGTGGAATTCCTTCTGAATTCCTGTTTCATTTTCCTCCGTGGTCTGACATTGTCACATTCTTAATATATATATATATATATATATATATATATATATATATATATATATATATATATATATATATATATATATATATATATATATATATATATATATATATATATATAATGTCGTACCTAGTAGCCAGAACGCACTTCTCAGCCTACTATGCAAGGCCCGATTTGCCTAATAAGCCAAGTTTTCCTGAATTAATATATTTTATCTAATTTTTTTCTTATGAAATGATAAAGCTATCCATTTCATTATGTATGAGGCCAATTTTTTTTATTGGAGTTAAAATTAACGTAGATATATGACCGAACCTAACCAACCCTACCTAACCTAACCTATCTTTATAGGTTAGGTTAGGTTTGGTAGCCGAAAAAGTTAGGTTAGGTTAGGTAGGTTAGGTAGTCGAAAAACAATTAATGAAAACTTGGCTTATTAGGCAAATCGGGCCGTGCATAGTAGGCTGAAAAGTGCGTTCTGGCTACTAGGTACGACATACATATATATATATATATATATATATATATGTCGTACCTAGTAGCCAGAACTCACTTCTCAGCCTACTATGCAAGGCCAAATTTGCCTAGTAAGCCAAGTTTTCATGAATTAATTGTTTTTCGACTACCTAACCTACCTAACCTAACCTAACCTAACTTTTTCGGCTACCTAACCTAACCTAACCTATAAAGATAGGTTAGGTTAGGTTAGGTAGGGTTGGTTAGGTTCGGTCATATATCTACGTTAATTTTAACTCCAATAAAAAAAATTGACCTCATACATAATGAAATGGGTAGCTTTATCATTTCATAAGAAATTTTTTTTAGAAAATATATTAATTCAGGAAAACCTGGCTTAATAGGCAAATCGGGCCTTGCATAGTAGGCCGAGAAGTGCATTCTGGCTACTAGGTACGACATATATATATATATATATATATATATATATATATATATATATATATATATATATATATATATATATATATATTTGGAGGAATATAGTTTGCTCTCACTCACAGAGTCTGTGAGTGAGTCGAGGGCACCCTGAATATCGATGGTGTTGAGAAGGTGAGATATCTCTCAGACGTCTGTACTGAACCACTGTTGGAGTTGGAGGTGGTATATGGGTTTTGTGGGCCCCCTGAGGCGGTCCCTGCGGGTATGGGGCCCCCTGAGGCGGTCCCTGCCGGTATGGGGGGGCCCCCTGAGACATATGTTAGTTTCTACAGGTAAATAGGGGGTCCCTGGGGGGTTTTATTGGTACAGGTGTGTGTCATTCCTTTCAGACGAGCGTCCTGGGGGCGTATGGCGTTTCACACCTTTAAGGGTCTTATCTGGAGAAGCAAGAGTCCACACAGGAGAGAACCATCCAGGGGCACAGGGCAGTGGCCACGCCAGTGGTCCGCCAGAGAGCCATAGCCGCTGGGGAGGGACATTCCGGAGATCTCTCGCACCAATCTTGAATGGATTTTCCTTTCATTAATTCTCAGTAAACCTTGAATAGGTAGAGGGGGGAAAAAATATGAGGTCTCCCGAGGAGAGGCATATTATGTTTCAATTAAGGTAATGGGAAAGTCACCGGGTGTGTTTGGAGGCTGGCTCTCGTTCGATACGCCTGGGAGGGTGTGGGTAGAGGGGGGTGATGGGTGGGGGGGGTGTGGGTGGAGGGGGGGTGATGGGTGGGAGGGAGAGCTCATTTAGGTGGGGGGGGGGGGAAGGAAGGAAGGAATTATCAAGGGAAAGCGCCAAGCCATTACGACTATATAGCACTGGGAAGGGGTCAGGATAAGGATTTGGGATGGGACGGGGGAATGAATGGTGCCCCAACCACTTGGACGGTCGGGGATTGAACGCCGATCTGCATGAAACGAGACCGTCGCTCTACCATCTAGCCCAAGTGGTTGGGTAGGGAGGGGGGGAGAGAATATTGATACTCAAGATGAAGGGTGGGGGGGAAGAGGTTACCTTTACTATGTAGATATTCCGAGGATTAAGGCCTCTTCTGACTAGGTATGATCAACCAGGCTGTTAGACGCTGCTCCTTCCATTTATAACGCGGGAACCACACCATTGGTTATCAGGTACCCTGTGGAGGTGTTCCTTAAGTTCTGAGTAGAGGAAGGGCGTTGGAGACACAAGTTTACATTATCGAGACTAAAAGGCTTCTCGATCCATTTTTTTTTGTTTTTGTCTAAGGAAATGACAAAGTTGACTGAGAAATAGCTTTAAATCTTACCCATTTAATCTTGACGCGTAGCAAAGGGCTTATTGTTACTTCTAAGATGTCATTAATTATGGAAGCATGCGAGATAATGATGACAGCTTTAGTTGAACACAGACAGGTGATGTTAATCTTCCCTAGCCCCGTGGGTCCCCCTACTGGCCCCCACCCCCCGTGAGTACCCCTACTGGCCCCCACCCCCCGTGAGTACCCCTACTGGCCCTCACCCCCCGTGGGTCCCCCTACTGGCCCTCACCCCCGTAGGTCCCCTACTGACCCCCACCCCCGTAGGTCCCCTACTGGCCCCCACCCCGTAGGTCCCCTACTGGCCCCCACCCCCGTAGGTCCCCCACTGGCCCCCACCACCCCGTGCGTCCCCCACTGGCCCCCACCCCCGTAGGTCCCCCACTGGCCCCCACCCCCGTAGGTCCCCCACTGGCCCCCACCCCCGTAGGTCCCCCACTGGCCCCCACCCCCGTAGGTCCCCCACTGGCCCCCACCCCCGTAGGTCCCCCACTGGCCCCCACCCCCGTAGGTCCCCCACTGGCCCCCACCCCCGTAGGTCCCCTACTGGCCCCCACCCCCGTAGGTCCCCCACTGGCCCCCACCCCCGTAGGTCCCCCCACTGGCCCCCACCCCCGTAGGTCCCCCACTGGCCCCCACCCCCCGTAGGTCCCCCACTGGCCCCCACCCCCGTAGGTCCCCCACTGGCCCCCACCCCCGTAGGTCCCCCACTGGCCCCCACCCCCGTAGGTCCCCCACTGGCCCCCACCCCCGTAGGTCCCCCACTGGCCCCCACCCCCGTAGGTCCTCCACCTCTTCCTGACCTACACAACCAGCTCCCGACGCCCATTAATTATAGGTTTTATGATATTTCCAATAGGTTAACACAACTTAATGGGGGAAGGAACCCCTGGAAGCCTCCCTTTATAGAGGAGGGGGCGAGGGCTGTAGAGGGTTCATCTTTGTATAGATGGCGGTGAGCAGGCTTGGGTGGAGTGTGAGGGGGGAGGAGGGGTAGTAGTGAGTGAGTGAGGGTTACCTATCTTACCTAGCGATGAGTCTGAGGATCAATGTCCCCGCGGCCCGGTCTCTGACCAGGTTTCCTGGTTGGTGATCTGGTCAACTAGGCTGTTAAGATGCGGCTGCTCACCGCCTGACGGTTGAATCACAGCCTGGTTGATCAGGTATCCTTTGGAGGTGTTTATCAAGTTCACTCTTGAACACTGTGAGGGGTCGGCCAGTTATGTCCCTTATGTGTAGTGGAAGCGTGTTGAACAGTCTCGGGCCTCTGATGTTGATAGTTCTCTCTCAGAGTACCTGTTGCAACTCTGCTTTTCAACGGGGGTATTCTGCACATCCTGCCATGCCTCCTGGTCTCGTGTGGTGTTATTTCAGTGTGCAGGTTTGGGACCAGTCCCTCTACTATTTTCCACGTGTAAATTATTATGTATCTCTCCCACCTGCGCTCTAGAGATTACAGATTTAAATAATCGGTCTCAATAATTTATATGTTTTACTGAGTGGATTCTAGTAGAAAAGGATCTCTGCACGCTCTCCAGGTCAGCAATTTCTCCAGCTTTGAAAGGTGCTGTCATTGTGCAGCAGTACTCCACTCTAGAGAGCACTAGCGTCTTGAAAAGTACCATCATTGGTATAGCATCTCTTGTTTGAAAGGTTCTTGTTACCTTAAACTTGTCATTTTTCTTGCAGTTGTGACGACTACTTCATTGTGTTCTTTAAAGGGGAGTTTTTATTGACTTAACTCCCAAATACTTTACATCGCTTTTTCGGTCTGTAATTTGATGTCACTTAGTTTTATATATGGGTTCTGTTATGTTTACTTTTTATGTTCATAGTAGGAGCTGGAACCTATCTTCAGTACACGTAATATTGTTATCTGTGGCCCATTGGAAAACTAGACTTGCGTCAGATTGAAGGTTTGGTATTTTGGTGTTGAGAGAGGGAGAGTGAGAGAGGAGAGGTGGAAGGAGTGGGGTGGGGGGGGGGGAGGGGCGAATGATGGGGTGTGGGGGGCGGTGGCCAGGGAGGGATTGGGGGTAGTGACCAGTAAGGAATAGGGGATGGTGAGGGAACATACCTGGAACATACCTAGAGAGGGTTTCGGGAGTTCTGATCGCCGAGCCCGGCCTGAGCCCAGGCTCGATTTGTGATAACTTGGTCCACCAGGCTGTTGCTTGGAGCGGTCCACAGGCCCCACATATCCACTACAGCCTGGTTGGTCCGGCACTTCTTGTTCCCTGTCCAAGTCCCTGTTGAATACATCCACCTTCGTTCCGGCAATATTTCTAATGCTTGCTGGGAGGGTGTTGAACAGCCACGTTCAAATGATTACCTAGTGTGTACCTTATGTTCAAATGATTGAACACGACAGGTTCAAATGTGATTACCTTACCTAGCGATCACAGTAGGGACCCAACCGCGGTCGGGTTAAGATCTACCCGCTCCCGCCACTAGAAGCGAAGTGTGAATTGGTGTTTAGCTCAGACTACACCCAAGGGGGACTGACTTAACACCTACCACATCCTCCACACCTAGCACCGTGCTGGGCGCTGAGGTGGAGGCCAGGCTGGCCTACACCCTTCACCCTGTGTTGCCTCTCACACACAGGCGCCGCTCCTGTGCCAGGTAAGTCCACTACGGGCTCACCATAGCCCGTGCTACTAGGAACTTGTTCCGAGTAGCTGAATCTACAACAACAACAACATGCCTCTCAGCATCCTGAAAATATTTTACTCAGGTATGCAACATTCACTATCATAATATACTACGTTCTCCCGAGCGCTCCCAACGTCGCTAAACTGGTGTACTATATTGCCCGAACTTCACCTGAGTGGCCCTCTAGCAGATAACGGGGTCATCACGTTATCTTGAGGTTATCTTGAGATGATTTCGGGGCTTTTAGTGTCCCCGCGGCCCCGTCCTCGACCAGGCCTCCACCCCCAGGAAGCAGCCCGTGACAGCTGACTAACACCCAGGTACCTATTTTACTGCTAGGTAACAGGGGCATAGGGTGAAAGAAACTCTGCCCATTGTTTCTCGCCGGCGCCTGGGATCGAACCCAGGACCACAGGATCACAAGTCCAGTGTGCTGTCCGCTCGGCCGACCGGCCGACGTTACTAATATTAGTTCATTACTTTTTGCCCTAAAGGGGAATTATACGTCAGAATGCAAATGTACTTCTCAGGGTAACGGGTTGAACCTTTGTGTGAGTTTGAGATGAAGTTCACACACACACACACACGAAGCCTCATTTGCCTAAATGAGGCAAATATTGCAATATTTGCCTCATTTAGGAGGCCACTTACGAGGTGGACTTAATCTTGCGTGTTTTATCCTCTGAATGTTGGCAAATATCGCATGTTGAAGGAAGGGAGATGAGAGGGAGGACTTGAGAGAGGAACTGGAGAAGCTTGAGGTAAAATTATGACCGGCGTCCGGAGTAATGTGGAGAGGGGGGGGGGGGGGAAAGGGGTGATGATTGAGGGGATAGGAGGGGAAAGATGGGTAAGACGAGAATAGGGTGAAGCGAATGGAAGAGGGGAGTTATAAGGAGGGCTTGAGAGAGAGAGTGGGGGGGGGGAGGGGGGGGTTAAGGGAAGAGGGAGAGGAACATTGGAGAGTGCTTCTGAATTATGAGGAAAGGGAGGAAGGGATGGCTGGTGTGAGGGGTAGGGAGGGGGAGAGGACGATGGCTCCCCTCCCACCAAGTGAAGGAAGGGGAAGTACAACGGCAGTACCTTCCCCTTCTTTCCCCTTCCCATTAT
>NC_091212.1:12417549-12547549 GCF_040958095.1 Procambarus clarkii | reverse complement strand
GACCTCCCTGTGTTGTACTGCCCAGAACAATGACCATTTGACCTGCACAATTTCGCGAGGCTAGCCCTTAGCGTCTGTCTGCTTATCTTGAATAGACACACTCTCTCGCTCTTTTTCTCTGCCTCCCTCCCTCCCTCGCTCTTTCTCTGCCTCCCTCCCTCGCTCTTTCTCTGCCCCCCTCCCTCGCTCTTTCTCTGCCTCCCTCCCTCGCTCTTTCTCTGCCTCCCTCCCTCGCTCTTTCTCTCTGCCTCTCTCTCTCCCTCTCTCTGAGCCCTGTGGGTCTTGTGTTCGCCAGACATAACCGAAAATGATGTGTTGTGAGGAAAATTAGATCCCCAGCAGGACGACGACGACTCGATGGGTTATTAGTAGAGCTGATTCACTTTTGTGGGCAGGTGTTTCCCTCTTGTTGTTGTTGGGAGATGGTGGTGCTGCTGCTGCTGCTGCTTCTACTGTTGCAGCTGCTGCTGATTCTGAACTGTTTTTAACCGTTGGAATTTTTGGTGATGTTACAAATGCTGCTGCTCTTGCTACTGGTGCTACTTTTGTTCTCTCAGTTGCTACTGGTGCTTACTGCTGCTGCTGCTGGAGTCGCTTGTGAACCTGTTAAAGTACTTTTCTACGTGTTGTACCATAGCACGGTACACAGTGGAGTGTGTGTTGATGTTAACTTCTGTCCTAATGATAAAAGAGAACCGTGCCGAAGGAACCGTGCAGATAGGTACCATGCCAATAGGTAGAGAGAGAGACAGTGAGAACAGCCTTGACCAGCCACAACACTCCAGACAGCAGCAGCAGCAGCAGCAGCAGCACTTGCAACAGTAACGTGTTGAGTGACAGGTTGATCCAGATGGTGGTTGTGGCGGTGGTTTATAAAGGCACTGCGCTACCTTAGTGTGGTAGTGGTGGTGGTGGTAGTGGGGGGATAGTGATGATGGTGCACAATTGGTGTGGTGAGAGAGAGCGGTGTTCCTGCACTTGTTGATGCTCTCAGTGATTGATGGTGAGTTGGAGGGGGTTGTGCAGGCGCCTGTTGCTCTCTCTCCCGTTTGCTCACCTCTGTTCTCTCCTCCTCTTTCAACTACTGTTGTTTGTCTTTTAACTGTGACCACCTGTGACCAGTACAAGCGACTTGAGAATGGTCCAGGACGGACCGAAACGTCGTCGTCCCTTCACCTTCTACCCTGGAAACACAAACCGTAACTGTCTTTATTTTCTGCTTGTTACAACTTGTAATAAAGTTGTTACATCTTGGCTTAACGTGTTTATGACGTATTAGAACGTTGTTACAACTTGCTATATTGGTTGTTATAACTGGTTAGGAGGTGTTAAAACTTGTTCGAATGTTGTACCAACGTCGTAGTTTCGGTGTGTGTTTAGCGGGTAGTGTGTGGTCTGGTCAACAGAACACGGGTCTGGTGGTCACAGGTACGACTAAAGAGCCTAAATCTGTGGTCTCTTGAGCGCAGGCGGGAGAGATGCATAATAATTTACACGTGGAAAATAGTAGAGGGGGTTGGTCCCAAACCTGCACACAGAAATAACACCACATGACGCTGGTGGCTGAGTGGACAGCACGCTGGATACATAGTCCTGTGGAGCGGGGTTAGGTTCCCGGCGCCGGCGGAAACAGATGGGCAGAGTTTGTCACCCTGATGCCCCTGTTACCTAGCAGTAAATTGGTACCTGGGTGTTAGACAGCTGTTACGGACTGTTTCCTGGGGGGGGGGGGAGTTAGTAGTTAGTAACAGTTAGTTGATTGATTGACAGTTGAGAGGCGGGCCGGAAGAGCAAAGTTCAACCCCCGCAAGCACAACTAGGTGGTTATCTTCTTGAGGTTATCTTGAGATGATTTCGGGGCTTTTTAGTGTCCCCGCGGCCCGGTCCTCGACCAGGCCTCCACCCCCAGGAAGCAGCCCGTGACAGCTGACTAACACCCAGGTACCTATTTACTGCTAGGTAACAGAGGCATAGGGTGAAAGAAACTTTGCCCATTGTTTCTTGCCGGCGCCTGGGATCGAACCAGGACCACAGGATCACAAGTCCAGCGTGCTGTCCGCTCGGCCGACCGGCTCCCTTGAGTGAATACAACTAGCTGAATACACGAGACCAGGAGGCATGGCAGGATGTGCAGAATACCCCCGTTGAAGAGCAGAGGTGCAACAGGTACTCTGAGAGAGAACTATCAACATCAGAGGCCCGAGACTGTTCAACACGCTTCCACTACACATAAGGGGCATAACTGGCCGACCCCTCACAGTGTTCAAGAGAGAACTATTAACATCAGAGGCCCGAGACTGTTCAACACGCTTCCACTACACATAAGGGACATAACTGGCCGACCCCTCACAGTGTTCAAGAGAGAACTATTAACATCAGAGGCCCGAGACTGTTCAACACGCTTCCACTACACATAAGGGACATAACTGGCAGACCCCTCACAGTGTTCAAGAGAGAGCTGGATAAACACCTCCAAAGGATACCTGATCAACCAGGCTGTGACTCATACGTCAGGCTGAGAGCAGCCGCATCCAGCAGCCTGGTTGACCAGTCCAGCAACCAGGAGACCTGGTCGACGACCGGGCCGCAGGGACGCTAAGCCCCGAAATCATCACAAGGTACCTCAAGGTAATCACGGGATTACCACACACCTGCAAATGTGTGTAAATGTAGCAAAGGAAACATAATACACAATATCCATCTTAGCAGACAACACAAAGGTAATGAGAGTAAGAGCCTACTGGGAACCTTACTGCACTGTGGCATTGGTCAGGAAGATGGTTGCTAGACTTTAACCTAGACAAATGCAACGTAAAGAGAATATGAGTGAGCGACAGAAAAGGCCACAAGAGCAGTACAGGCCAAACGGAGACAGTTCCCGGAAACTAAAAAGGAGAAAGATATAAGAGTTTATATATCATCTGCTGCAATAACAGTTTGCAAACGTCTGAGAGTATCTTCCAACTTCCTATATCAAGAAGCTTTCAGAACTTGATAAAGAACTTTGTAAGGCCAGTACTTATATATGCAGCCCCTCCCCCTAGGGGTCCTTGCCTAAAAAGGCACAAAATAAAACTTTAGAAAGTTCGGTGGCATTGGACAGGCACTGATGGCAGCAGAAAGAACTTGACAATGTTGGAGGAAGGAAGAAATAGGGAAGATGTGATAACGGGTAACATATTGAGAAGAACCGAGTGAAGAAAGAGGCAACGTTCAAAATAACGAATGGTAGAACTAGGAGACGCGGGTTAGGAGCTGGGGACGCAGGTGGTGAAGGGACGTCGAGGCTCGTTGACCAGACCACACACTAGAAGGTGAAGGGACGACGACGTTTCGGTGCGTCCTGGACCATTCTCAAGTCGATTGTGTCAAAGCCCCTTAGTGCAACAGTTGGTAGCAACTGAACTGCCCTTCGGGAAGAAATTATCGAGGCAAGTTCAGTTAGCAATGAGCTCAGTGAGAAACAAAAAAATAATAATAGTTCTTGAATTCAATTGAATTGGCCCTCTGCAGTTCTTATTCCTACTACTATCGTCTCTTCTACATCTTACTTTGCTCCTCACCGCTCTTGCCTACATCTACTTCCTCATCTCCAAGTTACAGCACCGCTCCTGTGCCATGTAAGTCCACTACGGGCTCCCCATAGCCCGTGCTACTTGGAACGTTTTGTTCCCAGTAGCTGAATCTTAAACCACCACATTCCTCATCCCAATCGACTTGAGAATGGTGCAGAACGGACCGAAACGTCGTCGTCCCTTCACCTTCTAGTGTGTGGTCTGGTCAACATAATTCAGCCACGTTATTGTGACTCATCGCCTGCAGTTCTTGAATTAGTTATTCAGGCATTGAAAAGGCGGACCCAGGAGCTTATGCCCGACCCGGCAAGTTCATCTAGGTGAGTATAGTTCTAAAGTGAAACGCCACATCAGGATAGGGCTTTGTTTTATACAGCATTTTGCTCTGGGGGCTAACTTTATATCAAGAGGATATCAAGAGGATATCAAGAGGATATCAAGAGGATATCAAGAGGATATCAAGAGAATATCAAGAGGATATCAAGAGGATATCAAGAGAATATCAAGAGGATATCAAGAGGATAACTAAGCCAGTGACAAGCCAATTGCTGCACACAATAGCAGCAGCATCTGGCTGCTATTGTACAGATGTATTCTTGCTGGTACTCTCGTAATATTATGTGAAGTGATGTTCTCCCCTTGTATAGAATCTTGAGGTTATTTTGAGATGATTTCGGGGCTTTTTAGTGTCCCCGCGGCCCGGTCCTCGACCAGGCCTCCACCCCCAGGAAGCAGCCCGTGACAGTTGACTAACACCCAGGTACCTATTTTACTGCTAGGTAACAGGGGCATAGGGAGAAAGAAACTCTCCCCATTGTTTCTCGCCGGCGCCTGGGATCGAACCCAGGACCACAGGATCACAAGTCCAGCGTGCTGTCCGCTCGGCTGACCGGCTCCCTATAGTCTTCTATGATAGTCTTCCTATTCCACCCTTCCACTCTATATAGCATTCATCACCACCAGACACACCAACATACAGTAGCCCTCCGATATATTTCATGCCGAATACATTATATATTCTGTGACAATCAGGTCTAGTCATGTTACTTCTCCTAGATTATCTCCCCCTTGTCTTATGTTGTGTGGCCTTGTCAAGTAAATTGTGTTTCAGTTGGTAGTCGTGACATAAGTCTCCCATTGCTTGCAGTTGTATGATTAATTAGTGTGATGTTCTATTAGTATTCTTGTGTGTGTGTGTGTGTACTCGGTTAGTTGTGCTTGCGGGGGTTGAGCTCTGGCTCTTTGGTCCCGCCTCTCAACTGTCAATCAACTTATTTTGTTTTGTTCCCCCTCAGCTCCTAGCTATACAGGCATACTCCTGGGATATCCCCCTTGGGATACAGCTCCTAGCCTTGATGCTGGGATACACGGTTCCTCTTCCCAGCTATGCAAAAAAAGACAGGTGCCTCCCAGCTGTATGTGGCCACCACCCAGCTGTATGTGGCCACCACCCAGCTGCGTGTGGCCACCACCCAGCTGCATGTGGCCACCACCCAGCTGTGTGTGGCCACCACCCAGCTGTGTGTGGCCACCACCCAGCTGTGTGTGGCCACCACCCAGCTGTGTGTGGCCACCACCCAGCTGTGTGTGGCCACCACCCAGCTGTGTGTGGCCACCACCCAGCTGTGTGTGGCCACCACCCAGCTGTGTGTGGCCACCACCCAGCTGTGTGTGGCCACCACCCAGCTGCATGTGGGCCACCACCCAGCTGCATGTGGGCCACCACCCAGCTGCATGTGGGCCACCACCCAGCTGTGTGTGGCCACCACCCAGCTGCATGTGGCCACCACCCAGCTGTATGTGGCCACCACCCAGCTGCGTGTGGCCACCACCCAGCTGCGTGTGGCCACCACCCAGCTGCGTGTGGCCACCACCCAGCTGCGTGTGGCCACCACCCAGCTGTGTGTGGCCACCACCCAGCTGTGTGTGGCCACCACCCAGCTGTGTGTGGCCACCACCCAGCTGTGTGTGGCCACCACCCAGCTGTGTGTGGCCACCACCCAGCTGTGTGTGGCCACCACCCAGCTGTGTGTGGCCACCACCCAGCTGTGTGTGGCCACCACCCAGCTGTGTGTGGCCACCACCCAGCTGTGTGTGGCCACCACCCAGCTGTGTGTGGCCACCACCCAGCTGTGTGTGGCCACCACCCAGCTGTGTGTGGCCACCACCCAGCTGTGTGTGGCCACCACCCAGCTGCGTGTGGCCACCACCCAGCTGCGTGTGGCCACCACCCAGCTGCGTGTGGCCACCACCCAGCTGCGTGTGGCCACCACCCAGCTGCGTGTGGCCACCACCCAGCTGCGTGTGGCCACCACCCAGCTGCGTGTGGCCACCACCCAGCTGCATGTGGCCACCACCCAGCTGTGTGTGGCCACCACCCAGCTGCATGTGGCCACCACCCAGCTGCATGTGGCCACCACCCAGCTGTGTGTGGCCACCACCCAGCTGCATGTGGTGCCTCTCAGCTATACACGTGTTCAAACCTCTGGGAAAATGCAAATAACATTACGGATAGAAGGACCAGATTTCACATAAATGTGCAATACGAGTCGTTCCGTCCGAAGGCACTCTGACAAATGCAGAGAGAGAAAAGTGTGTATTGTGTTCCCGGCGGCAAACACAACGATTGATGGAATGCAAAATCAAATTCGTTATTTTTTAGATTGATGTCGTCCAGTGCGTGTGGCAGAGCGGTGACAGGGCCCCCCCCAGTCAACTGGCCCGGAAGAGAAATGGGCCTCGGGGTACCCCCCCCCCCCGTGCCAATTTCCTATTTTTGCTCTGACTCCAAATGTGATTGTGATAACGGGCGGCCAGAACTGTAATTGACCCTTGGACCCCGGCCTGGTGATAGATGGCACTGCCCATGCAGCGCCCGCTGGCACTGTCCTCCTGTTAGTACTGGCACTGTCGTTACTGGTGGTGGTGGTGGTACTGGTCATGTTCCAGGCGTTGGTGCTGCTGTTCCAGGCGATGGTGCTGCTGTTACAGGTGATGGTGCTGCTGTTCCAGGCGATGGTGCTGCTGTTCCAGGCGATGGTGCTGCTGTTACAGGTGATGGTGCTGCTGTTCCAGGCGATGGTGCTGCTGTTCCAGGCGATGGTGCTGCTGTTCCAGGCGATGGTGCTGCTGTTCCAGGCGATGGTGCTGCTGTTCCAGGCGATGGTGCTGCTGTTACAGGCGATGGTGCTGCTGTTCCAGGCGATGGTGCTGCTGTTCCAGGCGATGGTGCTGCTGTTCCAGGCGATGGTGCTGCTGTTCCAGGCGATGGTGCTGCTGTTCCAGGCGATGGTGCTGCTGTTCCAGGCGATGGTGCTGCTGTTCCAGGCGATGGTGCTGCTGTTCCAGGCGATGGTGCTGCTGTTACAGGCGATGGTGCTGCTGTTCCAGGCGATGGTGCTGCTGTTCCAGGCGATGGTGCTGCTGTTCCAGGCGATGGTGCTGCTGTTCCAGGCGATGGTGCTGCTGTTCCAGGCGATGGTGCTGCTGTTCCAGGCGATGGTGCTGCTGTTCCAGGCGATGGTGCTGCTGTTACAGGTGATGGTGCTGCTGTTACAGGCGATGGTGCTGCTGTTACAGGCGATGGTGCTGCTGTTCCAGGCGATGGTGCTGCTGTTCCAGGCGATGGTGCTGCTGTTACAGGCGATGGTGCTGCTGTTCCAGGTGATGGTGCTGCTGTTCCAGGCGATGGTGCTGCTGTTCCAGGTGATGGTGCTGCTGTTCTAGGCGATGGTGCTGCTGTTACAGGCGATGGTGCTGCTGTTCTAGGCGATGGTGCTGCTGTTCTAGGCGATGGTGCTGCTGTTACAGGCGATGGTGCTGCTGTTCTAGGCGATGGTGCTGCTGTTAAAGGCGATGGTGCTGCTGTTCCAGGCGATGGTGCTGCTGTTCTAGGCGATGCTGCTGCTGTTCCAGGCGATGCTGCTGCTGTTACAGGCGATGGTGCTGCTGTTCCAGGCGATGGTGCTGCTGTTCCAGGCGATGGTACTGCTGTTCCAGGCGATGGTGCTGCTGTTCCAGGCGATGGTGCTGCTGTTCCAGGCGATGGTGCTGCTGTTCCAGGCGTTGGTGCTGCTGTTCCAGGCGATGGTGCTGCTGTTCCAGGCAATGGTGCTGCTGTTCCAGGCGATGGTACTGCTGTTCCAGGCGATGGTGCTGCTGTTCCAGGCGATGGTGCTGCTGTTCCAGGCGATGCTGCTGCTGTTCCAGGCGATGCTGCTGCTGCTGTTCCTGGAGATAGTGGTAGTGGCGGTAATATTGGTATTCTTGTGACGTGGTTGTGCCTCTGTGGTTGTTGCTGGCGAGGCTATTGGTGGAGGGCGGGGCCAGTGGTGGAGGGAGGGAGAGGACCAGTGGTGGGGGAGAGGGCCAGGGGGATGAGGGAGGGAGGGAGGAAGAGAGCCAAAAGAAAAAGAAAATATGACAATAAACAAATAATAACAACATAAGCCCTTTAACAGAGCATCAACACGTGTGTGAAAGCCTCTGAGTGTGTACATAGGAATGCTACTCAGTATTCATCTATAATCATCCTTATGTGCTGAAATATACGTGAAGAACCCCCCCCCCCCTCTCTCTCTCTCTCACACACACAGAGCTCCCTGACAAGAGAGACCAACACCCCCACACACCGTGTCAGCAAGGCGGACAGTCCGCCTCCTCTCATAACTCTCACTATACTTCCCAATTTTAAACTTTCCCTTCACCTGTGCCCCTCCACTCTCTTTAAATAATGGTCGAGGAAAAGAGGGAGGGAGAGAGAGAGAGAGAGAGAGGTGGAGGGAGAGTGAGTGCAAGGGGGGTTGAGAGAGAGGGAGGGAGAGAGAGCTGTCGTCAGAAGAGCCAGGCCCCGACACAATACCCCCTTCACCTCCCCCAGTGACTGCTGACGGAGCCGAGCCACCAAAATGAAAGTCACAACGTTTACCATCTGATGGAGGAGGGAATCAGGAGGCTCCTCCAACATTACCCCCAGACGCTAAATAATTTCCTCCGGACTTTTCCCCTCCACGCCGCCGCCGTGGTACGGCCCAAAGTGCATTGTGGATAGATATATGGCGCCATTTTCGACGACATCTACCGGCGAAGATAGCGGCTGCTATCAGGCCCGGGATAACACTGTGTCATCCGGGGAATATAGATTTTAATATGAACTGGATTGACTTATTCTCGTGTAAACTTGAGGATAGTGGGATGATTGTTGGACCGGAGTGGTGTCAGGTGTGTGGTGGTGCTGGGGACCAGGTGTGTGATGGTGCTGGGGACCACAGTACTGTGAGCCAGGTGTGTGGTGGTGCTGGGGACCAGGTGTGTGATGGTGCTGGGGACCAGAGTACTGAGAACCAGGTGTGTAGTGGTGCTGGGGACCACAGTACTGTGAGCCAGGTGTGTGGTGGTGCTGGGGACCACAGTATTGTGAGCCAGGTGTGTGGTGGTGCTGGGGACCACAGTACTGTGAGCCAGGTGTGTGGTGGTGCTGGGGACCACAGTACTGTGAGCCAGGTGTGTGGTGGTGCTGTGGACCACAGTACTGTGAGCCAGGTGTGTGGTGGTGCTGGGGACCACAGTACTGTGAGCCAGGTGTGTGGTGGTGCTGGGGAAAACAGTACTGTGAGCCAGGTGTGTGGTGGTGGTGCTGGGGATCACAGTACTGTGAACCAGGTGTGTGGTGGTGCTGGGGACCACAGTACTGTGAGCCAGGTCTGTGGTGGTGCTGGGGACCACAGTACTGTGAACCAGGTGTGTGGTGGTGGTGCTGGGGACCACAGTACTGTGAACCAGGTCTGTGGTGGTGGTGCTGGGGACCACAGTACTGTGAACCAGGTGTGTGGTGGTGGTGCTGGGGACCACAGTACTGTGAACCAGGTGTGTGGTGGTGGTGCTGGGGACCACAGTACTGTGAACCAGGTGTGTGGTGGTGCTGGGGATCACAGTACTGTGAACCAGGTGTGCCCAGTGGTAACGCTACTTTAAGATAAGGATAAAACTATCAACTCTCATATCATTAATGATCAAATATTCATGCGAGCCGCATTCATCAGTTACCATCACTTATCATCATACATTCAACCCGACACTCATACATCTCAATCACTAGTTGATTGACAGTTGAGAGGCGGGACCAAAGAGCCAGAACTCAACCCCCGCAAGCACAACTAGGTGAGTACATTCGTCTTACGTAGTTATCTTGAGATGAAAGTTATCTCAAGTTATAGTTATCTAGTAACAACAATTGAACAGCCAACTCTGAATAATATTATGAACTAGAACAAAATATCTCGATGTTCTTTGTCGCTTGAGGAATAAAGCGGAACATAGAAATTATTTAATTACAAAACACTTTTTTTTCGGGGGGGGGGGGGTAATTATTTTTTGCTCTTGACTTTGATGTCTTAAAATGTGTGGAAAATGTTTTAATAAGATGAGGGAGCGTGGACACTGCGGCCTTGGTGCAGGTCTGAACTCTTGGGAGCGTCTCCAAGTCTTCCCGTTCATCGAATTAAGGAAGTTGGAGATTGTAGCAAGTTGCCTTAACTCTGAGGTTGTGTCCACAGTGTGATACTCCCGTGGACCCGAGCCCGAGTCACCCGTCCACATTAACACACACACGAGCTCTGTGTGTGTGTGTGTGTGTGTGTGTGTGTGTGTGTGTGTGTGTGTGTGTGTGTGTGTGTGTGTGTGTGTGTGTGTGTGTGTGTGTGTGTGTGTACACTCACCTAGTTGTGTCTGCAGGATCGAGCATTGACTCTTGGATCCCGCCTTTCGAGCATCGGTTGTTTACAACAATGACTCCTGCCCCATTTCCCTATCATACCTGGTTTTAAAATTATGAATAGTATTTGCTTCCACAACCTGTTCCTGAAGTGCATTCCATTTTCCCACTACTCTCACGCTAAAAGAAAACTTCCTAACATCTCTGTGACTCATCTGAGTTTCAAGCTTCCATCCATGTCCCCTCGTTCTGTTACTATTCCGTGCGAACATTTCGTCTATGTCCACTCTGTGAATCACCCTGAGTATTTTATACGTTCCTATCATGTCCCCCCTCTCCCTTCTTTCTAGTGTCGTAAGGCACAGTTCTCTCAGGCGCTCCTCATACCCCATCCCTCGTAGCTCTGGGACAAGTCTCGTTGCAAACCTCTGAACCTTTTCCAGTTTCATTATATGCTTCTTCAGATGGGGACTCCATGATGAGGCGGCATACTCTAAGACTGGCCTCACGTAGGCAGTGTAAAGCGCCCTAAATGCTTCCTTACTTAGGTTTCTGAATGATGTTCTAAATGTGAATGTGTATTCACCTAGTTGTGTTCACCTAGTTGTGCTTGCGGGGGTTGAGCTCTGGCTCTTTGGTCCCGCCTCTCAACCGTCAAGAGGGTTGCGGTGTACTCACCTAGTTGTACTCACCTAGTTGTGTTTGCGGGGGTTGAGCTCTGGCTCTTTGGTCCCGCCTCTCAACCGTCAATCAACAGGTGTACAGATTCCTGAGCCTATCGGGCTCTATAGGTGTGTGTGTGTGTGTGCGCGCGTGCTTAAATTCACGATTTATTTATATAATTCACTTTTTAAACCCCCATAATTGATCATGTTCGATGATTTATTGAAACTAAAGTCCAATAATAAAATTACACGTTTTCAATAAATATGTATTTTGCATGCAGTGCTAAAATGTTGCATGAGAGCTCTGTGTATCAATAATTACCTTTCTTTATTGTTCAAAATATAATAGTGACCGACTAAAAAATGTTAACAAATAAAAATCATTTTTTATCAGTGTTTCCAGTTTTCTTTAATTCGGTGTAAAGACAAAATTATTATTCTCTGAAAATCGTTAATATAAAAGGGGTTTTAATTTGAATTTTTTTTCATGTAAATGGTTGGCGTACCAGTATGGTTGAGTGTGGTGTGTGGTGTGGTGGTAGTGTGGTAGTGTGGTGGTAGTGTGGTAGTGTGGCGGTGTATATATATACCTTGGTGTATGTTGTTGTTGTTAAAGATTTGCTACCTGGAACAAAGTTCCAAGTAGCACGGGCTATGGTGAGCCCGTGGTGCCTTATGGGGCGGCGTCTTGTAACGACGCGTGTGACGGAAGATGTATTCGTATAATATACAACCATACTTTATTTCCCCGTGTGATGCATGAGGCGGGCGGCCCACGCCAACTTGTTCCAGCCAACTGTAATGGCGGGTAATTTACCCTGGGCGAGTGGAGGAACGTGGCATGAGTTACTGGAGGATATATGTCCCAAGTGGCACTTGTTTTGTGGGACTTGAGTCAGTGTCTGGACGACTCGTGTCTCAGGACATTACCCTAACTTGGCCAGAGGGCATTTTGCTTCCTTGGTCGGGGCAGACGTTGATAAAACCGCCCTCCCGCAGCGCCCACGGGCGGCTAGGCAGGTCAGCGCCCACGGGCGGGTAGATACCCCAGCGCCCACGGGCGGGTAGATACCCCAGCGCCCACGGGCGGGTAGATACCTCAGCGCCCACGGGCGGGTAGATACCTCAGCGCCCACGGACGGGTAGATACCTCAGCACTGGCCCTCTACCCATGGCCCTCCTGTACAATGAGTAATCCTTTACCACATTAACGAGGACCATTGAGACGACATCTGCGCCACCTCACCTGGCACTGTTGTCAGCACAGAGACCTCAACACACTAATGAATTACTGTATAATTGCTCAACAATTACTGTACGACCCCGCCAAAAGCATATATGTATTCGACACGATGTTGTACAATTTTAAATATTTTATCCAGTTTTTTCTGAACAAATTTCAAACATATAATTTTTTGTGTGTGGACTTGGAGTTTTGTTTGATTGGTTCGGCACGTGACTTTACAAGTCTCTCTTGTCGACCTGAATCGCCCGTAATGAAGTCAGGAATTGATCAAAAAATTCTCACACGTTTGTCCGAGTCGAATATTTGTTATTGGTTGTGTGACCGGAATGTACATGGGTTGGAATTTGCAGACCTGGAGAACTAGGAGACCTTGGTGGCCCTGCTGTCAGTGCCTGGGGGAGGGAGGGGGGACATGGGGTCATGTCCGGTGGGTGAGGTCAAGTCCAAGGGTTGGGGGAGAGGGGGGGGGGTTCAAGTCCAGGTCTCCTATCTTCCTTTCCGTTTTTTTTAATGTCACGGGGGGAAAAATATATATCCAGTGCAGCCACTATAACTCCATCACTGACCGCACCATGTTGTTGTTGTTGTTGTTAAAGATTCGCTACCTGGAACAAAAAGTTCCAAGTAACACGGGCTACGGTGAGCCCGTAGTTCCAGCTACAAGCAAGGTCTTATGATTGAAAGTAATCGTAAAAATATAGCTGTAACGCATTTAATATTACCACTCGATGAGAGGTCCTGGTCTTTGATGGCGAACTGGAAGCTGAGACAGGCAGGCTTCCCGTCTTCCTCTGCAGCTGAGACAGGCAGGCGGGACAGAGGGAGAAACAGACAGAATTGACGAGGGAGAAATGGATCGGACTTGCTGGGGATAAGGGGGGAGAACAAAGCTCGTTTATCATCGTAGCACAAATTGGGTTGAGTGGGGAGTGGCGGACCCATTCTCCAGGTTAGCCGGTCGGGCGTAATATAATTGAGGCCGCTTATTTTGAAGCGCCTGGGAACTTTTGGTGCCTCACAAGGCCTCGTTTTCCTCTGTTTTCTTGTGTGTGTGTTTATATCCACTCTCTCTCTCACGTGGTGTTTTTTTTTAATCTTGTTCACAAGAGGCTGTTAGTCACGGAGCGTTCCCAGGGGCGGCTGGCGGCTCAGTCACAGGGCTGCCACACCTTGTAACTGAAGACCCCCAGCTTTGTCCTGGTTCAACAGGGCCCTCAGCCTTGTCCTGGTTCAACAGGACCCCCCAGCCTTGTCCTGGTTCAACAGGACCCTCAGCCTTGTCCTGGTTCAACAGGACCCTCAACCTTGTCCTGGCTCAACAGGACCCCAGCCTTGTCCTGGTTCAACAGGGCCCTCAGCCTTGTCCTGGTTCAACAGGGCCCTCAGCCTTGTCCTGGTTCAACAGGGCCCTCAGCCTTGTCCTGGTTCAAAAGGACCCTCAGCCTTGTCCTGGTTCAAAAGGACCCCAGCCTTGTCCTGGTTCATCAGGACCCTCAGCCTTGTCCTGGCTCAACAGGACCCCCAGCCTTGTCCTGGTTCAACAGAGCCCCCAGCCTTGTCCTGGTTCAACATGGCCCCCAGCCTTGTCCTGGTTCAACAGGGCCCTCAGCCTTGTCCTGGTTCATCAGGACCCCCAGCCTTGTCCTGGTTCAACAGGACCCCCCAGCCTTGTCCTGGTTCAACAGGACCCCCCAGCCTTGTCCTGGTTCAACAGGACCCCCCAGCCTTGTCCTGGTTCAACAGGACCCCCCAGCCTTGTCCTGGTTCAACAGGAGCCCCCAGCCTTGCCCTGGTTCAACAGGAGCCCCCAGCCTTGTCCAGGTTCAACAGGAGCCCCCAGCCTTGTCCTGGTTCAACAGGACCCCACAGCCTTGTCCTGGTTCAACAGGACCCCCCAGCCTTGTCCTGGTTCAACAGGACCCCCCAGCCTTGTCCTGGTTCAACAGGATCCCCCAGCCTTGTCCTGGTTCAACAGGACCCCCCAGCCTTGTCCTGGTTCAACAGGACCCCCCAGCCTTGTCCTGGTTCAACAGGACCCCCCAGCCTTGTCCTGGTTCAACAGGACCCCCCAGCCTTGTCCTGGTTCAACAGGACCCCCCAGCCTTGTCCTGGTTCAACAGGACCCCCAGCCTTGTCCTGGTTCAACAGGACCCCCCAGCCTTGTCCTGGTTCAACAGGACCCCCCAGCCTTGTCCTGGTTCAACAGGACCCCCCAGCCTTGTCCTGGTTCAACAGGACCCCCCAGCCTTGTCCTGGTTCAACAGGACCCCCCAGCCTTGTCCTGGTTCAACAGGACCCCCCAGCCTTGTCCTGGTTCAACAGGACCCCCCAGCCTTGTCCTGGTTCAACAGGACCCCCCAGCCTTGTCCTGGTTCAACAGGACCCCCCAGCCTTGTCCTGGTTCAACAGGACCCCCCAGCCTTGTCCTGGTTCAACAGGACCCCCCAGCCTTGTCCTGGTTCAACAGGACCCCCCAGCCTTGTCCTGGTTCAACAGGACCCCCCAGCCTTGTCCTGGTTCAATAGGACCCCCCAGCCTTGTCCTGGTTCAACAGGACCCCCCAGCCTTGTCCTGGTTCAACAGGACCCCCCAGCCTTGTCCTGGTTCAACAGGACCCCCCAGCCTTAACCCCCCCCCCCTTCCATGGACCATTACATATCACGTTATCAATTCTCTGTTTATTTAAAATGTTTTTTTTATCTTGACGTGGTTCTTGCTATCATGTGTGGTTCCCGCCTCGGCTCCCAGCACACACAGCCACTCCCTGGCGGGTCTTGTCAGGTCACCAGGATCAACGTTCCCACGGCCCGGTCTCTGGATAGGCCTCTTGGTTAGTGGGTCTGGTCAACCAGGCTGTTAGACGCAGCTGCTCGCAGACTGACGTTTAAATCGCAACCTGGTTGATCAGGTATTGTCGCCTCAGGCTGTCAACGGGTTGTCAAGGATTGGCATTACTATATGTACATGCGAATTTGTGCGGTCTGCAGGCAGTAGAAGGCTAGTTGATCACGCTCTCTCCAAGACAGGTTGATCTGAGAGCGAACTGCTAGGGTGGGAAGGAAGGGTGTTGTAAAGTATAGAAAAGTTAGCATTTGCAGGCGATGAGTCACAATAACGTGGCTGAAGAATGTTGACCAGACCACACACTAGAAAGTGAAAGGACGACGACGACGTTTCGGTCCGTCCTGGACCATTCTCAAGTCAATTGTGAGAATGATCGACTTGAGAATGGTCCAGGACGGACCGAAACGTCGTCGTCCCTTCACCTTCTAGTGTGTGGTCTGGTCAACAAAGTTAGCATTGCTGGTCACAGCTGGACCAAGCTCTCACAAGTCAAGTCTGGCCTCGGGCCGGGTTTGGAGAGTAGAAGAACTCTCAGAACCCCATCAACCAGGTACAATCCAGGTACATTAATCCCCTGGGTGGTCGTGAACTACCGATGCCCATAACCACTTCACCCAAGAGAGGACTTCCGGATTTTACCGCTGGCATAATTTACTCCTATTACTGATTATCATAATCAATAAGTCTTCTCAAATTCTCTCTCGTTTTAATGTGATATTTCTCCTCTTACGGTGTTTTGGCGTTTCTGAATGTCTGTGTGTGTGTGTGTGTGTGTGTGTGTGTGTGTGTGTGCGTGTGTGCGTGTGTGCGTGTGTGCGTGTGTGCGTGTGTGCGTGTGTGCGTGTGTGCGTGTGTGTGTGTGTGTGTGTGTGTGTGCGTGTGTGTGTGTGTGTGTGTGTGTGTGTGTGTGTGTGTGTGTGTGTGTGTGTGTGTGTGTGTGTGTGTGTGTGTGTGTGTGTGTGCGCGCGTGCTTCCCTTTACCGCGGAGGCCAGTAGTGTCCAGGCTCATGCTGGAGGCTGGGTGATGCGGCACAGTCCTCGACCAGGCCTCCACCCCCAGGAAGCAGCCCGTGACAGCTGACTCCCAGGTACCTATTTTACTGCTAGGTAACAACTCTGCCCATTGTTTCTCGCTGGCGCCTGGGATCGAACCCTGGACCACAGGATCACAAGTCCAGCGTGCTTGCTGTCCGCTCGGCCGACCGGCTCCCTCATATGCATTCATGTTTGAACTTTTAATTAGTTTGCAGTTTGAGTATAAATGCCACGTTTGTATGTGTGTTGGTCTTAGTTACTTCAAGACAAGTTCTCTGGAGGAATATTATTGTCTTGCAAGATTGCAATATAGCTTTGTGTGATTGGAATTGTGCAACTCGCCAGAGGGAGCCAGTATACACCGAGATTATTTCAATTTTGAATTGAATTTCGTATATTCGTATTTTCGGTGAATAACCCGGCCGTCGTGTCCGGAGCTGTTAAGTGCGGGTAGTAAGGAGGAGTTAGTTCCCTCCTTTATTTCTTAATGTCTGGAATACATCTTTTTGGATTTCAAGACTTCTTCAAAATCATAAGAACTTCAAAATCAGAAGAACTGCTGATGACCAACAGCAGAAAGATGTGCTAGAGATAAGCACAAACTAGAGCATTTGGGCTGGACGGTAGAGCGACAGTCTCGCTTCATGCAGGTCGGCGTTCAATCCCCAACCGTCCAAATGGTCGGGCACCATTCCCCCCCCACCCCCACCCCAAATCCTTATCCTGACCCCTTCCCAGTGCTATATAGTGGTAATGACTGGGTTCTTTCCCTCTGATAGTTCCTTTCCCTGTGATTTACTCACCACGTCGATAAATAATAACATTCGGTGTCCAGCCCTCGCTCGCCTGGCCCTCTCTAACGTGGGGGTCCTGTTAAGGATCAGCCAGTTCTCTGGACCTGCCACAACGTGCAAAATATGGTGGTACTAAGACACGTGAACCCGAGCCACCCGCTTAACCCACCACACACATTGTTTTGAACTGTGTGAGCCATAATTTGGTTTCAGTAACTTTCTTGTTGTTCATTGTGGGGCCTGTGTGTGTGTGTGTGTGTGTGTGTGTGTGTGTGTGTGTGTGTGTGTGTGTGTGTGTGTGTGTGTGGTTAGAGGTACAGGTTGTTACGTGGTGCGTCTTGAAGTGAGATGTGCTGGAGCTGGAGGAGAGATGGTGTGAGATGTGCCAGAGATAGAGGTGATCCTGTGGTCCTGGGTTCGATCCCAGGCGCCGGCGAGAAACAATGGGCAGAGTTTCTTTCACCCTATGCCCCTGTTACCTAGCAGTAAAATAGGTACCTCGGTGTTAGTCAGCTGTCACGGGCTGCTTCCTGGGGGTGGTGGCCTGGACGAGGACCGGGCCGCAGGGACACTAAAGCCCCGAAATCATCTCAAGATAACCTCAAGATAAGAATCCTTAGGTTGTAGGGACAAATGCACCAGTTAAAGGTTGATGAGGCGGGGCCCCAAGAGCTAAAGTTCAATCTTTGCAAGCACAGTCAAGTGCGCATATATGTGTATATGCCCGCGCGCGCGCACACAAGCCATGCATAGGGTAGCAGTTAGTGTGTGTGTGTGGACAGATGGCGCTAAAAGATGGACCATTTGCCAGAGCTGTTGGTTCATAACAGGCGCTGGGCCCGCCTCCCTACCCCCCCCCCCCCCTCATCCCATATTAAACTCAATTATTACCGCTCAACTCCCATTCCCAGGGGCCAAGGGGCCCCTCGGCTCATACTCCCAGGGGCCCAGGGGGCCCTCGGCTCCCACTCCCATGGGGGCCAGGGGGCCCTTGGCTCCCACTCCCAGGGGGTCCTCGGCTCCCACCCCCGGCGGCCAGGGGCCCTCGGCTCATACTTCCCGGCTGCCAGGGGGCCCTCGGCTCATACTCCGCGGCGGCCAGGGGGCCCTCGGCTCATACTCCGCAGCGGCCAGAGGGCCCTCGGCTCATACTCCGTGGCGGCCAGGGGGCCCTCGGCTCAGACCCTCGGCGGCCAGGGGGCCCTCGGCTCACACCCCCGGCGGCCAGGGGGGCCCTCGGCTCACACCCCCGGCGGCCAGGGGGGGCCCTCGGCTCACACCCCCGGCGGCCAGGGGGCCCTCGGCTCGCACCCCCGGCGGCCAGGGGCCCCTCGGCTCACACCCCCGGCGGCCAGGGGGCCCTCGGCTCGCACCCCCGGCGGCCAGGGGCCCCTCGGCTCACACCCCCGGCGGCCAGAGGGCCCTCGGCTCACACCCCCGGCGGCCAGGGGGCCCTCGGCTCGCACCCCCGGCGGCCAGGGGGCCCTCGGCTCACACCTCCGGCGGCCAGAGGGCCCTCGGTTCATACTCCCGGCAACCAGGCTGTGACTCATACGTCAGGCTGCGAGCAGCCGCGTCCAACAGCCTGGTTGACCAGTCAAGCAACCAGGAGGCCTGGTCGAGGACCGGGCCGCGGGGACGTTAAGCCCCGCAATCTCCTCAAGGTAACCTCAAGGTAAGGAGACTTGGGGACTGTGGTCTGGTGTACTCCCCGGCCACGATTTATTTCCTCATTTACGCACCCACTTCCGAAACCTGTACATCTTTCCTCATCTTGGCGGCTTAGCCTGTAGTGATTAAACATTTTACGAGCTTGGAAATTTCACAGCCCGAGGTTATTACTGTTATAAACCTCGTAGTTCTTCCCAGCTCATAAACTCTTTAATGAATGTAAACAGAGGCAACCTGATTAAGGAAAGATGTACAGGTTTCGTAAGTGGTCACACATAAAAATGTTTGATCAATCCTGGTCCAGTTTTCGGATGTGTGTGACACGCCTAGGGCACGACAGTTCTGTATATCCTCAGATCACAACCCGTCCTCACTCTAGGCTGGTTAAAGCAGCGGCCGTCCTCACACTAGGCTGGTTAAAGCAGCGGCCGTCCTCACACTAGGCTGGTTAAAGCAGCGGCCGTCCTCACACCAGGCTGGTTAAAGCAGCGGCCGTCCTCACACCAGGCTGGTTAAAGCAGCGGCCGTCCTCACACTAGGCTGGTTAAAGCAGCGGCCGTCCTCCCCAGACGCATTCATCAATTTTAAAATCCTATGTATTAAAAATTGGTTTGTTCTCACATATAAATTAATATTATTATACATAAAAATTCCATTTAGGCGTAGGTTAGGTTAGGCATAGGTTAGGTTAGGTTAGGTTAGGTTAGGTGTTTAGGTCCTGTTGGCGATTATTTGTATTTGTAGTGCGTGGGTGAAGCATTTACAGCGTTGTGGTTCGAACACAAGTCGTCAGTGAAGCACTTGTTCCGGAAGTGTTCGAACGTCAGCAGTTGTGAGTCGTGTGTAAACCTTTTTTTTTTCATTTTTCGGCACCTTGTAGGAACAAGGGGGGGGGCACCTTGTAGGTACCGGGGGGCACCTTGTAGGTACCGGGGGGCACCTTGTAGGTACCGGGGGGCACCTTGTAGGTACCGGGGGGCACCTTGTAGGTACCGGGGGGCACCTTGTAGGTACCGGGGGGCACCTTGTAGGTACCGGGGGGCACCTTGTAGGTACCGGGGGGCACCTTGTAGGTACCGGGGGGCACCTTGTAGGTACCGGGGGCCACCTTGTAGGTACCGGGGGCCACCTTGTAGGTACCGGGGGCACCTTGTAGGTACCGGGGGGCACCTTGTAGGTACCGGGACCCACCTTGTAGGTACCGGGACCCACCTTGTAGGTACCGGGACCCACCTTGTAGGTACCGGGACCACCTTGTAGGTACCGGGACCCACCTTGTAGGTACCGGGGGGCACCTTGTAGGTACCGGGACCACCTTGTAGGAACCGGGACCCACCTTGTAGGAACCGGGACCCACCTTGTAGGTACCGGGACCCACCTTGTAGGTACCGGGGGCACCTTGTAGGTACCGGGGGGCACCTTGTAGGTACCGGGGGGCACCTTGTAGGTACCGGGGGGCACCTTGTAGGTACCGGGGGGCACCTTGTAGGTACCGGGGGGCACCTTGTAGGTACCGGGACCACCTTGTAGGTACCGGGACCCACCTTGTACGTACCGGGACCCACCTTGTAGGTACCGGGACCCACCTTGTAGGTACCGGGGCCCACCTTGTAGGTACCGGGACCCACCTTGTAGGTACCGGGACCCACCTTGTAGGTACCGGGACCCACCTTGTAGGTACCGGGACCCACCTTGTAGGTACCGGGACCCACCTTGTAGGTACCGGGACCCACCTTGTAGGTACCGGGACCCACCTTGTAGGTACCGGGACCCACCTTGTAGGTACCGGGACCCACCTTGTAGGTACCGGGGCCCACCTTGTAGGTACCGGGACCCACCTTGTAGGTACCGGGACCACCTTGTAGGTACCGGGGGGCACCTTGTAGGTACCGGGACCACCTTGTAGGTACCGGGGGGCACCTTGTAGGTACCGGGACCACCTTGTAGGTACCGGGGGGCACCTTGTAGGTACCGGGACCACCTTGTAGGTACCGGGAGGCACCTTGTAGGTACCGGGACCACCTTGTAGGTACCGGGGGGCACCTTGTAGGTACCGGGACCACCTTGTAGGTACCGGGGGGCACCTTGTAGGTACCGGGGGCCACCTTGTAGGTACCGGGACCACCTTGTAGGTACCGGGACCACCTTGTAGGTACCGGGGGGCACCTTGTAGGTACCGGGACCACCTTGTAGGTACCGGGGGGCACCTTGTAGGTACCGGGACCACCTTGTAGGTACCGGGGGGCACCTTGTAGGTACCGGGGGCCACCTTGTAGGTACCGGGGGGCACCTTGTAGGTACCGGGACCCACCTTGTAGGTACCGGGACCACCTTGTAGGTACCGGGACCCACCTTGTAGGTACCGGGACCAAACTAACAAACAGATCTATTAATATTTAGTCATTAAGTGGTGGTGTTCACGCAATGGAAGCATTCCGGTTTGACAAGGATGGCCTCTTCCCACGGCACGCCCACCGCTCGCCCACGGCCACCACACGGCCACCACACGCCCACCGCTCGCCCACGGCCACCACACGCCCACCGCTCGCCCACGGCCACCACACGCCCACGCCCGCCATCTCCGATGACCACTTGTGCTGGCAGCCCCAAGAGTGTGTTGGTGAAGTAGAGAAGGTGAGCGGCACACACTAACGCGCCTGGTACAGTCTTGGAGACACCAGCTTCCCCTCCTTGGAGACACTCGCAGGAAGTGTAAGTCACTACCCTACACACTTGATGCGAATTGAATTTACAACAAACACGGGTGTACTCACCAAATTGTGCTTGCAGGGGTTGAGCTCTGGCTCTTTAGTCCCGCCTCTCTACCGTCAATCAACATGAAAAGGTGCCTCCTTTTCCCCCGGAAAGTATCATGATACGTGACACTCGCTCTTGACACATGGTACCGGCAGTGTCACGACCACTTGCCGTGGTCGTGGCACCCTGACGAGAGGTGCCACACTAGGACACAATTTTCTGGTGTGCCCCAGATGCTGTCTGGTGTCTGAGGGGGCGTGGTGAGGGGGCGTGGGGAGGGGGCGTGGGGAGGGGGCGTGGGGAGGGGGCGTGGTGAGGGGGCGTGGGGAGGGGGGGGGGGGATTGGACCTCGGGGCGCTCATTTATTTTCTTATTTTTTTCTTATTTGTCAAGAGATCTTCACCTCGTCTGGAAAGGTCAGAGTGGTTTTGGGTACTTGATGTGATTGGGGAAGGGGGGAGGGGGAAAGAGGGGGGGGGGGAGGCACCAGGTCAGGTCACCCCTGGAGGAGGGGGGGGCACCAGGTCAGGTCACCCCTGGTATGATAATGGCACGACCCAGGTGTTTCTTGCTGAAGACGCTCGTAATCTCAGGCAGTTGTAACAGCTTAACTACAGAGGTGTTCAGACAGTGGCTGGCAGGCTTACCTTAACCACCTTGAAGACTAGAGGTGCCATAGGCACAATCAGAGAACACTGTATAAACATCAGAGGTCCGCGGTTGTTCAACGTCCTCCCAGCGACTATAAGAAATATTGCCGGAACAACCGTGGACATCTTCAAGAGGAAACTGGACTGTTTTCTAAGAGAAGTTCCGGATCAGCCGGGCTGTGGTGGGTATGTGGGCCTGCGGGCCGCTCCAAGCAACAGCCTGGTGGACCAAACTCTCACAAGTCAAGCCTGGCCTCGGGCCGGGCTTGGGGAGTAGAAGAACTCCCAGAACCCCATCAACCAGGTATCAACCAGGTACCACCAAGCAGGTTGAGACAACCACTCCCAGGGGCAGCCAGTTCTCGCCACCGTTCCCAACGTCAAGAAACTGTCGTGCTAAAGTGCCCTATCCTAACCTAGCACAGGACCCACAAACAGAAAACGGGACATTATGTTCAATTTCGCGAGCCGCTTCCATTTTCTAGTACGACAGTTTTTGCTCTTAGGGAGCCGGTCGGCCGAGCGGACAGCACACTGGACTTGTGATCCTGTGGTCCCGGGTTCGATCCCAAGCGCCAGCGAGAAACAATGGGCAGAGTTTCTTTCCCCCTATGCCCCTGTTACCTAGCAGTAAAATAGGTACCTGGGTGTTAGTCAGCTGTCACGGGCTGCTTCCTGGGGGGTGGAGGCCTGGTCGAGGACCGGGCCGCAGGGACACTAAAGCCCCGAAATCATCTCAAGATAACCTCAAGGTAGCGGCTCACTATTATCCACTTTTCTAACCGTTGGTTGGTTAGGTTAGGGCAACTCGTCATCCTAATAGAGCGTCGTATTTTGACGTATAGTCTACCAAAGAGCAAAAATCGTCGTACTAGAAAACGGAAGCGGCTGGCGAAATTGACGCACTATCCCGTTTTCTGTTTTAGGTCCTCTGGTAGGTTAGGATAAGGGCACTTTAGTACGACAGGTTCTTGACGTTGGGAAACCTTAGGAGGACTGGCAGGTTAGGTGGGTGGGTTGGGTTCGTCCGTTTATGGTTAGGTTAGCACTTCGTATTTTGAACGTTCTAGCAAATCAAGACGAACGGGCTGTGTTGTATCTTGAGGTTATCTTGAGATGATTTCGGGGCTTAGCGTGCCCGCGGCCCGGTCCTTGACCAGGCCTCCTTACTGTTGCAGACCCCCCAGGAAGCAGCCCGTAGCAGCTGACTAACTCCCAGGTACCTATTCACTGCTAGGTAACAGGAGCATCAGTGTGAAAGAAACATTTTGCCCAATTGTCTCCGCCTCCACCGGGGATCGAATCCGAAACCTCAGGACTACGAATCCGAAGCGCTGTCCACCCAGCTGTCAGGCGCTGTTGTTATCTTGAGAGGATTTCGGGGCTTTAGTGTCCCCGAGGCCCGGTCCTCGACCAGGCCTCCACCCCCAGGAAGCAGCCCGTGACAGCTGACTAACATCCAGGTATCTACTTTACTGCTAGGTAACAGGGGCACAGGGTGAAAGAAACTCTGCCCATTGTTTCTCGCCGGCGCCTGGGATCGAACCCGGGACCACAGGATCACAAGTTCAGCGTGCTGTCCGCTCGGCCGACCGGCTCCCCCCTCTCCGGCTTGTATGCTAAGCTTTGGAATGTTTCATTTACTGTTAAATTGATTGAAATAATTTTTTTTATTTTTTTATTATTAATATATTAGGTACATGTGCATTTGTTCAGCTACTCTAGACTATATGAAGGGGAGTACAGTGTGTGTCAAAAAGCTAGCTACGTGATGCTAAAAATCCCCATCACACAGGATGATTAGTCATACAGAGGCATGATGAGGTCTGATAAAGACCTTTTGTGCCCCTCTGTGATGCTTTTGCGCTACCGCTCACAGGTTGAGTATGGGGTGCACAATAAACTAGAAGCCTTCGGCGGCAACAATCAAAAATCAATCAACAGAGGCATGTGATCAGTAGCCTACACTGGCAGACTCTGGCTGCATTATGAGGATATCTTCAAGAACACGAGAGTGAATAAAGTAATTGCCAAGCTCCAGGTACCTCATGCCAACGGGTCTGAATTGTTAGTTGTTGTTGTTAAAGATTCGCTACCCGGAACAAAGCTCCAAGCAGCACGGGCTACGGTGAGCCCGCAACTTGATGAATAGTTAGGCGTCCGTAGGCTCGTTGGCTTCTCATAAACTCTGCAGTCTACGTTATGGCAGCCGTTCCCACGCTGCGAAAAACGTCCAATTAGTATTTTTCCCGTACATCAGCTTACGAACCTTCACGAGCCCGTCCGACCTAACGAGGCGCCATGATCATTACACTAGAAAGAATATGATAAATCTGTATGCTCGTTTACCAAGCCTACTTAGCGTATACAGCTGTACAATGCACGAGGCCGGGTTGTATTACGGCTGTATTTGCTGTAATCTAGCGTAGATATGAAGTGCACACGGCGCAAAAGTTGCTGTTAGAAGGCTGGTTTTGTGCCTTAATGGATGTAATTTAATTACACACAGAGATCACACTAACGTGATGCATCAAATGAACAAATTCACAAGGGCCGTGACGAGGATAATCCAGTAAGTTCAATAGAACTTCGGTTTCAACTCTTTTTTTTTTTGTTTAACCCTGTCGTAGCTCAGTCGATTAAGGCAGTGTCTGGGATGCTCCCGGAAGCAGGTTCGAATCCTCGTCACGGCCCTTGTGGATTTGTTCATTTGAAGTAATTGAACATGGCCACAATGCTGTCATTTAAATAATGCAGATCCTTAAGAGGCTCCGAAAAAATATATAACTGGATGATTTGCACACTGTACTCATCTAGTTGTGCTTGCGGGGGTTGAGCTCTGGCTCTTTGGTCCCGCCTCTCAACTGTCAATCAACTGGTGTACAGGTTCCTGAGCCTACTGGGCTCTATCATATCTACACTTGAAACTGTGTATGGAGTCAGCCTCCACCACATCTCTGCCTAATGCATTCCATCTGTTAACTACTCTGACACTGAAAAATTTCTTTCTAACGTCCCTGTGGCTCATTTGGGTACTCCGTCTCCACCTGTGTCCCCATTTTCGCGTACCACCCGTGTTAAACAGTTTATCCTTATCAACCCTGTCAATTCCTCTTGAGATTTTTATAGGTCGTGATCATGTCTCCCCTTACTCTTCTGTCTTCCAGTGTCGTGAGGTGCATCTCACGCAGCCTTTCCTCGTAACTCATGCCTCTTAATTCTGGGACTAGCCTAGTGGCATATCTCTGAACTTTTTCCAGCTTCGTCTTGTGCTTGACAAGGTACGGGCTCCATGCTGGGGCCGCATACTCCAGGATTGGTCTTACATATGTGGTGTACAAGATCTGAATGATTGCTTACACAGGTTCCTGAAGGCTGTTCTGATGTTAGCCAGCCTCGCATATGCCGCAGATGTTATTCTTTTATGTGGGCTTCAGGAGACAGGTTTGGTGTGATATCAACTCCTAGATCTTTTTCCCTGTCCGTTTCATGAAGCACTTCATCTCCTATTCTGTATCCTGTGTCTGGCCTCCTATTTCCACCGCCTAGTTTCATTACCGTGCATTTACTCGGGTTGGTCCTCCTCTTCATTTTTGCATCATCGGCAAACATTGAGAGAAACGATTCTATACCCTCTGGGAGATCGTTTACATATATCAGAAACAGTATGGGTCCCAGGAATGAACCCTGCAGGACTCAACTGGTGACGTTCCGCCAATCTGAGGCCTCACCCCTCACAGTGACTCGCTGTCTTCTGTTGCTTAGGTACTCCCTTATCCAACGGAGTACCTTCACTTTCACTCCTGCCTGCATTTCCAACTTTTTCACTAGCCTCTTGTGTGGTACTGTATCAAAGGCTTTCTGACAATCCAAAAATATGCAGTCTGCCCACCCTTCTCTTTCTTGCCTGATTTTTGTTGCCTGGTCGTAGAATTCAATTAATCCTGTGATTCAGGATTTACTTTCCCTGAACCCATGTTGATGCTGTGTTACAAAGTTTTTTCGCTCCAGATGTTCCACTAGCTTTTTTTCGCACAATCTTCTCCATCAGCTTGCATGGTATGCAGGTTAGGGACACTGGCCTGTAGTTCAGTGCCTCCTGTCTATACCCCTTCTTGTATATTGGGACTACATTGGCCGTCTTCCAAATTTTTTACAGTTCACCTGTTACCAGTGATTTGTTATACACTATGGAGAATGGCAGGCACAGTGCTTCTGCTCCTTCCTTTAGTATCCAAGGGGAGATTCCATCTGGGCCTATAGCCTTTGTCACATCCAACTCTAGCAAAAGCTTCCTTACTTCCCCGCTGGTAATCTCAAACTCTTCTAGTGGTTCCTGGTTAACTATTACCTCTCTTATCTCTGGAACTTCCCCTTGCTCTAATGTGAAGACCTCCTGAAATTGCGCAACACTAACGTAATTTGTTTTAAAAGGTAGTGGGCACTACACGAGCTCCGCACAAGGAGGAAAAGGTTTGTGAATTGAGCAGGACTTGTGTTGAGGTCTTACGCCCACACCTCGGGGGGTGCTTAGTGGACTTAAGAAAAAGGGGTAGCTACTTTCAAGACCCCTATAGTGGACTCTGGTCTACTGGGACACTTATAGTCACTAATGATGCTAGTGGACCATGACAACACTTCAGAGATTATGTGGGGGGGGGGGGGTGATGGAGAAGCAAGAGGGGGGTGATGGGGGGGGGGGGAGACATTCGGGGGGATGATGGGGGGTGGGGGGGTAGATGGACCTCCATCTGAAGGAGGAGTGATGGCTCATCATTATTTTGCTGGTGTTCCCTCGATGACGCTCTCACAGCACCATCAACTTTCAACTTTTTTTCCACAGGGTTTTGATGGGGAGAGTTTGTGGGGGAGTGTGGGGTGTGGGTCCCAGTGTGTGTGGGAGTGTGGGGTGTGGGTCCCAGTGTGTGTGGGGGAGTGTGGGGTGTGGGTCCCAGTGTGTGGGGGAGTGTGGGGTGTGGGTCCCAGTGTGTGGGGGGGGGGGGAGTGTGGGGTGTGGGTCCCAGTGTGTGGGGGAGTGTGGGGTGTGGGTCCCAGTGTGTGGGGGAGTGTGGGGTGTGGGTCCCAGTGTGTGGGGGAGTGTGGGGTGTGGGTCCCAGTGTGTGGGGGAGTGTGGGGTGTGGGTCACAGTGTGTGGGGTGTGGGTCCCAGTGTGTGTGGGGGAGTGTGGGGTGTGGGTCCCAGTGTGTGGGGGAGTGTGGGGTGTGGGTCACAGTGTGTGGGGGAGTGTGGGGTGTGGGTCCCAGTGTGTGTGGGGTGTGGGTCCCAGTGTGTGTGGGGGAGTGTGGGGTGTGGGTCCCAGTGTGTGTGGGAGTGTGGGGTGTGGGTCCCAGTGTGTGTGGGGGAGTGTAGGGTGTGGGTCCCAGTGTGTGGGGGAGTGTGGGGTGTGGGTCCCAGTGTGTGGGGGAGTATGGGGTGTGGGTCCCAGTGTGTGGGGGAGTGTGGGGTGTGGGTCCCAGTGTGTGTGGGGGAGTGTAGGGTGTGGGTCCCAGTGTGTGGGGGAGTGTGGGGTGTGGGTCCCAGTGTGTGGGGGAGTGTGGGGTGTGGGGGAGAATGCGTGCAGCTCGGGTGGTAATGAGATCAGAACAACAGTGACGAGGCTCCCTGGCTGGCTGGCTCCCTGGCTGGCTCCCTGGCTGGCTCCCTGGCTGGCTCCCTGGCTGGCTCCCTCCCTTCTCTGTGCCTCTTCATTTTACTACATAAAGTTTTTTAATTTTGGCGTGAAGGGCGAGTTTATCAGGCAGCGTCGCTGCCACCGAGTGAACACACCGCCATAGCACCGTGTACAACACTCCCCAATAGGAAGAAAACCCGCTGGGTTGTTCGTCCTGTCTCTTGCACCCAGACACGGCTGGGTCTTGTTAAAGTTGGGGAGATATGCAAAGTGTTGTTCATTGCTTTTGTAAGAACATAAGAATAAAGGTAACTACAGAGGGGCTATTGGCCCATACGATGCAGCTCCTATTTATAACCACCCAATGTGATGCATTTATGGATTTTAAGGTTATCATTGTTGTTATCTTTAGTAATCAAAATGTCTTTATCAAAATGTAATATTTTGTATTTTGCCAATATACACTTGTGATGCGTTTTGCAAGATTGATGTAGATTACTGCTGCAGATGGATTGGTCAACCAGGTTGTTGGATGCGAGCAGCCGCGTTCGATGCCTGGTTGACCATTCCAGCAACGAGGAGGCCTGGTCGACGACCGGGCCGCGGGGTTGCTAAGTCCCGAAATCATCTCAAGGTAACCTCAAGGCAAGGTAGACCGTTGGGCACCCAGGGAAGACGGCCTCATCTGGACCCGGACTCATGATACGCCTGCCCAACCACTTGGGCTGGACGGTAGAGCGACGGTCTCGCTTCATGCAGGTCGGCGTTCAATCCCCGACCGTCTAAGTGGTTGGGCACCATTCCTTTCCCTCCGTCCTATCCCAAGTCCTTATCCTGACTCCTTCCAAGTGCTATATAGCCGCAATGGCTTGGCGCTCACTCCTGATAGTTCCATTCCCTTCCTCATACGCCTGATACTCCTTCACCTGATACTCCTTCACCTGATACTCCTTCACCTGATACTCCTTCACCTGATACTCCTTCACCTGATACTCCTTCACCTGATACTGGACCCGTGGAGACGCTCGCCCACACAACAAAGGCAGTAACAACGCCGCCTTAATGTACCTCCGCGGCTCCTCTAATGCAACCACTTCCCAGACATGTTTATTTGTAGCTTCCCAGACATGTTTATTTGTAGCAAGAAATCCACTTTTAATGCTTCGGGCACAAGTTTGTGATGGGGTGAGGCGCGTCCTTGGGTACACGGAGCACAGGCCGGCCAGACACGAGGCCAGTGATGCTGCTACTATATGATAACCTGTTGATAGCGAGAGTTCTTCCACTCCTGCGGCCTTCCCTGACTGGTCTGTGAGGCAGTTTGTCATCGTAGCCCCGAAGACACGTTATAACCTGTCTTCGTAACACACGAAGACAGGTTACCATACAGTAGCAGCATCACTGGCCTCGTGCGGTAATCCCAGCAGAGACTCGTAAGAAACAACTTTATCGTGCTTGTGGGATACACATTTCAGTACTTGAACTGTTGTCGAAGTGGGGAAATGGTCAGGTGCGGAGTTTGTAGCGAGTACAGCCGCTGCTGACGTTCAAACGTCACCTTGTCAACGGATTAATTAAGCTGGAGAAAATGGAGTATGGTGTTAGAGATGACACACGCTAAGCCATTCACCCTCGTGTCTTCACCCTCTAGACTTTCCTGTGTGTAAAGCGGCTGCTTGTTGAATTTTCCAGCGTTATAAGACAATCTAGAACATTTTCCTCGTGTTTTCACAAGTTAGTGTATGAATGAGTGTATGAATTACCGCGTAACGTGGTGGAGGTGGGGTCCCTCGATTGTTTCAAGCGCGGGTTGGACATGTATATGAGTGGGATTGGGTGGTTAATAGATAGGAGCTGCCTCGTATGGGCCAATAGGCCTTCTGCAGTTGCCTTTGTTCTTATGTTCTTATGAACACTTGGTAGCTCGGCTCTTGGTCTGGTGTACAGTGTTGTGTGAACCTGCTGGTAAACTCATGGCATCTGACACACCGGCCCCCCCCCCCACACACAACCAGTCCCCGTTCATACATACACACACACAACCAGTCCCACACGCCGCCCATCTAGCCTCATACAGCTAGCCAAGAGCGCTCGCATGTGGAGCGGACCGGCACCTTTGTCGACAGTGGGGCCAGCTAGCAGGAGGTTATCTTGAGGTTATCTTGAGATGATTTCGGGAGGAGACAACATGCAGAATGGATCTGGAGGCGAATGTTGCTAAACCTTGAACCTGGAGCGAGATAGCGTGTCCCCGGAACGGGGCGCTTATTCCAGCAAGTGTTATCACACAGCCTCGAACGCTCGTCCCAGGCTGCGTTGTGTTGCTTCTGGCTACAGTGGAGCTCGTGAAGGGTCTAAATTTACGTTTTGCCTCGAGGAGCGAGTTTATTGGGGAGTGGTTTAGCCTGTGAGTGAACTTGCCGCCTATCCTACCTATCCTATTCTTCCGCCAATAGGATACCAACACCTCCCCCCCCCCCCCCCTCCATAGGAAGAAAACCCGCTGGTTACAGATGCACAATCGGGTCAGGAACTGAACCCTCTAGTTCGTTTAACTAAGCAAATAACAATTTTTTGACGCTAGTTACAATCATTAATGCCATATATATACATGTGTATATCTTTATATATACATGTATACACACATTCTAATATACAATCAATTACACAAATAATCTTTTGTATAACAAGTGATTCAACAAGAGGCTCACAACAGTCACTATACAAGGCACTTTACATCTATGGTGAGTCACAGTTACTAGTCTTGCTCCACACCCAGCCAACTGGGCGGCAGCTTTAGTCATGTGCTCCACACCCACCCAACTGGGCGGCAGCTTTACAGTCATGTGCTCCACACCCACCCAACTGGGCGGCAGCTTTACAGTCATGTGCTCCACACCCACCCAACTGGGCGGCAGCTTTACAGTCATGTGCTCCACACCCACCCAACTGGGCGGCAGCTTTACAGTCATGTGCTCCACACCCACCCAACTGGGCGGCAGCTTTACAGTCATGTGCTCCACACCCACCCAACTGGGCGGCAGCTTTACAGTCATGTGCTCCACACCCACCCAACTGGGCGGCAGCTTTACAGTCATGTGCTCCACACCCACCCAACTGGGCGGCAGCTTTACAGTCATGTGCTCCACACCCACCCAACTGGGCGGCAGCTTTACAGTCATGTGCTCCACACTCAGCCAACTGGGCGGCAGCTTTGCAGTCATGTGCTGCACACCCACCCAACTGGGCGGCAGCTTTGCAGTCATGTGCTCCACACCCACCCAACTGGGCGGCAGCTTTGCAGTCATGTGCTCCACACCCACCCAACTGGGCGGCAGCTTTACAGTCATGTGCTCCACACCCACCCAACTGGGCGGCAGCTTTGCAGTCATGTGCTCCACACCCACCCAACTGGGCGGCAGCTTTACAGTCATGTGCTCCACACCCACCCAACTGGGCGGCAGCTTTACAGTCATGTGCTCCACACCCACCCAACTGGGCGGCAGCTTTACAGTCATGTGCTCCACACCCACCCAACTGGGCGGCAGCTTTGCAGTCATGTGCTCCACACACAAAACCCGCTGGGTCGTTCATCCTGTCACTTGTAATTAGACGCAGCCGGGACTTGCTTAAACTGTCTCAAGTGAACAGTTTATTAAACAAGAAGATTAACATTGACCAACCTCCAAAACTTAGATTGTGTTGTGGGGGCGAGTTGGAGGAATCTTTTTAGAACATAAGAATTATTGGAACCGTAGAAAACCCACCGTCCCCTGTCTCCCCCCCCCCCCACGCACGCGCACGCACGCGCACGCACGCACGCACACACACACACACACACACACACACACACACACACACACACACACACACACACACACACACACACGCACGCACGCACACGAGGCTGAGACTGTTGACTTCCACCCAAACTCACTCACTCATTGCGGAGAGCGTATTTGGCTTCGAAAATAGTCTCTCTACTTTTTTATCGCAATCCGGATATATAGCCTCTAGTGTATATGCTTTTGTTTCCCTTTTGAAAATCATAAATTATACAATTGATGAGAAAATACCGTGGCCATACAACGGTATCGAACTCGGGTCCCTGGACTCTCTCCAGGCACATGCACAACCTACTGAATACACTTCCGATACCTGAAGTGGGCTGCTCCATCAAGTTTTACCACCAGTTGACTCACAGTTCTGATTTTTATACCGCAAAAATAATAAAAAATTGTGGAGGAAGAAAAATGGCAAGAACTGCTTGTAGTGTTTAAAGGGAAGCATTTGATGGAGAGTTCCGTGGCCACTGGTTCGATACCCAGAGGCCGGTGTGTCCGGACACTGGTCTCCGCCGCCACACGGGTCCGGAGACAGGTGTGTCCGGACACTGGTCTCCGCTGCCGCACGGGTCCGGAGGCTGGTGTGTCCGGACACTTGTCTCCGCCGCCACACGGACACTGCCGTGCTCTTGATGGGGAGATATACATTTTAAACTCACTAAATACACTCAAGCCATCGGCCCTTGCGTGTATTTAGTGAATTTTAAATGCATTAACACTTGTATTTATTAACACGCTGGATGTAAATATGGTCAATCAGGTCTGGAGCATACGATAAGATTGAACATGCAGAATATAACCTGTGAAGAGTAAACGTGCCATGGGCATAATCAGAGAACTTTGTGTGAACATCACAGATTGATTGATTGATGAAGATTAAGCCACCCAAGAGGTGTCACGGGCATGAATAGCCCGTAAGTGGTGGCCCTTTTGAGCCATCACCAGTATCAATAGATGATACTGGAGATCTGTGGAGGTGCGACTGCACCCTGCGTGACGGGAGATGTCTCCCGGACCAAATGGTGACCAGATGGTGTGAACATCACAGGTCCACGGCTGTTCAACCAACCCGTCCTCTTAAAAATAACGTCACTTTTGGCTGGTATGCGCGCTATGGCCAAAAGTGGACGTAATTTGAAATGAAATCGACTCGCAAAAGTGACGTACTGTCCGTTTTCTGTTTGAGTCGACACTCTCAGCAAGTATAAGAAATATTGCCGGAACAAAATTGGACGTCTTCAAGAGAAAGCTAGATAGCTTTCTGGCAAGACGTGCCGGACCAACCGAGCTGTGGTGGGTATGTGGGTCTACGGGCCGCTCCAAGCAACAGCCTGTTGGACCAAGCTCTCACAAGTCAAGCCCGGGCTTGGGGAGTAGAAGAACTTCAAGAACGCAATCCAGGTACAATCAAGAATTTACGAAGAACTTGTGCTCACTTATGAGATCGGCGCATCTTGACCCGATTATGGACGCTAACTATCTTCGAAGCGCGTCGTCCTCATCCCAATGTTTTCATTGTTCTTGGACGTTGTCTTAGCTTACGACCTAGCAAACTGTTTAGTAAATACTGTGTAGGCTGCCATGATCGGTATCAGAGGTAAAGATATAAGTGAACACCAAAATTCATTGAGAATCCTGACCCGGACGTCCCATTGTGTCCTCCAGTATCCAAGTGCCTTAGACTCCACAGAAGGCTGGAGTTCTAATGCACTCCAGCCTTCCGCCTCATTATAAAATTCTAATGAATTTTATAGGGAGGGAGGGAGTACCACCTCTGGCTGGAAGAAGGGCACCCTTAGCTTCGGTGGAAATCACACACAACGCATTAGAGGGAATGTTTAGGTCCCCCTTCAATACAGTTTGTGTTTTTCTCCTACCACCCCTTCCTTTTGTCTTTTTTGTGCTTTATCAAAGATTTACAGGTTTCAAGATAAACATTGGTTGAACAATGGGATTTAAAGGTTATGGATCTCTTGGAGCTCCTCCGCTTCCGGACAGGAACCGAGGATGCAGCAGGCATTTCCCCTCTGGATCGCCACACTGAGGCGCTGAAACAGGAAACTGGCAGCCCTTGTGTGTCTGATGTCAGTGGGCTTGGAACCCAATTCTTTGAGGAATCCCAAGGCACTCTTGCCCCAGGGGCCATGCGTCTCAGACGCTATGGGAACAACGGTGTATTCCAGACGCCTGTATTTGATTGATTTTACTGTTTCCCTGTGGTTGGCCGCCCCACCTGCTTGATCAGCACCGAAGCGTATGTAGGTGTCAGTCCGGGTGGCTACACACGTGTAGTCCCACACACCAGCTGTCTGCCCCTCTTCCAGTGATATATTGTGATGCTGTCTGGGCGAAGTGCGGGGTCATCCGGGTTTTGGTCCCTAGGATGCGAGGCTCTCTCTCCACTGGGCATTGAGCTGAGACGAGGCTCCTCTTGATGATGTCATTGACCTCGTTGTGTCTTGCATGACAGCCCTTTGTGCTTCCGCAGTGCAACCCGTGCAGTCCGTATTGGTCTGCTTCCACCCTGTTGCAAATACACTTGTATTCAGTGTGAATTGGGGCACCAAGGCGGAGGGCCACTGCTACATGAAGGGATTCTGGATCTAGACGCGTGCCCATTGCTGACATGGGTACTATATATGTGTGTGTGTGTGTTAATATTGTTACACACACACACACACACACACACACACACACACACACACACACACACACACACATATAATAAATATTATAAAAAAAATATTTTTCTGGCCAGCATTTGTAGCTAAGTATGTGGTATGAAGTGTACTATGCATCGACAACCTATTTAAAAGATAATGTTGAGCTGTAGCTCTCGGGACGAGAAGTGAGCCACACAAGCAGCTCTCCCAGCTGCTGAGACAGTTCCAGAGTTAATGGACTTATTTATGAGATTTCTTAATTGTCCCCTGAGCTCTTCCGAAGTCTTTGAGGACTAAAGAAATATTTCATTAGTGCTCGTTGACTTGTTTGGTTTTCATTTGTGCATTTGTTTGATAACCTCATTTGTTTCCTTTGTGAAGACTTTGTGAAGTAGATTCTTAGAAGTTGCTCTTCCATTATCAGTTAAATGACTCTTAAGACTGGAATGTAGTGGTCCGATATTTGTCCGGACAGTTCTGGAAAATCATTAAGATCTGGCTGGCTTCTCCAGACTGCCTTCTCTCACAGCCTCATCGTCTCATGCCTTCCCGCCCCCCCTGCCCCCCCCCCCCTCCTTTCCCCACCCCTGCCTTCCCGCCCCCCCCCTGCCTTCCCGCCCCCCCCTGCCTTCCCGCCCCCCCCTGCCTTCCCCCCCCCTGCCTTCCCGCCCCCCCTGCCTTCCCACCCACCCCCTGTCTTCCCCCCCCTATCTTTTCGCCCCCCCCCTACCTCGCCGCCCCCTACCCCCTCCTCCCCGTCCACCCCCAACCATTCCGGTGTGCTTTAATAATAGGTGTAATAGTGTGTTGTGGGGCTGGCATAGGGCCCCGGGGTGTTCCATATCTAGCGGCCATCTCCTCCTCTTAGCTACCCACGTGGTGACGCCCCCGTCTTCCCTAGGGTAACCTGTCCACTTCTTGTCTCTTGCAGTAAATAGGTTACCCGGCTGTGTCCGGGTAACACGCCCTCTCCCCCTTTCCCCTCCTATTTTCTCAATCTTCGTCCTCCCCTTCCTCTCTCACGTCTCTTCGGCTATTCCCCCCCCCTCTTTCCTCCCCCCCCCCCCCTCTTTCCTCCCCCCCCTCTTTTGTCTTGTCCCCTTCTCCCTCTATTTCCAACTTCTCCACCCGTCTTCTCCACCTTTTTCACCTTCCATTTCTCTAACATGTCCCCTCACCCCCTATTTCCTTCCCTCTCACCCAACATTCCCCTCCTCCCCTCGTGTCCCCTCTCCCTCCCTCCCTTTCCTCCCCCTCTCAACCAATCTCGACTGAAAAAACTGTACAGGAAACAAATCCCATATTTCAGACTGTGAAAATAGCAGGGTGGCAGTCCGGCCGACCTCGACTGGCCTATGACACTCCCATTTCCCGCACGTGTCATCTTGGAAAGCTGGGCGAGGCTAGCTTCAATATTTTGGCCTGTTTTACCCATACAGATTGGCCGACCGGCCGCTACGATGCGCTCCGTTCGTCGTCTGAGTTACGGTGTTGATTGTTGTAGGCTATTGAACGATAGCCGTTCATGTTGTTGTTTTTAGATTTAGCTACTCAGAACGAAGTGTCCATGTAGCACGGGCTATGGTGAGCCCGTAGCCGTTCAGTATTTTTAGCCTCGGGCATAAATGCGCACATGTATATATATATATAGAGAGAGAGAGCGTGAGCTGAACTTTTACTTCGCGGGGAAACAAACTTCATTGTGAAGTTGTCAGTTGGAACTGATGAAGGGTATTGGTAACGTTGTTCACAGTGAATGTTAGTGGTGGTGAAGGGTGAGTCCGCTCACCCACGCTCCCTCACACTCACTCACCCCCCCCCCCCCCTCACTCCACTCACCCCCCCCCCCCGGCGCATTCCCAAACACCCTATTCCGTTGATTAAAATTTGAATCGTTAGCGACTGTCGTTATTAAGACGATAAAATGCCTCCGGGCTGTCGCGGGTTGCAATCCCTGTATCGAATTTCCATTTTAAGTAGACACTAGATTTGTGGATGGGGGTGGTGGTGGTTGGGGGGGGGGTTGTTGGTGGAGGGGGCGGTGGTGGTTGTTGGTGGGGGGGTTGTTGTTGGAAGGGGGCGGTTGTTGTGGATGGTGGTGGAGGGGGCGGTGGTGGTGGTGGTAGGGGGTTGTTGTTGTTGGAAGGGGGCGGTGGGGGGGGGGGGTTGTTGTGGATGGTGGTGGAGGGGGCGGTGGTTGTGGGGGGGGGGGTGGATGGTGGGGGGGGGGGGTTGAGCGACGGTGGGTGGGAGGAGACCTATGCCATGAATGTTGGGTTGAGTCCCCCCCCCGCCCCGTCTCCGCCCCGTCTCCGCCCCGTCTGCTCGGACGGAAAGCAGAGAGCACATAACCTCAGTTTTTAGTCACCTGGTGTACGGTGTTCGTTGATGATGACTGGATAATTCCATTTTGTGTGTAATAGGACGGGTTAAACCTGGCGGGAAGACCGGTCTCTCGCGCAGCAACCTGCTGGCTCAGCTCTAGTCTAGTGAAGGTTAGGTTTGACCACGCCCACGCCCTAAAGAAATAATTGATATATATATATATATATATATATATATATATATATATATATATATATATATATATATTGTGTGTGTTAGTAACAGTAGACTAAATATGACCTGTGTTCTCCGTACAGAGTCACTGACACGTGGATATATTAGTTGTACTGGCTTGGCGCTTTCCCCTGATACTCCCTCCCCTTCCTTCCTCCCTCCCTCCCTTCCTTCCTTCCTTCCTTCCTTCCTTCCTTCCTTCCTTCCTTCCTTCCTTCCTTCCTTCCTTCCTTCCTTCCTTCCTTCCTTCCTTCCTTCCTTCCTTCCTTCTTCTTTCTTCCCAGTTCTCCAATTGCTGAAATGGTCATCGGCCAGGGACAGTTTTGTGTTTGGAGAACGCTTTGAAATCTGGAGTTGGTGCCTAACAAGCCGATGAGCAGTTGGGAGAGCAGGCGAGTCACCCCTTCAAAGCCGCACTTTCTTTGCTCTCGAAAACACACTCTTTTCCCCTTTTTAGTTTGTCAGCGAGGAACTACTCTGTCAAGATCGTATCGGTGGAGTGGTCTTGTTGGTGAAAATATTCTAACTGTTCCTCTACTGTGATGCTACAGTTTCCAAGATTTATTAAGTACTTCGCTCCTTTTGCTTATTGGAGCGAAAGATATAGTAGGAAGTGAAGAATAGACCCCAGTGAAAAGTAGAGGATAGGTACAGTTAGAGAACACTGAACATCAGACGTCCACGGCGACCTGGATTATCCCTGGATCTAGTTCTGTGAGTTCTTCTACTCTCCCAGACGCGGCCCGGGGGCAGGCTTGACTTGAGAGAGAGAGCTTGGTCCAACAGGCTGTTGCTTGCAGCGCCTGTTCAATATTCTCCCACAAAACATAAGCCATATTGACGGTGCAATTCTGGATGTGTTCAAGAGAAAATTAAACAGGTTCTTGCAAGATATGCCAGACTAAGGAGGTTGTAGTGGATGTAAGGGCTTCCGGGGGGTCGTTGTAAACAGCAGCCTGTTAAAAAACGCAGGTGGCGCAGTGGTAACACACTCGCTCTGCGCTTCGCGAGCGGGTTCGTAACCTGTCCGAGGAGGATTGACTGTGCACCAATCCTTAATTCGACCTGGTTGTTAAACAATTAACGGGTCGTATTCCATGGAAACTAGTGGGTAAATCACACCATTAGCTATGGGAATGCGAAAAAAAACCTCTTGGCTTGCTAATGGGATTCAGCCGTTGCCTCTTGCTGTACCCAATGTTTAAGAAAAAAGTTAAATGAAGTTATCCTACTGTAAGCCTTGCTTTATAGGCCTGGCTCTATAGGCCTGGTTCTATAGGCCTGGCTTGGGGAGCATAGAACCCTAGGTACCAACTACAGGTAGATATAGAGGGGGGCAAGGTTCATTAATTGTTGTGCTTGTGGAGATCAATGTTGTTCCGTTGTAACTGTGCTTGTGGAGACCAATGATGTCCCGTTGTAACTGTGCTTGTGGAGACCAATGATGTCCCGTTGTAACTGTGCTTGTGGAGACCAATGATGTCCCGTTGTAACTGTGCTTGTGGAGACCAATGATGTCCCGTTGTAACTGTGCTTGTGGAGACCAATGATGTCCCGTTGTAACTGTGCTTGTGGAGACCAATGATGTCCCGTTGTAACTGTGCTTGTGGAGACCAATGATGTCCCGTTGTAACTGTGCTTGTGGAGACCAATGATGTCCCGTTGTAACTGTGCTTGTGGAGACCAATGATGTCCCGTTGTAACTGTGCTTGTGGAGACCAATGATGTCCCGTTGTAACTGTGCTTGTGGAGACCAATGATGTCCCGTTGTAACTGTGCTTGTTCTCTAGACAGGGAAACCAGTAGTATATCGCTGCTGCATTTGCTTTTTTTTCTTGTTGCTCGGAGTTCCTATCATGCTGGCGGGATTTTTGTGTTGGATTTTTACATATAAAACCGTTTTCAGTGGAGTGGCGTTGTCGGGTTTGTTCTAATGTTGGGCTGGATACAAAGCTGTTATATATAGATGTGTGTGTATATATATATATATATATATATATATATATATATATATATATATATATATATATATATATATATATATTTATATTTTTGGGTAACTGTGATATTGGCTTGTTGTCGCTGGCGGGGAAGTGCTTAGTTAACATAGAAGGTTTGTGTATATTGTAGGGTTGGTGACCTGGCTGGCTCTTGTTCTCTCTTCCCCCTCCCTTCTCTCTCTCCCCCCCCCCCTCCCTCCCTCCTCCCTCCCCTTACCTCCCTCCTCTCTCTCGCTCTCTCTCCCTCCCTCCCTTCCTCATTCTCTCCCTCCATCTCTCTCTCCTTCTCTCCTTTTTCTCCATCCCTCACTCCTTCCTTCTCTTCTTTCCTCCCTCTCTCCCTCCTTCCTTTCTTCCTTCTCTCTATCTCCCTCCTTCCTTCTCTCCCCTCCCTCCCTCCCTCCCTCCCGTGCTGTACTGTGCCTGGCGGAGGCACCACTAGTGCCACCGTGAGAGTGGTGGGAGGCGGGTGACCTACCGTGCAGGGCCAGCACAGTACACCGGTAGTGACGGTGTACTGTGCACATAACCACACCGTTCCCGCCCAAACTGCCGCCATTGTATCGCGGCGCCAGTTGCCGGTTACTGCTAATTAAGGTTTTTAACTCCATAACCGTTGACAATTTAAATGGTTGTTCAAATGTAATGGGTTAGACTTTTTAACAACCTTCTCGTAAAATAACTTGCTAATTTATGTATATAGTTTCCGTTTTTTTAAGCCTAATCAAGCCGTCCTCTCACCTAAATGTTCCCATTTTTAATGCAAGTGACTAATACGTCACAAATGCGACCTATTAATAATAATTAAAGCATAGCTAATATTGACGCTTTCTGCGCGAGGTGGTTAGGTGGGTTGGTTGGGTTTGTACGTTTCTGGGTTGGCAAAACCGTTGCTTTTTTGACGGAGTGGCCAGTCGAGAGAACGGTAGGGGGGAGGGAACTATCAGGAGAACGAGCCAAGACCCAGAGTCACGAAGCAGTTACGCAAGCACTTACGAACGTGTACATGTTTCCTCAATCTTTGACGGCTTTGGTTACATTTATTAAACAGTTTACAAGCATGAAAACTTGCCAATCAACTGTTGTTATTGTTATAAACAGCCTCCTGGTGCTTCGGAGCTCATTAACTGTTTAATAATTGTAAACAAAGCCACCAAAGATTGAGAAAAGATGGACAGATTCGTAAGTGTTTGCGTAACTGCTTCGTGAATCTGGCCCCCAAGGCACTACGACTATATAGAACGGAGTGACTAATGAACTGGAAAGGTTTACTAGGCTTCCTAGTGCACCTAGTACGTCTGTGGAACTGTCACCTAGCTCCTCGCAAGACGGATTTGTAATCTTTACCTAAACATTGAAAACCCTATAATGTGAAGTATGAGGAAATGTTGGCTATGTTGTTCCCAGCCCCCAACATGTTGGTGTGGGTGACTCTTGGGTCACGTTGGTGTGGGTGACTCTTGGGTCACGTTGGTGTGGGTGACTCTTGGGTCACGTTGGTGTGGGTGACTCTTGGGTCAAGTTGGTGTGGCTGTGACTCTTGGGTCAAGTTGGTGTGGGTGACTCTTGGGTCAAGTTGGTGTGGGTGACTCTTGGGTCAAGTTGGTGTGGGTGACTCTTGGGTCACCTTGGCGTGGGTGACTGTTGGGTCAAGTTGGTGTGGGTGACTGTTGGGTCACGTTGGTGTGGGTGACTCTTGGGTCAAGTTAGTGTGACGGAAGTAAAGTGAGTTTACAACAAAGACTGTTAAGTCTAACTTAGTTCTAATGATTCTGAGACTTGAAGGAAACTTGGCTTTTTAGGTGACTTCAGGTCAGAGGGACGAGGCACCTTCCAGGTCGCCGGCGGACCTCTCTGTCTCAAGCGAGCCAACCACTTGGGCAGGACGGTAGAGCGACGGTCTCGCTTCGTGCAGGTCGGCGTTCAATCCCCGACCGTCCAAGTGGTTGGGGCACCATTCCTTCCCCTCCTTCCCCCTGTCCCATCCCAAATCCTTATCCTGATCCCTTCCAAGTGCTATAAAGTCATAATGGCTTGGCGCTGTCCCCTGATAGTTCAATTCAATTCTGTCTCAAGCGACATGTTCGCGCTTATAATCCCAAATAGAACTGAACACTTTAGACAGAGTTCCCTGTCACATTCCGCCTCTCGGAACATCAGCTCAGAACACGAGTAAGCTGGATGTAAATCCGTTGTTGGATCGTGATCCAAGGACAGGAAAACTATGGGAAAACTAAGGGGTGAGATTATACAATACTGAGTTTACGTGGGTTTACTTTGAGCGGTACACAGATGGATTCCGTGAGGTGGTTCCGAGGATTGATATGCCTCACGGCCCGGTTTCTGACCAGGTCTCCTGGTTGACGCGTCAGATCAAGCAAGCTGTCCGTACCATTGCACGTATTAATGCATACTGGAATGATTTTGAATAACGCCAAATGAGACGTGTAGACAGGTCTTGAAAAGCACAAGCCAGCAACTATTAACTACTGCTGATGTTGCAACCTTCTTCTCTACATCGTGACTTGTAACTCACATTCAATATATATATATATATATGTATATATATATATATATAATATATATATATATATATATATATATATATATATATATATATATATATATATATAATGTGTGGATTGGCTAGCCAAAATGAGCTTCCAAAATTGGGCTTGTAATTTATCCAGCAATAATAGCAGTGTGGAGGCGAACAGTGTGTGCGTGCGCGGGGGGGGGGGGGGGGGTTAGTGTACAGCTACATTATAGTGTGTCCCCCCCCCCCCCCAAGCTGGCACTCACCTTGTTTGCCACCACTTAACCTCAGATTGTGTACAATTACCAATGGGTCTGACGTCAGAACAATTGTCAACAATCACACACAATGTAAACATGAGCGACACAGGAGATGAAACCCCCGACAATTATTTTTTTTGTCGGGGGAGAGGGAGGGGGGGGAGGGTTTGAAATTGGAGCCGACACAAAGTTGGAACAGCTGTCCATTACATGGAGACGGTCAGCAGCGGCGGCCGCCGCCGCTCCAATCCGAACGAAAATCACGGTACATAATTTAGGAAAATATCAAAATCAAAATTTGTTTGTGTTTTTTCCGGGAACTTTGATGGAAATGACGTCATATGAGCGCGCTGAGGGAGCGGACCGCTGGTGGCCGGAGTGGAAATGTTCCGGTGTAATAGCTGGATTTTTTAATTTTTTTTTTTGTTCCAGTTTTACTCAGAAGGGTAAAATATGGGTATTTAATATTCCAGTGCTGATATAATTCTCCTGAAACGAGGAATTATTTTGTTTGGAAGCCGATAATAAACGTTTGGTTCACTGAGCGGTCGTTACCGAGCACCCGGGTAGTTCGCCGCTTGGGGGGTAATTAGCAGTATGTAATTAAGTATTTATTATTTATATTGCTGTACTTTTGGATATGTATTTTTTTTTAATTGAGCGTGTGCGTGTGTGTTGGTGTGTGTGTGTGTGTGTGTGTGTGTGTGTGTGTGTGTGTGTGTGTGTGTGTGTGTGTGTGTGTGTGTGTGTGTGTGTTGGGGAGGGGGGGGGTGTTGGTGTGTGTGTGTGTTGGGGAGGAGGGGGTGTTGGTGTGTGTGTGTTGGTGTGCGTGTGTGTTGGGGAGGGGGGGGTGTTGGTGTGTGTGTGTGTGTGTGTGTGTGTTGGGGAGGGGGGGGGTGTTGGTGTGTGTGTGTGTGTGTGTTGGGGAGGGGGGGGGGTGTTGGTGTGTGTGTCTTGGTGTGTGTGTGTTGGTGTGCGTGTGTGTTGGGGAGGGGGGGTGTTGGTGTGTGTGTGTGTGTGTTGGTGTGTGTGTGTGTGTTGGTGTGTGTGTACTCACCTATATGTACTCACCTATATGTGCTTGCAGGATCGAGCATGACTCTTGGATCCCGCCTGTCTAGCTATCGGTTGTTTACAGCAATGACTCCTGTCCCATTTCCATGTTTTTTCATTTCCATTTCCATGTCGTTTGTGTGTGTTTGTGTTGGTGTGTGTGTGTGTTGGTGTGTGTGTGTGTTGGTGTGTGTGTGTGTGTTGGTGTGTGTGTGTGTTGGTGTGTGTGTGTGTGTTGGTGTGTGTGTGTGTGTTGGTGTGTGTGTGTGTTGGTGTGCGTGTGTGTTGGGGAGGGGGGGTGTTGGTGTGTGTGTGTGTGTGTGTGTTGGTGTGTGTGTGTGTGTGTGTTGGTGTGTGTTGGTGTTGGTGTGTGTTGGTGTGTGTGTGTGTTGGTGTGTGTGTGTGTGTGTGTGTGTGTGTGTGTGTGTGTGTGTGTGTGTGTGTGTTGGTGTGTGTGTGTTGGTGTCTGTGTTGGTGTGTGTGTGTTGGTGTGTGTGTGTTGGGGGGGGGTGTGAGTGCGTGTGGGGGGGGGGCGTGTGCGTGCACCTCAATGTGTTTTCAGTGTCGGGTGCTAATTCCTGGGCCCCAGCTTAGCAGCTGCCGGTTGTTTAATAACAGTAATATTTTGTATAATGATGCCTGAGCCGCCTTGTTTCTTGTCTAATCTACTTTTGAAACTTTTGTATTAGTTTTTTTTTCTAATTTCCCTTCATGTTCATTGATTTTGCTCAACCCCGCTACACTGACAGTCTTCACATACCTCTCATTCTCGGCTCCTCAGGTTTCTACTTTTGTCCCCAAGTTAAATCCTGCCTTATGCTAAACATCTGTATATCCTGTGAATGTTGTATGTTGTGATCATGTCTCCTCGGGTCTGTGTCACCATTTTTGTAACGCTGTGACAGCTGGTGAGGACGGGCTGGACTGGTAGTCTAAGAGTCATGTCCCTTTCTAGATCCTCTTGTAATATTTCAAGTTGTCGTCGTCGTCTTATTCGTGTCTTTGAGTGTATCGTCTTGCGCCTATATCTTGGCACTCTCTGGGTTGAAGTCGAGTACCTTGAAGTTACTTTAAAGTGTTTCCGGGGCTTAGCGTCCCCGCGGCCCGGTCGTCGACCAGGCCTACAGTAGGCACTTCTCCCGCCAGGATCAGGGTGGTGGGGTCCACCCTGAAGTAATCCCCAGGTAATCCTTCAGTAGAGGGGGCTCTAGAGGTGCTCTAGAGGGGCTCTAGAGGTGCTCTAGAGGTGCTCTAGAGGTGCTCTAGAGGTGCTCTAGAGGTGCTCTAGAGGTGCTCTAGAGGTGCTCTAGAGGGGCTCTAGAGGTGCTCTAGAGGTGCTCTAGAGGTGCTCTAGAGGGGCTCTAGAGGTGCTCTAGAGGGGCTCCCTCCTCGTCATGTTCCCTCTGGCCCTTCTCTTAGATTTTTATAGTATTGTTAATTTTTAGCATTTCTGCATAGCTAGTTAGCTTTGTCAATCCATATAACATCATTAATACATTCCTTCGTTCATTCCCAACCGTTGTTACCCTTCGTCTCCGGTTAAATGGCACTTAAATTACTAAATTACCAGACATTAGGCCCGGCGAAATATCCAGTCATAAAGTAATGCCCGGATGATGATAATATAAGTATCGCTTTCTAACCATTTGCATAATTTGAGTTAACGATATTAGGTGTTATCAGTACTCACCTAGTTGTGCTTGCGGGGGTTGAGCTCTGGCTCTTTGGTCCCGTTGTGGTGATGAGTGGTGTGCTCGTCCAGCCTACTGGCCTGTGAGTAGTTGTTAAAGATTCGCTACCTGGAACAAAAAGTTCCAAGTAGCACGGGCTATGGCGAGCCCGTAGTGCCGTATATGTGAGTGGTCGTCCACGACCACCTCGTGTCGTCCCTCCTTGTGCTTGGGGACAGGAAGCCTTCTGGCCAACAACTGACCCTCCACAGGACACAATACACACAGTTGCTTAACAGACAGACATACCTATTCACTGTTAGGTGAAAATGATACGTTGCGCAAGCGCTTCTGTCCTGACCTCGGGAATCGAACCGGAGACCTTTCGGCTGCGGTGAACATTACCCCACGTGAGCCATGAATAAGTTTCCAGGAGTGGAACTTGGCACCACCACGATTGTTACGTTTGCTGACTGACTTGCCTACACCTCCAGCGAGGAACAACTTGTAAGCCAACAATTGGTACAACTGAGGACTTCCTTTGTTGTTGTCCAATTACCACAATCATAACCTTTGGCTAAAATACCGTTGATGGAACTATAGTCATTGTCTTATTTATTTCTTGACATCAATTCAAATAATTCAATGTATTATAAAAGTACTGCTGTTGAATTGCTATGGGAGATTGTTTGGTGGGAGGTGGTTTGGTCGTTACAAAGTGCACGAGTACTGCTGAACGACCCTCCCCCCCCCCTTCTTGTAGACTAGTACCACCCGCTCACCCTGGGAGAGAACACCCTGGGAGAGAACACATCAGTCATGACTCCCCACGGTGGGGTGGGGGGGGGGGGGGGAGATCACGTATGTGGGAGCAGTAGCAAGCTGGTGGTGGCGGGGGTCCCATGTATAGTGGGTGTGGGGGGGGGGGGTAGCTAGCATGGGAGCGGAGGCAGGAAGAGCAGCAGCAGCAGGTAGTGGGAGTGAGTCAGGTGTGTGGGAGGAAGAGAGCTCACGCGGGCGCGCGCGCGCATGTTGTAGGCCACATTTGGAACACAAAAGCCGGGGCACCGAGCGACGGGTTTTATTACATTGTCAATTTGTTGCAATTTAAGACCCGCTGAGTTTGTTGATTTGTTGTTCCCTTATTGAAATGTGTCGTAAAACAGTGACTGTGTACGGTGGAAGGTCGTACTGTGTACTGTGTACGGTGGAAGGTCGTACTGTGTACGGTGGAAGGTCGTACTGTGTACGGTGGAAGGTCGTACTGGGTACTGTGTACGGTGGAAGGTCGTACTGTGTGCGGTGGAAGGTCGTACTGGGTACTGTGTACGGTGGAAGGTCGTACTGTGTACGGTGGAAGGTCGTACTGGGTACTGTGTACGGTGGAAGGTCGTACTGGGTACTGTGTACGGTGGAAGGTCGTACTGTGTGCGGTGGAAGGTCGTACTGGGTACTGTGTACGGTGGAAGGTCGTACTGTGTACGGTGGAAGGTCGTACTGGGTACTGTGTACGGTGGAAGGTCGTACTGTGTGCGGTGGAAGGTCGTACTGTGTGCGGTGGAAGGTCGTACTGGGTACTGTGTACGGTGGAAGGTCGTACTGGGTACTGTGTACGGTGGAAGGTCGTACTGGGTACTGTGTACGGTGGAAGGTCGTACTGGGTACTGTGTACGGTGGAAGGTCGTACTGGGTACTGTGTACGGTGGAAGGTCGTACTGTGTGCGGTGGAAGGTCGTACTGGGTACTGTGTACGGTGGAAGGTCGTACTGTGTACGGTGGAAGGTCGTACTGGGTACTGTGTACGGTGGAAGGTCGTACTGTGTGCGGTGGAAGGTCGTACTGGGTACTGTGTACGGTGGAAGGTCGTACTGGGTACTGTGTACGGTGGAAGGTCGTACTGGGTACTGTGTACGGTGGAAGGTCGTACTGGGTACTGTGTACGGTGGAAGGTCGTACTGGGTACTGTGTACGGTGGAAGGTCGTACTGGGTACTGTGTACGGTGGAAGGTCGTACTGTGTACTGTGTACGGTGGAAGGTCGTACTGTGTACGGTGGAAGGTCGTACTGGGTACTGTGTACGGTGGAAGGTCGTACTGTGTACGGTGGAAGGTCGTACTGTGTACTGTGTACGGTGGAAGGTCGTACTGTGTACTGTGTACGGTGGAAGGTCGTACTGTGTACTGTGTACGGTGGAAGGTCGTACTGTGTACGGTGGAAGGTCGTACTGTGTACGGTGGAAGGTCGTACTGGGTACTGTGTACGGTGGAAGGTCGTACTGTGTACGGTGGAAGGTCGTACTGGGTACTGTGTACGGTGGAAGGTCATACTGGGTACTGTGTACGGTGGAAGGTCGTACTGGGTACTGTGTACGGTGGAAGGTCGTACTGGGTACTGTGTACGGTGGAAGGTCGTACTGTGTACTGTGTACGGTGGAAGGTCGTACTGTGTACGGTGGAAGGTCGTACTGGGTACTGTGTACGGTGGAAGGTCGTACTGTGTACTGTGTACGGTGGAAGGTCGTACTGTGTACGGTGGAAGGTCGTACTGTGTACTGTGTACGGTGGAAGGTCGTACTGTGTACGGTGGAAGGTCGTACTGTGTACGGTGGAAGGTCGTACTGTGTACGGTGGAAGGTCGTACTGGGTACTGTGTACGGTGGAAGGTCGTACTGTGTACGGTGGAAGGTCGTACTGTGTACGGTGGAAGGTCGTACTGTGTACTGTGTACGGTGGAAGGTCGTACTGGGTACTGTGTACGGTGGAAGGTCGTACTGTGTACGGTGGAAGGTCGTACTGGGTACTGTGTACGGTGGAAGGTCGTACTGTGTACGGTGGAAGGTCGTACTGTGTACTGTGTACGGTGGAAGGTCGTACTGGGTACTGTGTACGGTGGAAGGTCGTACTGTGTACTGTGTACGGTGGAAGGTCGTACTGGGTACTGTGTACGGTGGAAGGTCGTACTGGGTACTGTGTACGGTGGAAGGTCGTACTGGGTACTGTGTACGGTGGAAGGTCGTACTGGGTACTGTGTACGGTGGAAGGTCGTACTGGGTACTGTGTACGGTGGAAGGTCGTACTGGGTACTGTGTACGGTGGAAGGTCGTACTGTGTACGGTGGAAGGTCGTACTGTGTACTGTGTACGGTGGAAGGTCGTACTGTGTACTGTGTACGGTGGAAGGTCGTACTGTGTACTGTGTACGGTGGAAGGTCGTACTGTGTACGGTGGAAGGTCGTACTGTGTACGGTGGAAGGTCGTACTGTGTACGGTGGAAGGTCGTACTGGGTACTGTGTACGGTGGAAGGTCGTACTGTGTACGGTGGAAGGTCGTACTGTGTACGGTGGAAGGTCGTACTGGGTACTGTGTACGGTGGAAGGTCGTACTGTGTACGGTGGAAGGTCGTACTGTGTACGGTGGAAGGTCGTACTGTGTACGATGGAAGGTCGTACTGGGTACTGTGTACGGTGGAAGATCGTACTGGGTACTGTGTACGGTGGAAGGTCGTACTGGGTACTGTGTACGGTGGAAGGTCGTACTGGGTACTGAGTACGGTGGAAGGTCGTACTGTGTACGGTGGAAGGTCGTACTGTGTACGGTGGAAGGTCGTACTGTGTACGGTGGAAGGTCGTACTGTGTACGGTGGAAGGTCGTACTGTGTACGGTGGAAGGTCGTACTGTGTACGGTGGAAGGTCGTACTGTGTACGGTGGAAGGTCGTACTGTGTACGGTGGAAGGTCGTACTGTGTACTGTGTACGGTGGAAGGTCGTACTGTGTACGGTGGAAGGTCGTACTGGGTACTGTGTACGGTGGAAGGTACTGGGTACTGTGTACGGTGGAAGGTCGTACTGTGTACGGTGGAAGGTCGTACTGTGTGCGGTGGAAGGTCGTACGGTGGAAGGTCGTACTGTGTACGGTGGAAGGTCGTACTGGGTACTGTGTACGGTGGAAGATCGTACTGGGTACTGTGTACGGTGGAAGGTCGTACTGTGTGCGGTGGAAGGTCGTACGGTGGAAGGTCGTACTGTGTACGGTGGAAGGTCGTACTGGGTACTGTGTACGGTGGAAGGTCGTACTGGGTACTGTGTACGGTGGAAGGTCGTACTGTGTACGGTGGAAGGTCGTACTGTGTGCGGTGGAAGGTCGTACGGTGGAAGGTCGTACTGGGTACTGTGTACGGTGGAAGATCGTACTGTGTACGGTGGAAGGTCGTACTGGGTACTGTGTACGGTGGAAGGTCGTACTGGGTACTGTGTACGGTGGAAGGTCGTACTGTGTACTGTGTACGGTGGAAGGTCGTACTGTGTACGGTGGAAGGTCGTACTGTGTGCGGTGGAAGGTCGTACGGTGGAAGGTCGTACTGTGTACGGTGGAAGGTCGTACTGGGTACTGTGTACGGTGGAAGATCGTACTGGGTACTGTGTGCGGTGGAAGGTCGTACTGGGTACTGTGTACGGTGGAAGGTCGTACTGTGTACTGTGTACGGTGGAAGGTCGTACTGTGTACGGTGGAAGGTCGTACTGTGTGCGGTGGAAGGTCGTACTGTGTACGGTGGAAGGTCGTACTGGGTACTGTGTACGGTGGAAGATCGTACTGGGTACTGTGTACGGTGGAAGGTCGTACTGGGTACTGTGTACGGTGGAAGGTCGTACTGGGTACTGTGTACGGTGGAAGGTCGTACTGTGTACGGTGGAAGGTCGTACTGTGTGCGGTGGAAGGTCGTACTGTGTACGGTGGAAGGTCGTACTGGGTACTGTGTACGGTGGAAGATCGTACTGGGTACTGTGTACGGTGGAAGGTCGTACTGGGTACTGTGTACGGTGGAAGGTCGTACTGGGTACTGTGTACGGTGGAAGGTCGTACTGTGTACGGTGGAAGGTCGTACTTTGTGCGGTGGAAGGTCGTACTGTGTACGGTGGAAGGTCGTACTGGGTACTGTGTACGGTGGAAGGTCGTACTGGGTACTGTGTACGGTGGAAGATCGTACTGGGTACTGTGTACGGTGGAAGGTCGTACTGGGTACTGTGTACGGTGGAAGGTCGTACTGGGTACTGTGTACGGTGGAAGGTCGTACTGGGTATTGTGTACGGTGGAAGGTCGTACTGTGTGCGGTGGAAGGTCGTACTGTGTACGGTGGAAGGTCGTACTGGGTACTGTGTACGGTGGAAGATCGTACTGGGTACTGTGTACGGTGGAAGGTCGTACTGGGTACTGTGGGAGGTCGTACCTAGTACGACCTTAGGTACGGGGCCTCTAGGGACTCGTATATTGGCTATCAGGCTTTCAGTAGTTTTGTCTTGTTCTTGTGTTCACGAACCAAGAGACATGTTCATTACCTCAAAAATCACCTTCCTGTCTGTATATTGTGGTTGTTGTATTTGATTTATTTTACGGGCCAGGTCCGTGCCACCTCTTGAGTGGCTTAATCTTCATCAATCAATCTTCATTTATTGTAATTTTGAAGATATGTTGATTAAGACGAAAGGTCTCATTTCTTGTTTAATTTTTTCCTTCGTGGTATATATGTTTTCACATTATTCATATCTATCACTAACACACTCACTCGCACACACACTTTAACACGGGTGGGACGCGAACAAGGGGACACAGGTGGAAACTGAGTACCCACATGAGCCACAGGGACGTTAGGAAGAACTTTTTCAGTGTCAGAGTAGTTAACAGATGGAATGCATTAGACAGTGATGTGGTGGAGGCTGACTCCATACACAGTTTCAAGTGTAGATATGATAGAGCCCAGTAGGCTCAGGAACCTGTACACCAGTTGATTGACGGTTGAGAGGCGGGACCAAAGAGCCAGAGCCCAACCCCCGCAAGCACAACTAGGTGAATACACACACACCAACTATAACCCCCCCCCCCCCCACACACACACACACACACACACACACACACACACACACACACACACACACACACACACACACACACACACACACACACGCGCGCGCGCGCGCACAACCCATTACTGGTTGAGTTTTATGCACATTTTCAAGTTGGGAAGTTGGATTGTATTTCCGTGAGTGTTGAGAGTGCAATTAGTGCATTGTGGCGCGCGCTCGCACGCGCTCTCTAGTTGACTACCCCTGCTCCTGATACATTGTTGAAATACATCGTTGGTGAGACAAGAAGTTTGGCGGTGTAGTGTATTGTTGGTGGGACGGGGAGTGTTGTTGGTGGGACGGGGGAGTGTTGTTGGAGGGACGGGGGGAGTGTTGTTGGTGGGACGGGGGAGTGTTGTTGGTGGGACGGGGAGTGTTGTTGGAGGGACGGGGGGAGTGTTGTTGGTGGGACGGGGGAGTGTTGTTGGAGGGACGGGGAGTGTTGTTGGAGGGACGGGGGGAGTGTTGTTGGTGGGACGGGGGAGTGTTGTTGGTGGGACGGGGGAGTGTTGTTGGAGGGACGGGGGAGTGTTGTTGGAGGGACGGGGGGAGTGTTGTTGGTGGGACGGGGGAGTGTTGTTGGTGGGACGGGGAGTGTTGTTGGAGGGACGGGGGGAGTGTTGTTGGTGGGACGGGGGAGTGTTGTTGGAGGGACGGGGGAGTGTTGTTGGAGGGACGGGTGAGTGTTGTTGGAGGGACGGGGGAGTGTTGTTGGAGGGACGGGTGAGTGTTGTTGGAGGGACGGGGGAGTGTTGTTGGTGGGACGGGGGAGTGTTGTTGGAGGGACGGGGGAGTGTTGTTGGAGGGACGGGGGAGTGTTGTTGGAGGGACGGGGGAGTGTTGTTGGTGGGACGGGGAGTGTTGTTGGTGGGACGGGGGAGTGTTGTTGGTGGGACGGGGAGTGTTGTTGGTGGGACGGGGAGTGTTGTTGGAGGGACGGGGGAGTGTTGTTGGAGGGACGGGGAGTGTTGTTGGTGGGACGGGGAGTGTTGTTGGAGGGACGGGGGAGTGTTGTTGGAGGGACGGGGAGTGTTGTTGGAGGGACGGGGTGTGTTGTTGGTGGGACGGGGAGTGTTGTTGGAGGGACGGGGGAGTGTTGTTGGTGGGACGGGGAGTGTTGTTGGAGGGACGGGGAGTGTTGTTGGAGGGACGGGGAGTGTTGTTGGTGGGACGGGGGAATGTTGTTGGAGGGACGGGGAGTGTTGTTGGAGGGACGGGGAGTGTTGTTGGAGGGACGGGGAGTGTTGTTGGAGGGACGGGGAGTGTTGTTGGAGGGACGGGGGAGTGTTGTTGGAGGGACGGGGAGTGTTGTTGGTGGGACGGGGGAGTGTTGTTGGAGGGACGGGGGAGTGTTGTTGGAGGGACGGGGGGAGTGTTGTTGGTGGGACGGGGGGAGTGTTGTTGGTGGGACGGGGGAGTGTTGTTGGTGGGACGGGGAGTGTTGTTGGTGGGACGGGGAGTGTTGTTGGAGGGACGGGGGAGTGTTGTTGGAGGGACAGGGAGTGTTGTTGGAGGGACGGGGGAGTGTTGTTGGAGGGACGGGGGAGTGTTGTTGGAGGGACGGGGAGTGTTGTTGGTGGGACGGGGAGTGTTGTTGAAGGGACGGGGGAGTGTTGTTGGTGGGACGGGGGAGTGTTGTTGGAGGGACGGGGGAGTGTTGTTGGAGGGACGGGGGAGTGTTGTTGGTGGGACGGGGAGTGTTGTTGGGGGCTAGGCAGACCTGGGGGGCGGGGGTAGTGTTGTGGAGTCTATAACAGCTAATAAACCAACCCTACGAGACCCAAACTGAAGGTGTGTGTGATGTCGTCGGATAAAATGGTCTTAAATTAACTTGCAAAAGTTTCAACTTTTCCTACCACCTTCTGCACTTAACTGTATTGGAACCTTAAACTGAAAACAATACTTTTACCCTGAACTAACTGTTCATTTTTGTTAATAGTTCAGAAAGTTTAATATTGTATTAACTGTATTGGAACCTTAAGCTGAAAACAATTATTTTACCCTGAACTAACTGTTCATTTTTGTTAATAGTTCAGAAAGTTTAATATTGTCTACATATAGGGCTAGGCTATGAGCACTGTCATCTATTATATAATATATACAGAATGATCAGGTCACTATGGCCGTAGCCGCCACAGGTTGGGCTAGGATTTCAAACCCTTTAGATCCTGGGAATAACTTCACATCTGGCTGTTCATATAGTATATTCTGTATTACCTTTGTTCATATATGATTAGGAACTGTTCCTATTAATTCCTGTGCTCCAGCATAAATGTTTTCTCGCTATTTTATATGAAAGATCTAAATGATTATGTAGTTATTACTTCTTTTTTTATGGGTTTTATAGAGGAAATAACGATTTAATCTCGGTAATAAATCCTGATTTAAATTTTAAATTAAAATTTCGCCCTGTTTAAGTTTTGGGTTCAGCCTCTGTGTGTGTGTGTGTGTGTGTGTGTGTGTGTGTGTGTGTGTGTGTGTGTGTGTGTGTGTGTGTGTGTGTGTGTGTGTGTGTGTGTGTGTTTGGTTGTTTCTCACTGAGTGGCAAATCGAGAGAGAACGTTCCTACTGGCGTTCACGTCACGTTCTCCTGCGTCACTTACAAGGGAGGATTGACTAGGAACTGTTCGCCTCTGCTCACCCAGCAGTAATTGGGCACCTGGTTGTTAACCCCCGATTGGCGGCTCGTGTTCCAGGGGGAAACTAGTGTGTAAAGCTTAACATGAGTTATTGAACGGGATCGCTCTCAGTCTGGTAACAGGGGTCAGAAGTCGCCAGCTGCTCCTGTACCGAACGAGGGGACATGTTCACCGCTCCAAAAGTCCCCATTTTCCCTCTCTCCCCTCCCCTCTCTTCTCCCCCTCTCTTCTCCCCCTCTCTCCCCCTCTCTCCCCCCTCTCTTCCCCTCTCTCCCCTCTCTCCCCTCCACCACCCCCTTCTCTCCCCTCCCCTGTCAACTCCCCGTAATAACTTTACATTTCGCCCCGTCAACAAATCCTCTGTCTCTTTCATTTTGGCAAAATTATCATTCATCAGTTTTCTCATTATATTTTTTTCCAAAGTTTTTCATCTATTGTTTTCTTTCTTCGACAACTTGCGTATAGCTTATTGTATTCCATCATTGATCGCGTTTCATTGGGTGTTGCTGCCTCTTCCTTCTCTCCATGTTTCTATTTTTTAATGCTAAAATGTTGATTTTATTTGTGAAATTACGCGACATGTTACAGAAAATATTAAAATCACTACTGTGATTTTAACCTCTGCCCCTCGCCCCCTCTGGTGCCAAAGTGCCTCGCCCCCTCTGGTGCCACAGTGCCTCGCCCCCTCTGGTGCCACAGGGAGTGCCTCGCCCCCTCTGGTGCCACAGGGAGTGCCTCGCCCCTCTGGTGCCACAGTGCCTCGCCCCCTCTGGTGCCACAGGGAGTGCCTCGCCCCTCTGGTGCCACAGTGCCTCGCCCCCTCTGGTGCCACAGGGAGTGCCTCGCCCCTCTGGTGCCACAGTGCCTCGCCCCCTCTGGTGCCACAGGGAGTGCCTCGCCCCTCTGGTGCCACAGTGCCTCGCCCCCCTGGTGCCACAGTGAGTGCCTTGCCCCTCTGGTGCCTCATAGAAACTATGGAAACCGTTTACAATATGTAAACAAATCTTCCATCTTTGACGAAAGATGGAGAGGTTTCGTAAGAGGATGTTTCAACTGCTTGATCGATCCTGACCCAGATTGCTGCAGGGAGGACTCTTGAGGCATGCTTCAGGTAAACTTTGGTAAAGTCTAATATCAGTCCGAGTACACCCACGGTCGGCCATCTAAGTCAATAGGCGATTATACGCTCGTCTGGAAGTTTTCTCAGACAATCAGGATTCTGTAAAAAATGGTGAAAAATTATAATCTTCGAAATTATCCCAGCTTGTTAAAATTGTGAAAGTTTCTCCCCCAGTGACCAGGGGGAGAATAGTTCCTTCCCCCCCTCAACCCCCGGAGATCTGGGGGAAATAGTTCGCCCCGGAGGCCAGAGAATAGTTCCCTCAGGAGACCAGGGGGAGAAAAGTCCCCCCCCTTCCCCCGGAGACCAGGGGGAGAAAAGTCCCCCCCCCCCCCTTCCCCCGGAGACCAGGGTAGAAAGAAGATCTACGTCAACATGGCGGCGTCTCCAATAACGACGCTACCGGGATGGTTCTACGCCGGCGTACGAACCATCCAATTGTACGCTATTCCCACCGCCCGCCGCAACACCGCCCGCCGCAACACCGCCCGCCGCAACACCGCCCGCCGCAACACCGCCCGCCGCAACACCGCCCGCCGCAACACCGCCCGCCGCAACACCGCCCGCCGCAACACCGCCCCCCCCGCAACACCGCCCGCCGCAACACCGCCCCCCCCCCCGCAACACCGCCCCCCCCCCCGCAACACCGCCCCCCCCCCGCAACACCGCCCCCCCCCGCAACACCGCCCCCCCCCCCGCAACACCGCCCCCCCCCGCAACACCGCCCCCCCCCGCAACACCGCCCCCCCCGCAACACCGCCCCCCCCGCAACACCGCCCCCCCCGCAACACCGCCCCCCCCCGCAACACCGCCCCCCCCCCGCAACACCGCCCCCCCCCCGCAACACCGCCCCCCCCGCAACACCGCCCCCCCCCGCAACACCGCCCCCCCGCAACACCGCCCCCCCCCGCAACACCGCCCCCCCCCGCAACACCGCCCCCCCCCCGCAACACCGCCCCCCCCCCGCAACACCGCCCCCCCCGCAACACCGCCCCCCCCCCGCAACACCGCCCCCCCCGCAACACCGCCCCCCCCCCCCGCAACACTGCCCCCCCCCCCGCAACACCGCCCCCCCCCGCAACACCGCCCCCCCCCCGCAACACCGCCCCCCCCCCGCAACACCGCCCCCCCCCCGCAACACCGCCCCCCCCCCCCCCGCAACACCGCCCCCCCCCGCAACACCGCCCCCCCCCCGCAACACCGCCCCCCCCCGCAACACCGCCCCCCCCCCGCAACACCGCCCCCCCCAGCAACACCGCCCCCCCCAGCAACACCGCCCCCCCCAGCAACACCGCCCCCCCCAGCAACACCGCCCCCCCCCCAGCAACACCGCCCCCCCCCCCCCCAGCAACACCGCCCCCCCCCCAGCAACACCGCCCCCATCCGCCCTGGTGTTACCGGCTGAGCCGTCTATTGCGGGTTTATGTAACCCCGGGTGATGGAGCGGCCCGTATACCCCCGAGGTAAACACCGCCGGGGATTGAATCGGCCGACGGAATGGCCCTCGGACGCCGGTACACGATATTAGTCACTAATTGGTAAACCAACTCCTCCTGCCTTTATTGATTCAATGGTTTTATGACGTCCTGCATACATGGGGGCCCCCCCCCCTAGCTGGCTAGGGAGGGGGGAGCGGCAACCCCTGTAGCCTAGGGAGGGGGGGAGCGGCGACCCCCTGTAGCCTAGGGAGGGGGGGAGCGGCGACCCCCTGTAGCCTAGGGAGGGGGGGAGCGGCGACCCCCTGTAGCCTAGGGAGGGGGGGAGCGGCGACCCCTGTAGCCTAGGGAGGGGGAGCGGCGACCCCTGTAGCCTAGGGAGGGGGGGAGCGGCGACCCCCTGTAGCCTAGGGAGGGGGGGAGCGGCGACCCCCTGTAGCCTAGGGAGGGGGGGGAGCGGCGACCCCCTGTAGCCTAGGGAGGGGAGGGGAGGGAGCGGCGACCCCTGTAGCCTAGGGAGGGGCAAGCGGCGACCCCCTGTAGCCTAGGGAGGGGAGGGGAGGGAGCGGCGACCCCTGTAGCCCAGGGAGGGGGGAGCGGCGACCCCCTGTAGCCTAGGGGGGGGAGCGGCGACCCCTGCAGCCTAGGGGAGGGGAGCGGCGACCCCTGCAGCCTAGGGAGGGAGGGAGCGGCGACCCCTGTAGCCTAGGGAGGGGGGGAGCGGCGACCCCTGCAGCCTAGAGAGGAAGGGGAACGGCGACCCCTGCAGCCTAGAGAGGAAGGGGAGCGGCGACCCCTGTAGCCTAGGGAGGGGGGGAGCGGCGTCCCCTGCAGCCTAGGGAGGGGGGGAGCGGCGTCCCCTGCAGCCTAGGGAGGGGGGGAGCGGCGACCCCTGCAGCCTAGGGAGGGGAGGGAGCGGCGACCCCTGCAGCCTAGGGAGGGGAGGGAGCGGCGACCCCTGCAGCCTAGGGAGGGGGGAGCGGCGACCCCTGTAGCCTAGGGAGGGGGGAGCGGCGACCCCTGCAGCCTAGGGAGGGGGGAGCGGCGACCCCCTGTAGCCTAGGGAGGGAGGGAGCGGCGACCCCTGTAGCCTAGAGAGGAAGGGGAGCGGCGACCCCTGTAGCCTAGAGAGGAAGGGGAGCGGCGACCCCTGTAGCCTAGGGAGGGGGGGAGCGGCGTCCCCTGCAGCCTAGGGAGGGGGGAGCGGCGATCCCTGCAGCCTAGGGGGGGGGGAGCGGCGACCCCTGTAGCCTAGGGAGGGGGGAGCGGCGACCCCCTGTAGCCTAGGGAGGGGGGGAGCGGCGACCCCCTGTAGCCTAGGGAGGGGGGGAGCGGCGACCCCTGTAGCCTAGGGAGGGGGGAGCGGCGACCCCCTGTAGCCTAGGGAGGAGAGGGAGCGGCGACCCCTGTAGCCTAGGGGGGGCGGCGACCCCTGTAGCCTAGGGAGGAGAGGGAGCGGCGACCCCTGTAGCCTAGGGGGGGCGGCGACCCCTGTAGCCTAGGGAGGGGGGAGCGGCGACCCCCTGCAGCCTAGGGAGGGGGGAGCGGCGACCCCCTGCAGCCTAGGGACGGGGGGAGCTGCGACCCCTGCAGCCTAGGGAGGGGGGGAGCGGCGACCCCTGTAGCCTAGGGAGGGGCGGCGACCCCTGTAGCCTAGGGAGGGGGGAGCGGCGACCCCTGCAGCCTAGGGAGGGGGGAGCGGCGACCCCTGTAGCCTAGGGGGGGCGGCGACCCCTGTAGCCTAGGGAGGGGAGGGAGCGGCGACCCCTGTAGCCTAGGGGGGGCGGCGACCCCTGTAGCCTAGGGGGGGCGGCGACCCCTGTAGCCTAGGGGGGGCGGCGACCCCTGTAGCCTAGGGAGGGGGGAGCGGCGACCCCTGTAGCCTAGGGAGGGGGGGGAGCGGCGACCCCTGTAGCCTAGGGAGGGGGGGGGAGCGGCGACCCCTGTAACCTAGGGAGGGAGGGGAGCGGCGACCCTTGCAGCCTAGGAAGGGGAGGGAGCGGCGACCCCTGTAGCCTAGGGAGGGAGGGGAGCGGCGACCCCTGTAGCCTAGGGAGGGAGGGGAGCGGCGACCCCTGTAGCCTAGGAAGGGAGGGAGCGGCGACCCCTGTAGCCTAGGGTACTGTACATGGCTGGGAGGGAGGTGATTATTTTAGAGACATTGAAGAAGAGATGGGGATGGTGGTGGTTGTGGGGGGTGGGGGGAAGTGATCTGGGGAGTTGAGGTTAGCGGGCTAGAGGGGGGCGCCCCCCCTCAGTGGGGGGCTCAGAGTAATTATAGAGGAACAGGGGGGGTGGAGGGAGATTTGTGAAAAAGAGCTGAAAATTATATTGCATAGCAAGGTGTTTATTGCGTGAAGCTGTGGAGGGGGTGAAGCTGTGGAGGGGGGTGAAGCTGTGGTGGGGGTGAAGGTGTGGAGGGGGTGAAGCTGTGGAGGGGGGTGAAGCTGTGGAGGTGGGTGAAGCTGTGGAGGGGTGAAGCTGTGGAGGGGGTGAAGCTGTGGAGGGGGTGAAGCTGTGGAGGTGGATGAAGCTGTGGAGGTGGGTGAAGCTGTGGAGGTGGGTGAAGCTGTGGAGGTGGGTGAAGCTGTGGAGGGGGTGAAGCTGTGGTGGGGGTGAAGCTGTGGTGGGGGGTGAAGCTGTGGAGGTGGGTGAAGCTGTGGAGGTGGGTGAAACTGTGGAGGTGGGTGAAGCTGTGGTGGGGGTGAAGCTGTGGTGGGGGGTGAAGCTGTGGAAGGGGGTGAAGCTGTGGTGGGGGTGAAGCTGTGGTGGGGGTGAAGCTGTGGTGGGGGTGAAGCTGTGGTGGGGGTGAAGCTGTGGTGGGGGTGAAGCTGTGGTGGGGGTGAAGCTGTGGTGGGGGGTGAAGCTGTGGAGGTGGGTGAAGCTGTGGAGGTGGGTGAAGCTGTGGAGGTGGGTGAAGCTGTGGAGGTGGGTGAAGCTGTGGAGGGGGTGAAGCTGTGGTGGGGGGTGAAGCTGTGGAGGTGGGTGAAGCTGTGGAGGGGTGAAACTGTGGAGTTGGGTGAAGCTGTGGTGGGGGTGAAGCTGTGGAAGGGGGTGAAGCTGTGGAAGGGGTGAAGCTGTGGTGGGGGTGAAGCTGTGGTGGGGGGTGAAGCTGTGGTGGGGGGTGAAGCTGTGGTGGGGGGTGAAGCTGTGGAAGGGGGTGAAGCTGTGGTGGGGTGAAGCTGTGGTGGGGGTGAAGCTGTGGTGGGGGGTGAAGCTGTGGTGCGGGGTGAAGCTGTGGTGGGGTGAAGCTGTGGTTGTCGTGACGCTGAACCCCGGTTCATTCCGAACACAGCGATTACACAAGACATAACACCTTGCCTCAGCAACCGTTACTACCACCGTGTACTCCTACACACACCAGACCCTTGAGGCGTACCACTCGGTTTGTACTGGAACACAATGAATGAACATATGGAAGGTATTTAAAGGCCGTCGGGTTTTGTCATTTAATTACAAGAATAGACTCTGACAAATACTATATTAATTAACATACTCTATTAGGTCAATACACTTCCAATACCCATAGACCACCTGACCTCCGCGATCACCACCCACACTCGTAACTTCCGCCTAAGTCCCTAATACGGAGCGATTACTACAACGCTCCACACCCGGTTAGTCTTACATTCAATACTCACATACTGCAGACTTAACTTGGTCACTAAGATCACAACAGGCTCCCGCATAGCTGTCTGCTACACTTCGCTGCTGCCACAAACGGGGATCCAAAGGACTTGCTAGTTCCACTCCCACAATCAGACTGCCTCTAGCCAACCATGGCCTCAAACATTTCACCACGCCTCTCAAGGAAGGTATAATCCGATTAACCTTATCCCTAGAGCGGTAACCTTGATCCTAGAAGCCTGACGAAGAATAATTCCTCTTTCCAGGAATTATTAATTTGGCTAAACAGCTTCGGTCTTAATCCATTGACCTTTCTTAGATATGTGATCCATAGTCTGTCTACTTACATGTACTTCCAATCATCATTCGTTAAGTGTTGTAGTAATGATCCTCTAGCTAATAATTCCTACTAACTTGTGGATTACAACGCGGTGGGGGTGAAGCTGTGGTGGGGGGGTGAAGCTGTGGTGGGGGGGTGAAGCTGTGGTGGGGGGTGAAGCTGTGGAAGGGGGTGAAGCTGTGGAGGGGGTGAAGCTGTGGTGGGGGGTGAAGTTGTGGTGGGGGGTGAAGTTGTGGTGGGGGGTGAAGCTGTGGTGGGGGGTGAAGCTGGGGTGGGGGTGAAGCTGTGGTGGGGGTGAAGCTGTGGTGGGGGTGAAGCTGTGGTGGGTGGATGCAGTTGTGGTGGGGGTGAAGCTGTGGTGGGGGTGAAGCTGTGGTGGGGGTGAAGCTGTGGAGGATGGGTGAAGCTGTGGAGGGGGTGAAGCTGTGGAGGTGGGTGCAGCTGTGGAGGGGGGTGAAGCTTACCTATCAGTTAACTTATCAGTAACTACGAGTAAGTGAGCTTAATTGTTTACACCTTACACGCTAATTACCTCATTCAGCAGTTCCGATTTCGTCATGTTTTGGTCCTTAAAGCTGTGGATAGAATTTGTTTCAACAAACTGTTCCTTTTCCTTCTAGCACTTTGCAGAACGGGAACTTCCTTACAGCTCTATGACTCAAGTGCGTGTCCAGCGTTCTCTTAATCTCAAGAAAGTGTCAGAAACAGCTTCACCCCCCCTCCAAGTGCCTCCAAGAAACAAGTGTCAGAAAAGTTGCCACAATGTTAATTGATGTTCCACAGTAGAACACTGTTAATATCGGCTTGTAATTTTCCAGTGTCTTCTGCAGAAGTAATATTCATATTTTTTTTTTGTATGGTATGCCAAATGGTGACACGAAGCTGTGACTTGTATTTCTGTGTCCTGCGGTATAGAGCTTTTTCACTGTACTTGGGCTTGACTTTCTCTGACTCGCTGTCACTCTTTGCGTTCTGTTTGACAGCAAATTTTCAATTCAACGCGCTGCTTTACTCGCTACTCCTGTTGAACACAGTTTACGGGCTATCACTCGATGGGCAGTTTCCGTGTGTATCATCTGGTGGGGGGGGGGGGTGGCTGGTGGGGGGGCAGGTGGGGGAGGGGCTGGTGGTCGTGGGGCTGGGTGTGGTGGAGGGGCTGGTGGTGGAGGGGGGATGGTGGTGGTGGGGGGGGCTGGTGGTGGTGGGGGGGGGGCTGGTGGTGGTGGGAGGGGGGCCGGTGGTGGTGGGGGGGGGCTGGTAGTGGTGGGGGGGCTGGTGGTGGTAAAGGGGGATGGTGGGGGGGGGGCTGGTGGTGGTGGTGGGGGGGCTGATGGTGGTGGTGGGGGGGCTGATGGTGGTGGTGGGGGGGCTGATGGTAATGGTGGGGGGGCTGGTGGTGGTGGTGGGGGGGCTGGTGGTGGTGGTGGGGGGGCTGGTGGTGGTGGGGCTGGTGGTGGAGGATGCGCTTATAGGAAGGGCCATAATTAGGAAGGTAAATCCCAGAGGGGCGCCCTTAAGTAGGGGTTGGGAAGGGCGGCCTCGCGCGCTCTCTAGTACGGGCGAATTATTTTGTGCAGCTGGCGCTCTCCCTGGAGCGCACTCTCTCTCCCTGGAGCGCGCACTCTCTCCCTGGAGCGCACTCTCTCTCCCTGGAGCGCACTCTCTCTCCCTGGAGCGCACTCTCTCTCCCTGGAGCTCACTCTCTCTCCCTGGAGCACTGGCGCGCTCTCTCTCACTGAAACACTCGCTCTCTTTCTCTCTCGCTGAAACACTCTTTTTCTCTCCCTGAACTACTCTCTCTATCTCCCTGGAGCACTCTCTCCATGAAGCACTCTTTCTCTCTCTCTCTCTCCCTGGAGCGCCCTCTCCCTGAAGTACTGAGTCGTGGTTGGGTGACCGAAGTGGGTCGTCGAAGTCAGATTGGCTGTTAACTTTTGTGTAAAAAAGGTTTATTTGTAACCCTCCAATTTGCATACATGTATATTTATAAATGTTTATGCGATTAGCTAATTAGTGAAATTTGTAGATAAAAACCAATCAATACATTTTTAAATATCGCGGGAGCTTTCCAATACTCCGCGTTATAACTTTGTGCGAATTAATTTAACTTGGTGCAATTAGCATAAGTGTCGATGGGTTGGGTGGAACGGCGCCTCCCTCCTGCGGTGTATTGCGGCTCTGGAAGGGGGAGAGGTGTCGTCTGTGTGGTGGGAGGGGGAGGAAGAACTCCTCAACTGTTCCAGGGGTCAACTCGTCAAGGTGAGCTCTTGCTACCTTGAGGTTACCTGGCGATTATTTCGGAGCTCAACGTCCCCGCAGCCCGGTCTCCGACCAGGCTTCGTGGTTGCTGGACTGGTCAACCAGGCTGTTGGACGCTAGGGACAATTTAAATTAGATAACATGAGGCTTAAGTCTCCTGCTCCTGATTAAACACACACACTGTCGGGCCTGCGGGCCGCTCCAAGCAACAGCCTGTTGGACCAAGTTATCACAAGTCGAGCCTGGCCTAAGTCTTCTAAGAAGAACACAAAAGGCTACAGTGAGTGGTATACCAGAGAGGAGAGAGGCATCACGTGGAGTTCCTCAAGGGTTGGGTCCCGTACTGTTTTTAGCATGTCTTTGACCTGACATAAGATATGAGCTCCTTGAGGTGATGCCGAGTTTATACAAATCAAAAGACAAGCGTGGCACTGCTGTCTCTCACTCCAGCCTCATGCACTCTGGCTCAGCTGACCATCAAGGGCAGCTGTCATGTCTCCTGACACTTTTAATGATGGTTCTTACTTTGGTTTAAACTTCACTATTGTCTAGACTCGAAAATGTTCCCCCAACATGATACTAAAAGTTCTAATTTACCGTCAATGTATACAAATATATTGTTACAAACACAAGTTGCAGTGAGATAGGGTTGTTATTAGCTGTCTATGTAATTATAAGGAGCGTAGATTGTAATTTATGATACCTGCTTGATACCTGGTTGATGGGGTTCTGGGAGTTCTTCTACTCCCCAAGCCCGGCCCGAGGCCAGGCTTGACTTGTGAGAGTTTGGTCCACCAGGCTGTTGCTTGGAGCGGCCCGCAGGCCCACATACCCACCACAGCCCGGTTGGTCCGGCACTCCTTGAAGAAAACAATCTAGTTTCCTCTTGAAGATGTCCACGGTTGTTCCGGCAGTATTTCTGATGCTCGCTGGTAGGACGTTGATGTAGAAAATTACGCTGAGGCGCGATTAAGATTCGTTGCGCCCTTCTGCAGTTCGTTATGCGTTATCGTTCACAGGATGAGTATAGGGTCCGCTATACCATAGCACCTTCCGGCGATCACAATACAAATTAACCGCATCAACATTAATAACGGCAGTAGGTCAAGAGACCCAACAAGCGAGAAGGAATATTCAATCAATTCAATTTCAACAATAAGAGGATCGACTGGGAAAAAATAAATGTAGACCTTGTAAGCATTCAATGGGAGACGGTCTTAAGCGACAAAACTCCCACACAGGAAATAGCTCAACTGACAGCTGAAGCTTACAAGGTCTGCTTGAAGCACGTGCCTGTGAGGAGGGGCAGAAAGAGGACCACTCTAGACAGAGAACGCAGACGACTGTACAGGAGAAGGAAAACAATAACTGAAATGCTTAGGCAGACACGACTATCACAAGACAGGAAATAAACCTAAGCAGGGAGAGCGAAGAAATAGAGCAGACGTTGAAGCGATCATACGAGTCTGAGGTAATAGAATTGGGACACAAAGCTATACAAGACATAAAGAAAAATACAAAATATTTTTCACATATCAAAATCCTCCACCAGTATTGGACCTTTAATTACAATGGAAGGCACGTACACAGAGGACGACAAAGATATTTGTGAAATTTTAAGAAGCCAGTATGAGGCTATGTTTAGCTCCTCAATAAACAACATGAAAGTTCAAGATCCAGACACCTTCTTCATGAATGACATCCAAGCAGCAGATAATATAACGGATATTAACACGAACTCGGAAGACTTTGAAAGAGAAATTGACAACCGCTCAACACCCTCCCATGCACTCAGCCCCTGGTCCTGACTCGTGGAATTCAATATTCATAAAGAAATGTAAAGTACCAGTAGCGCGAGCGCTCAGCGTAATATGGAGAGAGAGCCTGGATACAGGGGAGATACCAGTTGCACTTAGAGCAGCATATATAGCGCCTCTGCACAAGGGTGGTAGTTAAAGCCTTGGCAAAAAATTATAGACCAGTTGCACTAATATCACACATAATTCAAGTTTTTGAAAGAGTGATTAGGAATCAAATTTCTTGTTTTATTGAAAATAATGAACTACACAACCCAGGACAACATGGATTTAGAGCGGGAAGATCCTGTCTATCACAGTTACTCAACCACTATGACAAAATCACAGGAGCCTTAGAAGAATATCAAAATGCAGATGTTGTATACACAGACTTTGCAAAGGCATTCGACAAATGTGACCATGGGAGCCGAGCGGACATCACGCTGGACTTGTGATCCTGTGGTCCTGGGTTCGATCCCAGGCACCGGCAAAAAAAATGGGCAGAGATTCTTTCACCCTATGCCCCTGTTACCTAGCAGTAAAATAGGTACCTGGGTGTTAGTCAACTGTCACGGGCTGCTTCCTGGGGGGTGGAGGCCTGGTCGAGGACCGGGCCGCGGGGACACTAAAAAGCCCCGAAATCATCTCAAGATAACCTCAAGATGGAGTGATAGCCCATAAAATGAGACCAATAGGAATAACGGGTAAAGTGGGGCGTTGGATTATCAACTTTCTGTCAAACAGAATGCGGAGAGTGACAGTCAATTAAATAAGATCAAGCCGAAGTGCAGTGTAAAGTTTGGTACCCCAGAGCATAGTCCTTAACACCATCGCTATTTCTCATTCTTATCTCTGATATAGACAAAAATACTAGACACAGCTTCGGGTTATCCTTTGCAGATGATACAAAATTCAGCATGGAAATTTTCCCTGTAGAAGACACTGAAAAACTGCAGGCAGATATTACTAAAGTCTTCGATTGGGCAACAGGGTGGATTGGGCAATTGGCTGGATACCTGATCAACCAGGCTGTGACTCATACGTCAGGCTGCGAGCAGCCGCGTCTAACAGCCTGGTTGATCAGTCCAGCAACCAGGAGGCCTGGTCGACGACCGGGCCACGGGGACACTAAGCCCCGGAAGCACCTCAAGGTAACCTCAAGGTAAGGTAACTGAAAATAACACGATGTTTAACGGAGACAAGTTTCAGGTACATAGGTGTGGTGGAAACAAGGAACTTGAACGAAACACAGGGTACAGGACACAGGGTACAGGACACAGGGTACAAGACACAGGGTACAAGACACAGGGTACAGGATACAGGGTACAGGATACAGGGTACAGGATACAGGGTACAGGACACAGGGTACAGGATACAGGGTACAAGACACAGGGTACAGGACACAATCATAGAAGGAAAGCAACATAAAAAAGATCTGGGAATTATGATGTCTGACGACCTGACATTTAGTGAACATAACCGAGCTAATATTGCTGCAGCCAGGAAAATGATAGGATGGATTATGAGAACGTTCAAATCCAGAGACCCCACAGCAATGCTAATAATATTTAAATCACTGGTACTGTCCCGTCTTGAGTATTGCTCGGTACTCACTTCCCCTTTCAGAGCAGGAGAGATCTCTGAATTAGAGGGAATACAGAGAACATATACGGCACGCATAGAAACGATAAAACATCTAAATTATTGGGACTGTCTCAAAGGTCTTAAATTGTTCTCTTTGGAAAGGAGACGAGAAAGGTATCAAATAATTTATACATGGAAGATACTTGAAATTCTGGTCCCAAATTTGCACAGTAGAATAACAACATACTGAAACAAAAATTACGTAAGGAAATGCAGAACAGAATCAGTGAAGAGTAGAGGTGCCATAGACACACTCAGAGAACACTGTCTGAACATCAGAGGTCCACAGCTGTTCAACACCCTCCCAGCAAGCATTATAAATATTGCCGGAACAACGGTGGATGTATTCAATAGACACTTAGATAAGTTCTTGCAAGAAGTGCCAGACCAACCAGGCTGTGGTGAATATGTGAGCCTGTGGACCGCTCCAAGCAACAGCCTGGTGGACCAAGTTATCACAAGTCGACCCTGGCCTCAGGCCGGGCTCGGGGGAGTAGAACAACTCCCAGAACACTCTCCAGCTATAACCTTATGAAAGGTTGAAAGTACGCGCCAGAAACAATGCAAATATTGTAGACTTGTAGAGGGCCGTACTAGTTTGTGTTATACATGATATTGACCATAAAGAAACAGCGGCCCATGAAGAAACAAGTCCACTACGGGCTCACCATAGCCCGTGCTACTTGGAACTTTTTGTTCCAAGGAGCGAATCTTAAACAACTGCCCATGAAACGGTGCTTCCTTCAACAACAACAACAAGTGTTGTTCTATAACCCAACACACGACGCTATTCTTTATCCCTCCATGTTTATTATGACTTAACAAACTCTTACACAATTTACCGTTGTCTGCCTAGGAAAACAGTTGTTTACAGCTGTGAGAGAACACAATGTGTAAAATACAATATAGTTATGGTATTAGAAGCGTGGCCAGGAAACACTTTGTATCTAAGGCTTGTCGCCCGTAAATTTTATAGCTCGCTGGGGCAGCGGTAGAAAATTTGGAGGAATATGAAAACCTGTATTAAATGGTGTTTGGTGAACCGGGGGCCACAGTGGGTTACACTGGGGGAGGCTTGGTGAACCGGGGGCCACAGTGGGTTATACTGGGGGAGGCTTGGTGAACCGGGGGCCACAGTGGGTTACACTGGGGGAGGCTTGGTGAACCGGGGGCCACAGTGGGTTACACTGGGGGAGGCTTGGTGTACCGGGGGCCACAGTGGGTTACACTGGGGGAGGCTTGGTGAACCGGGGGCCACAGTGGGTTATACTGGGGGAGGCTTGGTGAACCGGGGGCCACAGTGGGTTACACTGGGGGAGGCTTGGTGAACCGGGGGCCACAGTGGGTTACACTGGGGGAGGCTTGGTGAACCAGGGGCCACAGTGGGTTATACTGGGGGAGGCTTGGTGTACCGGGGGCCACAGTGGGTTACACTGGGGGAGGCTTGGTGAACCGGGGGCCACAGTGGGTTACACTGGGGGAGGCTTGGTGAACCAGGGGCCACAGTGGGTTATACTGGGGGAGGCTTGGTGAACCAGGGGCCACAGTGGGTTATACTGGGGGAGGCTTGGTGAACCGGGGGCCACAGTGGGTTACACTGGGGGAGGCTTGGTGAACCAGGGGCCACAGTGGGTTATACTGGGGGAGGCTTGGTGAACCGGGGGCCACAGTGGGTTATACTGGGGGAGGCTTGGTGAACCGGGGGCCACAGTGGGTTATACTAGGGGAGGAAAAGTGAACGGGGCCACATTTCTTGCACCACAACTTACTTATCCCAACCTATACCTATAATAGGTTAAGTAATAATTGTAATTACGAAGCAATAAGATGCTTATCTTAACATACTAAGAAGGTTAGGTAAGATCGGTGTTTTCTATGAAGCTTTTCAAGGTAAACTAAAATATTCACAATAAATTAGTATGTCACATATGCACTTATTTAATAAGTCAATATTGACTTTAAGAAAGTGCGAGAACGGGTTGCTTATCCACACATCAGACTTAGACAAAAACACAAGTAGCGGTTTTATAGAGTCGTTTTGCAGACGATACCACAATTAACTTGGGGTCCCTCGATTGTTTCAAGCGCGGGTTGGACAAGTATATGAGTGGGATTGGGTGGTTATAGATAGGAGCTGCCTCGTATGGGCCAATAGGCCTTCTGCAGTTACCTTTGTTCTTATGTTCTTAACTTAAGAGTTACCTTGGTAGAAGACAATAAAAACCTGCGAACAGATAGAGATAGAGTCTGCTACTTGGCACTAGTAAACATATTCAAAATTGGCAAATTGCAAACACCGTTCCGTCCTGCCCACCTCTCACACGCTCCTGCAACATTCCCTTGCCTCACGTGTTCATCTATTTCAGTCTATGTTCCCTTTGTTCTATTTTTTTGCTCTCTTCGGAATGATAATTGAGTCTATCTAGATATTATCAATGATGTTTCTGCGTGGGTTCTAAGCCTCTGGTTGGCGCGCTTAGTGATGCTTTGTGTAGTCATGACAGTGGATGAGTATTTATAATTCGCATGTTGGGTTCAGTTAATGCCGTATGCAATGTGTTTTAATATTAATAGAGTCCTGTCGATGTATCTCCATATCTTAAATAGCGTGATCATGTCTCCTCCTTCTGTGATGACTTAGGTCTAGCATTTTATAGCTTAGGTTTCCTTATCTCGGCTGCCAGACTTTCTTTTTTTCCGCACTTGAGCTATGTGAGTGAAGTGCGGTCGGCGGGCTCACAGACTTGGGCGACAAAGCATGGCGCTGCTTGTATAGTGTCACTGCTACAGGTTGTATAGTGTGGTTGTATTTTGTCCTTGCTACAGATTGTATTATGTCACTGCTACAGGTTGTATAGTGTGTCCCTGCAGCTGTATGCAGTCTTAATTCTCGTGTATTCTCCTCGTGAACGCTGGATCATCTATACACACAGTGAACGACACTGCTGGGTACTGGCCCGCCCAGTCAGTGTAACTGGCCCGTCCCAGTCAGTGTAACTGGCCCGTCCCAGTCAGTGTAACTGGCCCGTCCCAGTCAGTGTAACTGGCCCGTCCCAGTCAGTGTAACTGGCCCGTCCCAGTCAGTGTAACTGGCCCGTCCCAGTCAGTGTAACTGGCCCGCCCAGTCAGTGTAACTGGCCCGCCCAGTCAGTGTAACTGGCCCGTCCCAGTCAGTGTAACTGGCCCGCCCAGTCACTGTAACTGGCCCGTCCCAGTCACTGTAACTGGCCCGTCCCAGTCAGTGTAACTGGCCCGTCCCAGTCAGTGTAACTGGCCCGTCCCAGTCAGTGTAACTGGCCCGTCCCAGTCAGTGTAACTGGCGAGGGCCACTTTCTGACCACGAGGCCACTCTGCACAGTGTCTTCCCAATAATATCAGACGGCGTCAGCCTAGGACTAAAAATACCCATTTCTGTTTCCCTATTTTCCTAGATAATTTATATTGAAATCCTTCATTTTATATATATATATAAATGGTGCTATATAGTCTTCCGGTTTGGCGCCTTAATTATTATAATTGCCAAACATCCGTAATATAATTAATTTTTTCTTTGTTTCAGGTAAGAGTGCTGATGGTATCTTGGCAGGGTTGGACAAGTATCGTCCTGGGGATGGGGAGGACCAGCCTTCGTGACCCCGCGCTCCTCACACAAGTTCAAGTATGTTTATTGAGACAAGAAAGGAATACATCTCAAAGGGATAGAGTAGCTTAGGCTATTTCTACCCCCCCTTGCCAGTACACCCACACTAAGTAATGTTTCGTCTCGGAGGGCGAGAGGCTGGTGACCCCCCCCCCCATTAATCAACCTCGTGGCTGCTTGTAAGGGGATATCAACCAGGTATCAACTAGGTATCAACCAGGTATCAACCAGGTATCAACCAGGGAATGCAAATGGGCAGCGTCGAATGTGCGGGGTGTTTGGATTTGCTGTCTAGTGCTAAAGCTCTGTTATGTCTTGACTGGGAAGAGGATAGAGTGAACAGGTGATGGGTCTTCGTCTTGTAGCCAAGAGTTGTGTATCTTCACCTTCCTCACAGCCCGGAGACACCTGGGCCAGGCTACGCTGTAGGGTAATGGTGTCTATGGCTGTTTGAACATTGCGCGCGCGCGTTTTTATATACTGTTCTCTTCCCTTCCATGTCATCATTAATTCACTGTTTGGATTATATTTTTTCGCTATGCTGATTTTTAACCAGCATTGACGTCTAGTTTTAGGTGTGTGTGTGTGTGTGTGTGTGTGTGGGAGGGGGGCATGTACTCACCTAATTGTGCTTGCAGGGTAGGTAGTTACCGCTTGGGCCCCTATTATCTAATAGGATAATCCACAGCTTTACCAGCTGTGGATTATCTAATGCGGCAACACCTGATCCTCCCGTTTCGTGTCGTGTTCATCTCTCGTCCTCGAGTGCACCTCATCTGTTCACTTGTGCTAAAAAATGTTCTTTCTGACTTCACTGCGTCTCGTGTTTCCTTCCGTGTTCTCTTGTTCAGTTCTATTAGTCTTTCCTCATAATTCAAGCCTCGCACATCTTGTTCACCAGTGTTCAACTTTCAAGTGCTTGTGATAATCGAGAAAGACATTCTGCCCATCTTTCTATTACCTTGATCATCACTGTTGCCTTGATTGATGAAGATGATTGATGAAGATTAAGCCACCCAAAAGGTGGCACGGGCATGAATAGCCCGTAAGTGGTGGCCCTTTTGAGCCATTACCAGTATGAATAGCTGATACTGGAGATCTGTGGAGGTGCGACTGCACCCTGCGTGACGGGAGATGTCTCCCCCGTGTTCACTGTTGTCCTGTCGTAAAACTGCAGATGGTGCGTTAAAATATCGCAATATCGAGACATCTCTACGACAGAATCTTAAGGCGGGATTGAACTAGCGTCCTCCGTCACCCCCCCCCCCCAAGATGGTTCACTAATTTGGTTCAGATGGTTTCCCCTCTAGGACTGTGCAGAGATATCGACCCTCGTCTGTACTCGCCTAATTGTGCTTGCGGGGGTTGAGCTCTGGCTCTTTGGTCCCGCCTCTCAACTGTCAATCAACTGGTGTACAGGTTCCTGAGCCTATTGGGCTCTATCATATCTACACTTGAAACTGTGTATGGAGTCAGCCTCCACCACATCACTGCCTAATGCATTCTATTTGTCAACCACTCTGACACTATAAAAGTTCTTTCTAATATCTATATGGCTGACAATTGGGCAAATTAATTTCCAAAATCCAAATTGGGTACTCAATTTCCACCTGTGTCCCCCTAGTGCGTGCGTGTGCGCGTGCGTGCGGGTGGGTGTGGTGGGAACAGAACACGTGGGTGTGGGTGTAGTTAGCGTGGGGGTGTTGTGGGTGGGATGAGCACACCGCTCGCACAAATACCAACACATCTATAACCAAATCTCTTGTCATGTTTATACAATGTGGAGGGACCGTCGGCCGGGCGCTGGGCCTTACACCCGATTGTTCTGGGTGGTGGGAGGAGGGGGGGGTGGGTGCTGTGCACCACCAACCCCCACCCACCACCTACACCACCACCTTGCACCACCACACCGGCTGGCCTTCCTGGGAGGGGGTCAGAGACAGAGAGAGAGACAAGAGACAGAGAGACAGCCAGCTACCCAGTCAGGCAGACAGCCAGTCAGGCAGGCAGACAGCCAGCCAGCCAGGCAGACAGCCAGCCAGGCAGGCAGACAGCCAGCCAGGCAGACAGCCAGCCAGGCAGACAGCCAGCCAGACAGCCAGACAGCCAGCTAGCCAGACAGCCAGCTAGCCAGACAGCCAGCTAGCCAGACAGCCAGCAAGCCAGGCAGCCAGTCAGTCCTCCAAGATCTTCCAGATGCAGCCAATATTGACTCTCCCTGGAACACAGTTCGAGGGATTTTCGAACACTGCCAATAATTCAGATGTTCGAATGAATGGGTTCCAGTAAATTTTCTCTTGGACATAAGTCTGGAACACCACTGTGGCATCTAACCTCCAATATCGCCACACCTGGAGGATGACTTGTGGAGGTTACCTGCTGGATGGGGTTCTGGGAGTTCTTCTACTCCTCCAAGAAGGGAAAAAGGTCTTCTGGGAATCATCCCCCCCGCGACCCCTATCACTGAACTTGGGCCAGATTCACGAAGCAGTTACGCAAGTACTTACGAACGTGTATACATCTTTCCTCAGTCTTTGAGGGGCTTTGGTTACATTTATTAAACAGTTTACAAGCATGAAAACTTGCCAATCAACTGTTGTTATTGTTATAAACAGCCTCCTGGTGCTTCGGAGCTCATTAACTGTTTAATAATTGTAAACAAAGCCGCCAAAGATTGAGAAAAGATGTACAGGTTCGTAAGTGTTCGCGTAATTAATTCGGGGATCTTGCCCATGGCCTCCTGGTGGTTGGCCTGGTCAACCAGCAGGTTGTTAGAGGCTGCTGCTCGTTATCTGATGGATGAATTACAGTCTGGTAGATCAAGTATCCCTTAGAGATGCTGCCAAAGTTGCCAAATCACTTGTGATCCTCATCAGCAAAGTTGGCCCCACTGATCTAACATGTATAGTGTCCAGACGAGGAGTCACAATAACGTGACTGAAATATGTTGACCAGACCACACACTAGAAAGTGAAGGGACGACGACGTTTCGATCCGTCCTGGACCATTCTCAAGTCGATTGTGTCGATCACAATTGATTACAATCGGCCATTCTCAAGTCGATCACAATCGACTTGAGAATGGTCCAGGACGGATCGAAACGTCGTCGTCCCCTCACTTTCTAGTGTGTGGTCTGGTCAACGTATATATTGTGAGTATTGTGTGTGGAGCTCACCCAAGTCTTTCTCTTTTGTTCCCGATTTTTGTTCATTAAAAATAAAACGGGTTAGTTTTTCTCTTGCTATTCAGAAAATTTTTCAAAGTTAGACGCCCGAGGCAGGACAAGTCTTAATCTAACCAAGCCCTAATGTAACCAAACCTTAATATATTCAAACCTTAATATATCCAAGCCTTAATATATCCAAGCCTTAATATATTCAAGCCTTAATATATCCAAGCCTTAATATATCCAAGCCTTAATATATTCAAGCCTTAATATATTCAAACCTTAATATATCCAAGCCTTAATATATCCAAGCCTTAATATATCCAAGCCTTAATATATTCAAGCCTTAATATATTCAAGCCTTAATATATCCAAGCCTTAATATATTCAAGCCTTAATATATCCAAGCCTTAATATATTCAAGCCTTAATATATTCAAGCCTTAATATATCCAAGCCTTAATATATCCAAGCCTTAATATATCCAAGCCTTAATATATTCAAGCCTTAATATATCCAAGCCTTAATATATCCAAGCCTTAATATATCCAAGCCTTAACCTAGCCAAGCCCAGGTGGGCGGGATCCGGGAAGGCTGAAATCAGTGCGCCATGTTGAGCCACTTATAATTTATGTGCCTCAGACGGGAAAAGTTTAGTCTAACTTGGTGCGACTTGTGTGATGGATGACCCGACCTTAAACGCCCCGCCGCTCTCTTCCCCGGGGTTCGAACCCCAGCGTGTTCTCTCTCTCATGTTATTGCACCAAGCTTCAGCTCCTGGGCTACACCATTTCAACTGTCAGTCTTGTAGAGGACTCGACTTCTTGGTCCTTTTAAAGCTGTGGATTGATGATGTTTTTTCCATATATATGAGTAAGTAATGCTCTAAATATTTTCTATGTCTGGATCATGTCCTCTGTTGTTCTTTTTTGGTTCATCTCTCTGGAGTCTATTCTTGAAACTCGACTCTTTGAATTCTAGGACCAGTTTTATTAATATAAATCTCTCTTTTTGGTGCAGTATATTCTAATGTTAGTCTTGGTGTAAGCAGCGTTGTGTATTTACTATTTTGTTAGAATTTTGTATGTCGTTATCATGTCCCGGGTGAGTGTTCCCAAGAGGAGGAGGAGGGGGGGGGTCTCATTTCTTGTATATAGCCTTTATTGTGTTCCTTTGTTAAAGATCCTAAAGGCTAAATTATCAAATGTGTACCTACGATACTCAACTAATTTGTGCCTGATACCGGGTAAACATTAGCAAATAAGAATACATACACACTCATGTATGTGTGTATGTATTCATGTATTGTATGTACTCAGTCATGATTATTTACACAATACTTGTAATAGTTAAAGAAAATCATTAATTATGGCTTTTGGAAATTCCAGATATAAACAAGAATCATATAGTACACAAAAATGAGGCTTATCATATCAATAATTTTTCAGCTTAAGGCTGATTAATGTATTACTTAACCTATACCTATAATAGGTTAAGTAACAATTGTAATTACGAAGCTATAAGATGCTTATCTTAACATACTAAGAAGGTTAGGTGAGGTCGGTGTTTTCTATGAAACTTTTTAAGGGTATTATGTTTAAGTCAATATTGACTTTACGAATTTGCGAGAACGGGTTGATTCGGCGCTCAGAGCTCAGGTTTAGTCTTTACTAAAGTTATCCGTTAACATAAATATCTCCATATTCTTTTCTCACGATACTAGTCAATTTTGGGGGGCAAACTAGTGTTAAATTTTCTTTTCACTAATTCAATATTTGGAATATTACGAAATGTTATATTTTGTCCGTCTAGAACACGAACTGATCTTCTGTTCATCTTGGGCGCAGAACGTAATTTAATTGTTAAGAAATGATTGAAGATATAAATGAAAGTTAAATTTGAATATTTTGGAGTTATTAGACGGCTAACGGTCACCACCACCACCACCACCCTGGTACCACCACTAGGATAGTTGTGGTGACCCACGATAGTGGTGGTGACCCACGATAGTGGTGGTGACCCAGGATGGTGGTGGTGACCCAGGATGATGGTGGTGACCCAGGATGGTGGTTTGTGGTGGTGGCCACGTGACGGGCCCGCCAGCTGCCGCTGTTATTTTCTCGTTAGTCTGAACCCGGCACCACTCTGCCAGATGCCTCATATATCTAGATGTGTGTGTGTGTGTGTGTGGGTGGGTGGGTGTGTGTGTGTGTGTGTACTCACCTAGTTGTGTCTGCAGGATCGAGCATTGACTCTTGGATCCCGCCTTTCGAGCATCGGTTGTTTACAGCAATGACTCCTGTCCCATTTCCCTGTCATACCTGGTTTTAAAATTATGAATAGTATTTGCTTCCACAACCTGTTCCTGAAGTGCATTCCATTTTCCCACTACTCTCACGCTAAAAGAAAACTTCCTAACATCTCTGTGACTCATCTGAGTTTCAAGCTTCCATCCATGTCCCCTCGTTCTGTTACTATTCCGTGTGAACATTTCGTCTATGTCCACTCTGAGTATTTTATACGTTACTATCATGTCCCCCCTCTCCCTCCTTCTTTCTAGTGTCGTAAGGCACAGTTCCCTCAGGCGCTCCTCATACCCCATCCCTCGTAGCTCTGGGACGAGTCTCGTTGCAAACCTCTGAACCTTTTCCAGTTTCATTATATTCTTCTTCAGATGGGGATGGGGACTCCATGATGAGGCGGCATACTCTAAGACTGGCCTTACGTAGGCAGTGTAAAGCGCCTTAAATGCCTTCTTACTTAGGTTTCTGAATGATGTTCTAACTTTCGCCAGTGTAGAGTACGCTGCTGTCGTTATCCTATTTATATGTGCCTCAGGAGATAGATTAGGTGTTACGTCCACCCCCAGGTCTCTTTCGCGCGTCGTCACAGGTAGGCTGTTCCCCTTCATTGTGTACTGTCCCTTTGGTCTCCTATCTCCTAGTCTCATTTCCATAACTTTACATTTGCTCGTGTTGAATTCCAGTAGCCATTTCTCTGACCATCTCTGCAACCTGTTCAGGTCCTCTTGGAGGATCCTGCAATCCTCATCTGTCACAACTCTTCTCATCAACTTTGCGTCATCTGCAAATCCGCATCCGGATGTGTGTGTGTGTGTGTGTGTGTGTGTGTGTGTGTGTGTGTGTGTGTGTGTGTGTGTGTGTGTGTGTGTGTGTGTGTGTACCCTCGTGTGATGAGTCCTTATATCCTCGTGTGATGAGTCCTTATATCCTCGTGTGATGAGTCCTTATATCCTCGTGTGATGAGTCCTTATATCCTCATGTGATGAGTCCTTATATCCTCGTGTGATGAGTCCTTATATCCTCGTGTGATGAGTCCTTATATCCTCATGTGATGAGTCCTTATATCGTGTGATGAGTCCTTATATCCTCATGTGATGAGTCCCTCAAGAGTAGTGGTTGGGGCCAGTAGTAAAGATATCCTCCTCAATAATGTGTAGCGTATGATCCCAATTTGCTAGTTACAAGACCTTGATCCAGAGTGCTTGAGGATATCATTAGTGATATCACGACACTAATAAGGTGGATGTTCTCTAAAGGAAATTGGCGCTGACGGCAGTTATTGACATGTATTCAAACTACCACTTGTTCAGAACACGTCCCTGCGATATTGTTAGCTGATTGGTCGACTACTGTGAATTATGTCGTGACGCATCGAACTGCGTCTGATGCGTCTGGAGGTTGGGTTACAGACTTGCGTCACGCAACAGGGGTCAGGGGGCTACCAGCAGGGGACAGGAAGCCACCAGCAGGGGTTAATATATACCAATATAAGAAATATTGCAACAACAGAAAAACCTTCCAAGAGAGAACTAGACAAGTTTATGCTGGTGTTAGTGGATCAGCCAGGCTGTGATGGCCGTGTGCGCCTCGGGGGATATGAAGACCCACTTCACAGCCCAGACAACCACCAGGGGGAGGCTGGCAGCAAGCCAGGCTCCAGGTGGCAGAAAAACTCTGGAAATCGTCAACAGGTATACAAGAATTATAACCGATAAATCGTGGCTGGCACGCACTATGGAACTAAAGTGTGAAGGCTGTAGTGTAGTAATAATCTTGCATCACCGGTAACTTTAATTGGCTTAACTATGCCAATGGCACTCAAGTGGCACTTTCAATGGCACTTACACTCACACAGTGCCACTCAATGGCACTTACACACTCACACAGTGCCACACAATGGCACTTACACTCACAGTGCCACTCAATGGCACTTACACACTCACACAGTGCCACTCAATGGCACTTACACACTCACACAGTGCCACTCAATGGCACTTACACACTCACACAGTGCCACACAATGAGGAGAAACATGGGCACTTCCAATCACAACTGATTATGCTGTTGGGAACACCAGCATAATCACTTTAATGAGGACCTCAGCTTAGTCGTGAGTTACAATCTCAGTGTCACTCATTACACGGCCTTGTAGCAGTGAGTGTCGGCCTTAAGGTTACTCTCAACACCCCGGTCTTAGGACTTGTCAAGTATTTACACATCCACTTACGAAACCTGTACATCCTTATACTCTCATGGTGGCTTTGTTTACATTGTTAATCCAATCCGTCTTTATTCCAAGTCCATTCCATCCAGCGGTCGACCCCACAGACGCATTCATCAATTTTAATATTCTATTCATTCAAAATATGATTTTTTTCAAATATAAATTATTATTATTATATATTAGCGTATTGTGTATATATAGGCATAGGTTAGGTTAGGTGTTTAGGTTCTGTTGGCGATTATTTGTATTTGTAGTACGTGGGTGAAGCATTTACAGCGTTGTGGTTCGAACACAAGTCGTCAGTGAAGCACTTGTTCCTGAAGTGTTCGGACGTCATCAGTTGAGTCGTGTGTAAACCGTTTTTCATACATAAACAGCGGGGTTGGTGGGTGGATGGAATAGACTTTGGGCCCTTTGTTTAGAGGACGGGCTGTATTAGTCAGTTTACGAGCTTCGAAACTTCTCAATCCAAGGGGGAAGTTTCAGAGCTCATAAATTGTATATGTATACAAAAGGGGGGGGGGCCATGACTGTTGAAAGATGCACAGGTTCCGTAAGGCTATGGGTCCCCAGGCCCGCTGGTTCTCGCCCAGTATCCTGACCTGGTTTCAAGTCGAGACGAAGAAACTTTCTCATAACATCGCAGCGGCCAACTTAATAATTTCCGTGAGCCATAATATTGTGTTCAAACTAAAGCATTACGTGTTGTCTCGTGTAAACCTCGTGTAAACCACATGTAAACCTCGTGTAAACCTCGTGTAAACTACATGTAAACGTCATGTAAACCTCATGTAAACCTCATGTAAACCTCATGTAAACCACGTGTAAACTTCATGTAAACCTCGTGTAAACCACGTGTAAACTTCATGTAAACCTCATGTAAACCTCGCGTAGACCACATGCATGCAAACTTCGCATAAACCACATGTAAACTACATGTAAACCTCTTGTTAACTACATGTAAACCTCATGTAAAATTCATGTAAACATTGTGTAAACTACATGTAAACCTCGTGTACACCACGTGTTGTAACCAACTGAGAGAGTTCTTGGAAGAATCAATGGAACACAAATCAACATGCCAGCTCGTATAGTATCTGCAGAGGAGACTTGTTTGTCTCTGGTCGTGATGCTAATAATAACAGAAATTATTTTTAAATAAACAGTTGTTGATAAAGGATAATAGGGAAACCAAAAAGGCATATAAGGATATATTTTTTTTATATAAGATTTACTTGTACGGGATGGATAATGTTGGCGGCGACCACGATGGTGTCTGCCAAGGCGGAGGAAGTCATTAGGAAGACTGGATATCCTGCCTGTGGTGGTGGTGTGTGTGGGGGGGGGGGTGTTCTCCCCTGCCTGTGGTGGGGGAAGGGGTGCTCTCCCCTGCCTGTGGTGGTGGGGGGGAGGGGTGTTCTCCCCTGCCTGTGGTGTGGGAAGGGGGGTGCTCTCCCCTGCCTGTGGTGGTGGGGGGTGTCCTCTCCTGCCTGTGGGGGGGGGGGGGGATGGGGGGTGCTCTCCCCTGCCTGTGGTGGTGGGGATGCTGCCTCCTGCTCTCCCCTGCCTGTGGTGTGGGAAGGGGGGTGCTCTCCCCTGCCTGTGGTGGTGGGGGGGGGTGCTCTCCCCTGCCTGTGGTGGTGGGAGGGGGGGATGCTGCCTCCTGCTGTCCTCTGCCTGTGGTGGGGGGGGGGTGCTCTCCCCTGCCTGTGGTGGTGGGGGGGAGGGGTGCTCTCCCCTGCCTGTGGTGGTGGGAGGGGGGATGCTACCTCCTGCTGTCCTCTGCCTGTGGTGGGGGGGATGCTGCCTCCTCCTGTCCTCTGCCTGTGGTGGTGGGATGCTGCCTTCTGCTCTCCTCTGCCTGTGGTGGGGGGATGCTGGCTCCTGCTGTCCTCTGCCTGTGGTGGGGGGATGCTGGCTCCTGCTCTCCTCTGCCTGTGGTGGGGGATGCTGCCTCCTGCTGTCCTCTGCCTGTGGTGGTGGGATGCTGCCTTCTGCTCTCCTCTGCCTGTGGTGGGGGGGTGCTGGCTCCTGCTGTCCTCTGCCTGTGGTGGGGGATGCTGCCTCCTGCTGTCCTCTGCCTGTGGTGGGGGGATGCTGGCTCCTGCTGTCCTCTGCCTGTGGTGGGGGGATGCTGCCTCCTGTCCTCTGCCTGTGGTGGGGGGATGCTGGCTCCTGCTCTCCTCTGCCTGTGGTGGGGGATGCTGCCTTCTGCTCTCCTCTGCCTGTGGTGGGGGATGCTGGCTCCTCCTGTCCTCTGCCTGTGGTGGGGGGATGCTGCCTCCTGCTGTCCTCTGCCTGTGGTGGGGGGATGCTGGCTCCTGCTGTCCTCTGCCTGTGGTGGGGGATGCTGCCTCCTGTCCTCTGCCTGTGGTGGGGGGATGCTGGCTCCTGCTGTCCTCTGCCTGTGGTGGGGGATGCTGGCTCCTCCTGTCCTCTGCCTGTGGTGGGGGGATGCTGCCTCCTGCTGTCCTCTGCCTGTGGTGGGGGATGCTGGCTCCTGCTGTCCCCTCCCTGTGGTGGGGGGATGCTGCCTCCTGCTCCCCCCTGCCTGTGGTGGGGGGGATGCTGCCTCCTGCTCTCCCCTGCCTGTGGTGGGGGGATGCTGGCTCCTGCTGTCCTCTGCCTGTGGTGGGGGGATGCTGGCTCCTGCTGTCCCCTCCCTGTGGTGGGGGGATGCTGCCTCCTGCTCCCCCCTGCCTGTGGTGGGGGGGATGCTGCCTTCTGCTCTCCCCTGCCTGTGGTGGGGGATGCTGCCTCTATCTCCCCCCCCTGCCTGTGGTGGGGGGATGCTGCCTCCTGTCCTCTGCCTGTGGTGGGGGGATGCTGCCTCCTGCTCTCCCCTGCCTGTGGTGGGGGATGCTGCCTCTATCTCCCCCCCCCCCTGCCTGTGGTGGCGGGATGCTGCCGCCTCCTGTCCTCTGCCTGTGGTGGGGGATGCTGCCTCCATCTCCCCCCTGCCTGTGGTGGGGGGATGCTGCCTCCATCTCCCCCCCCCCCCCCTCTGCCTGTGGTGGGGCAGCAAATTGTGGTGGGGAGCCTTCCCGTGCTAGGGGAGGAGGGTGCTCTCCAGAATCAATGGCCTGCAACACATTTCCTCCGAAATATTCGCTGCTGTAAACAGCAAGAGTGAAATAGACGAGGTGCTGCTGGGGTTTGTGCTCTGCTCTTGGCTCTTTTGTCCTCGTTTAGTTGGGGCTTTATGTATTATATTGAGTAGTTTATTAGTGTGTGTGTGCGCGCGTGTATGTGTTTATAATGTAATATACATATACCTTCACATGTCGTTTTTTAACCTATGATTTGTGGAGTTGATTTCGACTAGGACCAAAGGTGAAACAGAGTTGGAACTTTGTTGTTTAAATTTACGCGTGTGTCGTAGAAACCCGAGTAGTTGCGGGTAGTAGAGGAAGTTAGTGCGTGTGTGTTGGGCGCGTATCGTAACTGAGAGTCGCTGACCGCCTGCGCCAGTATTTACGACCACGGCGTTGGTTGTAACTCCGGCCCCTCGTAGTACCTTCTTCAGGAGTCTCTAGTGCAGTTTGCCTCCGTGTATTTTACAGTAAAATACTTTCATTCTCCTCGTATGCTATCATTCTCCTCCTGCTCCTTGGTGATATTGTTACTGGCGATCACAGCCTCAGACTGCCTTCCCAAGGGTGAGGATCCTTGAGTTGTTTTGGGGATAGTTCATCCTCGGTGTAGAGAATAGTGTTTGGTAACTTGGTGCGCATCAGTGAGGGTCGTATTCTTGAAGAGCTCAAGATCTGAGTGTCCTAGTTTAGGGCCAATATATCAGGAGGATGTCTTAGCACACAAGTAAGAACGGCGTGTCCTTAGCGACTCGAGTTTTCGCTGCGACGGATTTGGCTGTTAATTTGTAAAATGTTAACCACTAGATATTAATTTTCTTCTGTCCTTTGAGGAGAGTGTTGAGTGCTGGGAATATGAATAATAATAATAATACAAATGTTTATTCAGGTGAAAGTACATACATACAAGATGAGTTACAAACATTAAGTTGGATTTCTAGATAGACCTAGTACATACTATGCCTAAAGCCACTAATACGCACAGCGTTTCGGTAAGTCCTAATCCCTCGTCAAGTTGAGGAGGCGAGGAGGGAGCCGTGGCGGCGAGACGTGAGCTGTGTGTTGACACGACAACACGACATTGTTTTCACTGGGACGAAGTTTCCAAGTTGTAAACTGTGGATTATGAACAGTGTACAGCGAGAACTACGACTATCTTGAGATTATCTTGAGATGATTTTGGGGCTTTTAGTTTCCCCGACCAGGCCTCCACCCCCAGGAAGCAGCTCGTGACAGCTGACTAACACCCAGGTACCTATTTTACTGCTAGGTAACAGGGGCATAGGGTGAAAGAAACTCTGCCCATTATTTCTCGCCGGCGCCTGGGATCGAACCCAGGTCCACAGGATCACAAGTCCAGCGTGCTGTCCGCTCGGCCGACCAGCTCCCCAGGAGTGTACTGGTGAACATGGCCGGATGAGTGTGTACTGGGGTTGATGGGGCAGCTGTGGTCCGCCCCCCCCCCCTTCCCAGGTAATGTTCCGTCAGCACAATGGAACAAAGTCAGAGTGCAGTGCCGTGTAGCAGGTTCCCGAAGCTGAACCTTTTTTGTTCGGGCTCTGGTAGCCTGGGGCCCTCGCACGGTGTGTGGTGGGCTGGGGGCCCCCCCCCTCTCGCACGGTGTGTGGTGGGCTGGGGCCCCCCTCTCGCACGGTGTGTGGTGGGCTGGGGGACCCCCCTCTCGCACGGTGTGTGGTGGGCTGGGGGCCCCCTCTCGCACGGTGTGTGGTGGGCTGGGGGCCCCCCCTCTCGCACGGTGTGTGGTGGGCTGGGGCCCCCCTCTCGCACGGTGTGTGGTGGGCTGGGGGCCCCCCCTCTCGCACGGTGTGTGGTGGGCTGGGGCCCCCCCCCTCTCGCACGGTGTGTGGTGGGCTGGGGCCCCCCTCTCGCACGGTGTGTGGTGGGCTGGGGGCCCCTCGCAGGTTGTGGATTCCTGGCCAGTGCTGCATACTCCAATGTTAGTCTAGCAAAAGGTCGTGTAGATTGTCTTGAAAGAGTCCTGATGTGTGTCGAATGGTAACGAATTAGTTGGGCAACATCACCAGGTAACTCCACTGATTAAACATACCTGGTGAGGTGTTTACCTGCAGAGGGTTTCGAGTGGTGTTCTACTCGCCCGGCCAGGCGTGACAATAGCGACTCATTAACCAAAAGACATAAAGACCGAGCAGTCGTGTGCTGGTTCTAGCTCACAGAACCATAGAACTAGTTCATAGAACCATAGAACTACACACAGAGATCACACTAACGTGATGAATCAATTGAACAAATCCACAAGGGCCGTGACGAAGATTCGAACCTACGTCCGAGAGCATCCCAGACACTGCCTTAATCGGAGAGGCTACGGGATCCAGTAAATTCAGTAGAACTTCGGTTTCAACTTTTTTTTTTTTTTTTTTAACCCTGTCGTAGCTCAGTCGATTAAGGCAGTGTCTGGGATGCCCCCGGACGCAGGTTCGAATCCTCGTCACGGCCCTTGTGGATTTGTTCATTTAACCATAGAACTCGTTCATAGAACGTCACATGTGGAAGGAGTCCGTCCCATACCTACACGTAACTTAGACAATTTAACTGACGAAAATACAACATTAAGGGAATCGAACGGCGTGATATAACTTAACAACATTTGATGTGGTGTTGTGATCTAAACCTGTGGCATCGAACTCTGTCAACTACTTGGGGGAGGAAAAGGTAGTCCAGATTAGTTTTTTTTTTTCTTCTCTCAAGTGCTTCTGCATTGATTTTTACGGCTCTTATATTTTCTTAAAGCTGATCCTTCGAGTGATGGTGACTGGTTTTGCCTGAGACACCCCCCCCCCTGCCCAGTGGTCTATCAGGGGGGGATAGACCCCCCTGGTTGACCACTAACTGGGAGGCCCGGTCGGAGACCGAGCCGCGGGGCCTTTGATCCCCGGAAGCTCGGGGTGGCCCCACTGGCCCGGTGTGGGCCCACTGGCCCGGTGTGGGCCCCACTGGCCCGGTGTGGGCCCCACTGGCCCGGTGTGGCCCCACTGGCCCGGGGTGGCCCCACTGGCCCGGGGTGGCCCCACTGGCCCGGGGTGGCCCCACTGGCCCGGTCTGGCCTCACTGGCCCGGTCTGGCCTCACTGGCCCGGTCTGGCCCCACTGGCCCGGTCTGGCCTCACTGGCCCGGTCTGGCCTCACTGGCCCGGTCTGGCCCCACTGGCCCGGTCTGGCCTCACTGGCCCGGTCTGGCCTCACTGGCCCGGGGTGGCGGCAACTGAGCTGGAGCTGAAAAATGACTGCTGGATGGCCACACTATATCCCGACGGCCAAGATATGTACTAGTAACGTTAAATCGACGTAATATCTACGTTAAATCGACGTAATATCTACGTTAAATCGACGTAATATCTACGTTAAATCGACGTAATATCTACGTTAAATCGACGTAAGATCTACGTTAAATCGACGTAAGATCTACGTTAAATCGACGTAAGATCTACGTTAAATCGACGTAAGATCTACGTTAAATCGACGTAAGATCTACGTTATATCAACGTTATAGACGTCGAGTCTTCGTGAACGTTGTCTGCCTGGCCTGGTCGAGGACCGGGCCGCGGGGACGCTAAGCCCCGAAATCTAGACCTCAAGGTCTAGATCTGTCCCGGGGAAAGGGGCGTCTGCCCATGGATAGGTGGTAGCAAGATGGAGAGGCTGGAGGTAGCAAGATGGAGAGGCTGGAGGTAGCAAGATGGAGAGGCTGGAGGTAGCAAGATGGAGAGGCTGGAGGTAGCAAGATGGAGAGGCTGGAGGTAGCAAGATGGAGAGGCTGGAGGTAGCAAGATGGAGAGGCTGGAGGTAGCAAGATGGAGAGGCTGGAGGTAGCAGAGAAGTATGGAAGATGGAGGTAATGTGGGAAGGAGCGTGATGATAAGGGAGTAATACGAGCGTGAGGGGTGATGGAAGGGGGATGGGAGGGGGACGGAAGAGATGGGATAGGCCTCAGGGGCGTGATGGGGCGAGGCGACCTGGGGATCGGGGGGGGGGGGGGTACTGCTGAGGGGGAAGGGAAGGATGGAAAGGTGTTTGTGTGGAAGGGAAGGTGGGAAGGTTTGAGGGAAGGAGGGGGAAGGGACGTGGTTAAGGGAGAAGGGGGGAGGGGGGCGGGAGATACAAGGTGCTTCACCAGTCAGATTTGATTAATGTTAATGGCGCTGATTTGATTTGTTATATGGCGTAGGCTGAGAGGATGGGCTGGGGGGGGGAGGTGACTCTACTGTGTGGGGGGGGACTGTACTGTGTGGGGGGGGGGGAACTGTACTGTGTATGGGGGGGTGACTACTCTACTGTGTATGGGGGGTGACTACTGTACTGTGTATGGGGGTGACTACTGTACTGTGTATGGGGGGTGACTACTGTACTGTGTATGGGGGGTGACTACTGTACTGTGTATGGGGGGTGACTACTGTACTGTGTATGGGGGGTGACTACTCTGCTGTGTATGGGGGGTGACTACTGTACTGTGTATGGGGGTGACTACTGTACTGTGTATGGGGGGTGACTACTGTACTGTGTATGGGGGGTGACTACTGTACTGTGTATGGGGGTGACTACTGTACTGTGTATGGGGGGTGACTACTGTACTGTGTATGGGGGGGTGACTACTGTACTGTGTATGGGGGTGACTACTGTACTGTGTATGGGGGGTGACTACTGTACTGTGTATGGGGGGTGACTACTGTACTGTGTATGGGGGGTGACTACTGTACTGTGTATGGGGGGTGACTACTGTACTGTGTATGGGGGGTGACTACTGTACTGTGTATGGGGGGTGACTACTGTACTGTGTATGGGGGGTGACTACTGTACTGTGTATGGGGGGGTGACTACTGTACTGTGTATGGGGGGTTACTACTGTACTGTGTATGGGGGTGACTACTGTGTGGGGGGGAGGGACTGTACTGTGTGTGTGGGGGGGGGGGGGGGCTGTGGTATAGCAGGGCGCACGTCAACGAGGAGCGGATATCTACGTCAACTGGGAATTGACGTAATGCCAACCGTACGCTGACGCCAAGACCCCCCCACCCCGCCAATACCCCCACCCGACGCCAACTGTGGTGAGGTTGTACAAATTTTGTGGTGGGTGGGGGCGGGGGGTGAGGGAATAGAGAGAGTGGAGAGACACAGGTGAAGGGAAAGTTTCAAATTAGGAAGTATAGTGAGAGTTATGAGACGAGGCGGACTGTCCGCCTAGCTGACACGGTGTGTGGGGGTGTTGGTCTCTCTCGTCAGGGAGCTGTGTGTGTTTGAGAGAGGTTCTTCATGTGTATTTCAACACATATGGATGTCTCTAGATGAATACTGATTACCATTCATACATAATTGCTATACATTATGCTATTTATGTATTTATTTATACATAAATACTGTATGGCAGATGCTTTCACACGTTCTCATGTTCTAGGGACTTTATTATTATTATTATTATTATTATTATTATTATTATATATATTTTTTTTATATTTCAAGCTACACCCTGGTGGCTTGGTGCTGTAGTCTGATATTTGGTGGTTTTGTGTTCAGGATTTTTTTTATTGTTACCGCCGGAGGCTGCTAGTTCATTGTGCACCCCATACCACAGGTAGGTCCTGTGAGCGGTAGCGCAAAAAGCATTACAGAGGGCACAATAATCTAAGATGTGTTCAGGAGTTGCTGGAGTGTCTGGTCATATGGTGGACGCTGCTCTCCTTAGTGCCTGGTCTTGCACGTCTTGTAGTTTTACCTGTATGTTAGTTTTCTTTACGGAGTGTAGTGGTGTTGGAGGATATTTTAGATGCGATATCTTATGATACACTTGTATAAGTGTAGCTGAATGTTTTGTGCTGTAATGTGTGGTAGTACATCTTTGTGGAAACCCTGGCTACGAGGTCGTGTATTTTACTCCTGTGTGCGAGACTTCGAGACATCTCCGAGCACAATATTGCATTTTGATCTTTTCCTCAACATTGATCTACGTTCACATAGCCAGTGTAGAGCTATAACGGTATAGCTCCAACTATGATATATGAACCCGTATTATCTGGTGTGGTATACTTCCTCTTCCATATATTTCACGAGTCTCTGATCAATTACTTTTTTTCGCATATTTTAGCTAGTACTTCGAGAAGGGAAATTGGTGTGTAATTTTCAGTTTGGGTTGGGGATTTTCCAGGCTTGGGGGATTAAATGGATTATGGCATTTTTGAAGTGCGTGGGGGGAATAGTCCAGATGCAAGAGCCGCATTTAATATCAATTGTGTATTGATAGATTACAGTCACTGGTACAATTTTGTTTATCCTGTTATTGCTTAGCGATTTGGTCTTGAAACCTCTAATTGTTTTATACACCTCTGCAGCGGTTGTGTTTCGTAAGGTGGCATTTATTGCGAATGTTGTTAAGGTCTATTGTTTGCGTCGGGAGTAGTGCTGCAGCTCTGTTATGAACTAGAGTTGTAATTTCACTTTAATTGATATGACAAAAGTTCACAATTTTTCAAAGTTTATTCTGATTTTTTCCCCCAGAACTTTCAGAATTCCTGTTGTCGTTCTTTCTCTCCTCGTAGAGTTTATTTCCCGAGACGTGTGTGTGTGTGTGTAGAGGGAGCCGGTCAGCCGAGCGGACAGCACGCTGAACTTGTGGTCCTGTGGTCCTGGGTTCGATTCCAGGCGCCGGCGAGAAACAATGGGCAGAGTTTCTTTCAGCCTATGCCCCTGTTACCTAGCAGTAAAATAGGTACCTGGGTGTTAGTCAGCTGTCACGGGCTGCTTCCTGGGGGTGGAGGCCTGGTCGAGGACCGGGCCGCGGGACACTAAAAAGCCCCGAAATCTCAAGATAACCTCAAGATAGGGTGTTTCCTGGGCTGAGTTTGCCAGCCTGCAAACTCAGCCCAGGAAACAGTGCCGGTATTGTGAAAAGCCGGTACTGTGTTACCAGCACAGTACACAGTCACGTCAATACCTGACCAACGAACGTACCGATTCGTTACTAATTTGGGGGGAGCACGAGTTAATTAGATTTTTTGTGCCTAAATTGGGAAAGCGAATTACTGCTAACGAGCTTTTCAGTCGTTACCAACTAGTGAGAGCCGAATGGAGTCCATTTCAATAGCTTTATTTTTAGTTGTCAGGAGTTCATTGTTTGGACCATTGAGCGTAAACTTCTGACTTCCGTGTCATAAAATGATCGTCCGATGCGTAAGTAATTCCTTTGTGGGGGGGGGGGCGGGGGAGGGAGGAGAGGTGCTGGCAAGTGAGGGGGGGAGCAGGAGGGTGTGGGGGGAGGGGTGGGAGGGGCATGGACAACAAGAGCGCCATGTTGATACAGTAGCAGTGACAATATTATTGATGCATTAATTATACAGTATTGACCAATATACCAGCGTTACCTTTCCCTTCGTTGGTTCCCAGAATCAAGGTTCCCGCGGCCCGCTCTCTTAACCAGGCCTGCTCGTTAGTGGTCTGGGGCCAGATTCACGAAGCAGTTACGCAAGCACTTACGAACCTGGGGCCAGATTCACGAAGCAGTTACGCGAGTACTTGCGAACGTGTACATCTTTCCTCAATCTTTGACGGCTTTGGTTACATTTATTAATCAGTTTACAAGCATGAAAACTTGCCAATCAACTGTTGTTATTGTTATAAACAGCCTCCTGGTGCTTCGGAGCTCATTAACTGTTTAATAATTGTAAACAAAGCCGCCAAAGTTTGAGAAAAGATGCACAGGTTCGTAAGTGTTTGCGTAACTGCTTCGTGAATCTGGCCCCTGGTCAACCAGGTTGTTTGACGCAGCTGCTTGCAGCCGGATGTACGAGTCACAGCCTAGTTGATCAGGTATCCTTTGGAGGTACTTTAATACCGTACTGGTCTGAACACTGTGAGAGGCCGGCCAGTTATGCCTTATGTGAAGCGGGAGAGTGTCGAAGGCCCCTTGTAGCTGATAGTTCTCTCTCATCGTACCTATTGCACTTCCACCCATCAACGGGGCTAGTTTGCACATCCTGCCATGCCTCCAAATCTCACGTGGCGTTTAACTTGAAATAAATCCACGTGAAAATTATTAATTTGTGAAATTCTTAGTCTGTATAATATTCCCACGTGTATATTATTGTGTCTATCCCACCTGCGACTTAGGGAATACAGGTTAACAAGTTTTAAGCGATCTCAATAATATATTTGTTTTATTGAGCGGATTCAGGCAGTAAAGGGAAGGGAAGGGAACTATCAGGGGGAAAGCGCCAAGCCATTACGACTATATAGCACTGGGAAGGGGTCAGGATAAGGATTTGGGATGGGACGGAGGAAAGGAATGGTGCTTTACGCGTTTTCCATGTTGGCAGTTTCTCCAGCTCTGAATGTGACAGTTATTGTGTAACAATATTGCACCCAGAGAGAGCACTAGAGTCTTGAAAAGTATCATTATTGTGGGATATATTGCTCGGAAGGTTCTTGTTATCCAACCTGTCATTTTTCTTGCAGTTGTGACGGCTACTTTATTGTGTTCTCTATATGTACGTCTTTCCGTCATGGTTATTCCCAGATATTTTATATTGTTTTTTTCTTTCTGTAGTCACGTGTAACTATATTACGGATACAGCAGTTTGACATTACTGATGGGGGGGTATTTTTTGTCCAATTATACCTGTATGATACGTGATTGATGAGGTTGTGGGAGTTCTTCTACTCCCCAAGCCCGGCCCGAGGCCAGGCTTGACTTGAGACCAAAATTGACTTGTGAGAGCTTGGTCCACCAGGCTGTTGCTTGGAGCAGCCCGCAGGTATTTTTTATTTAAAAGACTAAGTCGACTCGTAACAATTTTGAGTCTTCTATATGCATTTCCCACCCTAGTGTGGTAGGGAAGGTTAGTGATGTTGCTGTTCAGGCTTATCATCTAAATTGTTCACATGTGTGAACCACAGAGGCTCCAGGGAACTCCAGGTGTAGTGCTTTACTGCAAGGACGCCACTCAATATAGTTAGGTTATCTTGAGATGATTTCGGGGCTTAGTGTCCCCGCGGCCCGGTCCTCGACCAGGCCTCCACCCCCAGGAACCAGCCCGTGACAGCTGACTAACTCCCAGGTACGTATTTACTGCTAGGTAATAGGGGTATCGGGGTGAAAGAAACTCTGCCCATTGTTTCTCGCCGGCGCCTGGGATCGAACCCGGGACCACAGAATCACGCGTCCAGTGCTCTGTCTCTCAGCCACAGGCTAGCCCATTGTTTCATATTAAATAACTTCATGTATTTTAAAATAATAGTTTAATAGTCAGTATACTACTATCTAAAAGGTAAGAACGTACGGATTCGTGACTATTGACTAAGATAGTCACAATAGGCACATGTAAACAGGAGGACGGGTTGAAATAACTCCGGCCGGGGAGTAGAACTCCCAGAACCCCATCAAGCAGGAGGCAGGCCGCACCTTTGGTAACTCCTCCTCCCCTAATGCCTTACCCGCGGGCATAGTACCAACGACTCTAAGATCATGGTAAAGCACTAGTTAACATTCTTAACTGTTTCAAATATGTTGACAAAGATTGCAAGTTAATTTGTTAAATACGTGCTATGAGCCTTGTAATAAGACCTTTTACTATATACAGGCGATTTACGTATGTAGGTTAGCTTAGCATTTTAAAAGCACCGAATCACCATCTGTGGTTGAGTGTTCAATAAACCCTTGAACTATATGTTTAACACATCTCTAACCCTGTCCATGGAGGACAGAAGAAAATGTATATATGCTGGTTAGCATTGTAAATGTGTGGCCACGTCTGTGGTAGAAAATAATAATAATAATAAAAAAAACTATATAGAGGCGCGTGGATAATATCTAGATAATAAGACCTGTACTGATAACTCCGTGATAGGGTTGTTTACACACGGAGAAAGTGGCAAGCCTGTATGATTACATGACATTTGGAAGTGATACGAGGACAAGGAGTTGGGATAACAGGGTGGAGTTCAGCTAGTTCTTTGATTTACTACTCTATAAAAAAATAAATCCAACCTTTTAGCCTTACCAGACAGCTCGTCCTCTTAAGATTTCCCTAACGTCAAGAAAGTGACCTTCTAATCTGCTAGACTAAGCCAGAGGACCCAAAACAGAAAACGGGACAGTCTGTCACTTTCGCCAGCCGCTTCCTTTTTCTAGTATGACCAACTTTGGCCCTAGGTAACGCATACGATGGAAAAGCGACGTTGAAGGTGGACAGGTTGTTCTGAAACGAACGGATGAAAGCAACCCATCTGACCTGTCGAGTCCGATGCATAGAAAACGTAGATATTTGTGAGCTGTTACTTAATAGGCTACATTTATAACGCTGGATGCGATAACGTAGACACCCCGGATTACGTTAGGGAGCCGGTCGGCCGAGCGGACAGCACACTGGACTTGTGATCCTGTGGTCCCGGGTTCGATTCCGGGCGCCGGCGAGAAACAATGGGCAGAGTTTCTTTCACCCTATGCCCCTGTTACCTAGCAGTAAAATAGGTACCTGGGTGTTAGCCAGCTGTCACGGGCTGCTTCCTGGGGGTGGAGGCCTGGTCGAGGACCGGGCCGCGGGGACACTAAAGCCCCGAAATCATCTCAAGATAACCCCCTACTTATTGTTCTGCTGTTATTGACGTGTTGTTATTAATAACAAAAGCTTTAATAATGGCACATCTGTAGTTACTGCACGACTGTTGCTAGTAAAGTTTCAGGCTCCGTGGTGCAGTGGTAAGACACTCGCCTGGCGTTCCGCGAGCGCTTTGTCATGGGTTCGTATCCTGGCCGGGGAGGATTTACTGGGCGCAAATCCTTAACTGTAGCCTCTGTTTAACTCAACAGTAAAATGTGTACTTGGTTGTAACAACGATTCCTCGCGGCGGGGATCGTACTCCAGGGACCTGCCCGTAACGCTACGCGTACTAGTGGCTCTACAAGAATGTAACAACTCTTGTATATATCTAAAAAAAAAAAATAATTATTATTAACTAGAGATTAATGTTAATATGGGTAATACTCATAATACATATATACGCGGTCGCCAGGTACCAGATTCACGAAGCAGTTACGCAAGCACTTTACGAACCTGTACATCTCTCCTCAATCTTTGACGACTTTGTTTACAATTATTAAACAGTTAATGAGCTCCGAAGCACCAGGAGGCTGTTTATAACAATAACAACAGTTGATTGGCAAGTTTTCACGCTGGTAAACTGTTTAATAAATGTAACCAAAGCCGTCAAAGATCGAGGAAAGATGTATACACGTTCGTAAGTGCTTGCGTAACTGCTTCGTGAATCTGGCCCCAGGTTCGTAAGTGTTTGCGTAACTGCTTCGTGAATCTGGCCCTAGTGATCGAACCCTGAGCAGTTTATCAACATTTACATATAGGTAATTAACTATTATGTACTCCCTGTAGCCTACGTCACTCTCTTGATTAATGTATTTTCTGAAGGGTTTTGATTAAATATTCATTGATGGTAATATGGCATTTGCTAAATAATTAATTTAATTAATAATTAACTTTTTTTATGAGCGTAATGTAGTTCACGCCTATTTGAATAATGTAATATACGCTAAGGCTGAGTGGAAATTAATTTGCCAATGGCTTCGTGAATATAATATAAGTTTTAGCTGCGCGCTTGTTTGTGAAGAACAGAAGAGTGCGCCGTGTGAAGAACACACGGCGCACATCGTAGGCCTACCTCAATCTGGGGCCAGATTCACGAAGCAGTTACGCAAGCATTTACGAACCTGGGGCCAGATTCACGAAGCAGTTACGCAAGCACTTACGAACGTGTACATCTTTCCTCAATCTTTGACGGCTTTGGTTACATTTATTAAACAGTTTACAAGCATGAAAACTTGTATACCTGGAGATACCGGGTATGTATACCCGCCTGTGCTGGCGTACCGTGCCGTAAGACTGACGCGGATGCTGTCATCTTACCTGGAGGTTGCCATAAACTGGTTCTCAGGATCTGTGACGTGACACAACCCCCATAAAGTAGCCGTCACAACTGCAAGAAAAATGACAGGTTGGATAACAAGAACTTTTCACACTAGAGATGCTATACCGATGATACTTTTCAAAACGCTTGTGCTCTCTAGAGTGGAGTACTGCTGCACAATGACAGCCCCTTTCAAAGCTGGAGAAATTGCTGACCTGGAGAGCGTGCAGAGATCCTTTACTGCTAGAATCCACTCAGTAAAACATCTAAATTACTGGGACCGACTAAAGAGCCTAAATCTGTACTCCCTTGAGCGCAGGCGGGAGAGATACATAATAATTTACACGTGGAAAATAATTGAGTGGCTGGTCCCAAAACTGCACACAGAAATAACATCACATGAGACCAGAAGACATGGCAGGATGTGCAGAATACCCCCGTTGAAAAGCAGAGGTGCAACAGGTACTCAGAGAGAGAACTCTATCAACATCAGGGGCCCGAGACTGTTCAACACGCTTCCACTACACATAAGGGGCATAACTGGCCGACCCCTCACAGTGTTCAAGAGAGAACTATCAACATCAGAGGCCCGAGACTGTTCAACACGCTTCCACTACACATAAGAGACATAACTGGCCGACCCCTCACAGTGTTCAAGAGAGAACTATCAACATCAGAGGCCCGAGACTGTTCAACACGCTTCCACTACACATAAGGGGCATAACTGGCCGACCCCTCACAGTGTTCAAGAGAGAACTATCAACATCAGAGGCCCGAGACTGTTCAACACGCTTCCACTACACTTAAGGGGCATAACTGGCGACCCCTCAGAGTGTTCAAGAGAGAACTGGATAAGCACCTCCAAAGGATACCTGATCAACCAGGCTGTGACTCATACGTCAGGCTGCGAGCAGCCGCGTCTAACAGCCTGGTTGATCAGTCCAGCAACCAGGAGGCCTGGTCGACGACCGGGCCGCGGGGACGCTAAGCCCCGGAAGCACCTCAAGGTAACCCTGTTTGCAACCCCCCTCTCTCTGTCCCCCCTTTCTGTCCCTTCTCCTCTCTATCCCTCCCCCTCTCTGTCCCCCCCCTCTCTGTCCCCCACCCCCTCTCTGTCCCCCCTCTCTGTCCCTCCCTCTCTGTCCCTCCCTCTCTGTCCCTCCCTCTCTATCCCTCCCTCTCTATCCCTCCCCCTCTCTGTCCCCCCTCTCTGTCCCCCCCTCTCTGTCCCCCCCTCTCTGTCCCCCCCTCTCTGTCCCCCCCTCTCTGTCCCCCCCTCTCTGTCCCCCCCTCTCTGTCCCCCCCTCTCTGTCCCCCCCTCTCTGCCCCCCCTCTCTGTCCCCCCCTCTCTGTCCCCCCCCTCTCTGTCCCCCCTCTCTGTCCCCCCTCTCTGTCCCCCCCCTCTGCCTCCCCCCTCTGTCCCCCCCCTCTGCCCCCCCCCCTCTTTCCCCCCCCTCTGTCCCCCTTCCTCTCTGTCCCCCCCCCTCTCTGTCCCCACCTCACTCGCTGCCCCAGTACCCCCCCATGAACGCCCTGTGAGGAAAATTAACTGCTGTGTAAAACTGTATTTTGAGAAACGGTTTATTGCTCTGGTCCAATTGTGAGAGGCCACTAGCGACACGAGGGGCCTGACAGCTGAGTGGACAGTGCTTCGGATTCGTAGTCCTGAGGTTCCGAGTTCCATCCCCCGGGGGAGGCGGAAACAAATGGCCGGAGTTTCTGTCACCTTGATGCGTCTGTTACCTAGCAGTAAATAGGTATCTGGGAGTTAGACAGCTGCTACGGGCTGCTTCCTGGGGGTGTGTAACAAACAGGAGGCCTGGTCGAGGACCGGGCCGCTGGGACGCTAAGCCCCGAAAACATCTCAAGATAACACATGGCAAAGGCACCTGGCAAGGACGCGTGGCAATATAAATGCGCATTAGTGACACTATGTAAAAGACACATCAAACACTTTATGTAGGGCATACGTAAATCTGTGTATCTATGTATTTACGTATGTAGGTTAGCTTAGCATTTTAAAAGCACCGAATCACCTTCTGTGGTTGATTGTTCAATAAACCCCTGAACTATATGTTTAACACTTCTCTAACCCTGTCCATGGAGGACAGAAGAAAATGTATATATGCTGGTTAGCATTGTAAATGTGTGGCCACGTTTGTGGTAGAAAATAATAATTAACAAAAAAAGAAGGTCCTCCAGCCTCCAGCATTACGGTCAAGCGTCCTCTACGGAAGGTGATGTGACATGACCGAAGAGGAAAAATGATGAGGGGAATTGGCGAGGGGATGATGACCTCCGAGCGCTCTCATGATGACCTCCGAGCGCTCTCGTCAGGAAGGGTTAAGCGCCCGTCTGGGACGCAATATCCCTGGACGATCAATACATGTTAATGGTTTAATGGCATGTTTATTTCTGCCCCCTTGAAGCCTCCATTACTATCCCTCCTTCACATCCTACCTGGATGTAAATCGACTTGTCAATCGTGTACTGGGGAAGACTATTTCAAGTCATGCCTTGAGGTGAACTGTGCTCTCAACTGCCAGCAAGAGGCGGTTATAACTTTATATTCCTTGTTTTACTTCCAGGGTTATATGTTACAGAAATAGTTAAGGTAGTGATACTGTATCAGAAGATGAGGTAGAGAGAAATAATGATCATTAAGAGGTGTTGTATCTGATAGGCCTACACCTGTGAGAGGTGAGGGAGCTGATAGGCCTACATCTGTGAGGGAGCTGATAGGCCTACACATGTGAGAGGTGAGGGAGCTGATAGGCCTACACCTGTGAGAGGTGAGGGGGGCTGATAGGCCTACACCTGTGAGAGGTGAGGGGGGCTGATAGGCCTACACCTGTGAGAGGTGAGGGAGCTGATAGGCCTACACATGAGAGGTGAGGGAGCTGATAGGCCTACACCTGTGAGAGGTGAGGGGGGCTGATAGGCCTACACCTGTGAGAGGTGAGGGGGCTGATAGGCCTACACATGAGAGGTGAGGGGGGGCTGATAGGCCTACACATGTGAGAGGTGAGGGGGCTGATAGGCCTACACATGTGAGAGGTGAGGGGGCTGATAGGCCTACACCTGTGAGAGATGAGGGGGCTGATAGGCCTACACCTGTGAGAGGTGAGGGGGGCTGATAGGCCTACACCTGTGAGAGGTGAGGGGGGCTGATAGGCCTACACCTGTGAGAGGTGAGGGGGGCTGATAGGCCTACACCTGTGAGAGGTGAGGGGGGCTGATAGGCCTACACCTGTGAGAGGTGAGGGGGCTGATAGGCCTACACATGAGAGGTGAGGGGGGCTGATAGGCCTACACATGAGATGAGGGGGCTGATAGGCCTACACCTGTGAGATGAGGGGGCTGATAGGCCTACACCTGTGAGAGGTGAGGGGGCTGATAGGCCTACACCTGTGAGAGGTGAGGGGGCTGATAGGCCTACACCTGTGAGAGGTGAGGGGCTGATAGGCCTACACATGAGAGGTGAGGGGGCTGATAGGCCTACACCTGTGAGAGGTGAGGGGGGCTGATAGGTCTACACATGTGAGAGGTGAGGGGGCTGATAGGTTTACACATGTGAGAGGTGAGGGGGCTGATAGGCCTACACCTGTGAGAGATGAGGGGGCTGATAGGCCTACACCTGTGAGAGGTGAGGGGGCTGATAGGCCTACACCTGTGAGGTGAGGGGGCTGATAGGCCTACACATGAGAGGTGAGGGGGGGCTGATAGGCCTACACATGAGATGAGGGGGCTGATAGACCTACACCTGTGAGATGAGGGGGCTGTTAGGCCTACACCTGAGAAGTGAGGGGGCTGATAGGCCTACACCTGTGAGAGGTGAGGGGGCTGATAGGCCTACACATGAGAGGTGAGGGGGGCTGATAGGCCTACACATGAGATGAGGGGGCTGATAGGCCTACACATGAGAGGTGAGGGGGCTGATAGGCCTCCACCTGTGAGAGATGATGGGGGCTGATAGGCCTACACATGAGAGGTGAGGGGGCTGATAGGCCTACACATGTGAGAGGTGAGGGGGCTGATAGGCCTACACATGCACATGTGAGAGGTGAGGGGGGCTGATAGGCCTACACATGAGAGGCGGTCAGCTGCTGTGTATTCATCCCGTCTTCGTGGGACAGAAATTAGAGCTGACAGAGGGATTTGGGCGACGCGCAAGTTTGCTAATTACAAACGCCAGTTGGTTGGGAAGTAGTGTAGGTCGGTAGAGTGTAGCAGGTAGGTCTGGAGCCAGGCCCAGATGCGCACTGCTGCACCTACTTTGAGGTTACCTTGAGGTGCTTCCGGGGCTTAGTGTCCCCGCGGCCCGGTCCTCGACCAGGCCTCCACCCCCAGGAAGCAGCCCGTGACAGCTGACTTACACCCAGGTACCTATTTTACTGCTAGGTAACAGGGGCATAGGATGAAAGAAACTCTGCCCATTGTTTCTCGCCGGCGCCTGGGATCGAACCCAGGACCACATAACCCAGGAGATGTGTTAAGATGTGTTACAATATTTCATCAAATAAGCTGGCGAGTGTGATGGAGTTCAGCTCCTGGTCCCCCCTCTTATATACTCGATCAGTTGTGTATTGTGAGATAGATAATTGGATCCTCGCTATACACCGAGGATTTAGCTGTGTAGGCCTACACCTCCAGGGGGGGAGGGGGGAACTGTCAGCTGTTCCCCCCCCCCCTCTCCTTCCCCCAGTTAGTTTAACTTGCTTCAAGACCTTTGATTGTGAGGTGAGGGTGGTGGTGGTGGTTTAAGATTCGCCACTCGGAAAAACATGCTCCAAGCAGCACGGGCTATGGTGAGCCCGTAGTGGACTTGAGGGTTTGGGTGTGTCCTAATTTGTATGTTGTGTAGGGCCGGTCTGCCGTACGGCTTTCAGTTTCTTGTGTGGTGACTCTGATGAGGAATTAAGTGTTGATATAAGTCGAGGAATTAAATTATCCATGAACATATATAATAAATTAATAATATCGTTGTCATTTTTAATTATCTTTAATTCTGATCTCCACCTAAGATCTTAAGATTTATACTTCACACGGTTGTAGTTTGTTAGTTAATATTGATTTTAATAACTGCTGAATATTGATTTTAATAACTGCTGAATTTTGATTTTAATAACTGCTGAACAGAGACGAGTTCCATCCCTTGTCTGGTAAACTAATGAATGGATGGTGGCAGCTCTACCTTTATCTATTATAACTTCTTTTCTAACTCCTTCTACTCCTATCCCTCTGTTCCTCTTACTAAGTCTACCCTTCATCCTATCTTCTCTCTCTCTCTCTCCTCTACACTTTTACTTTCACCTACACGCCTCTATGCTCCCTCTTTATCATTCTCTCTCCATTTTCTTATTCGTTGTAATGTGTTTAGCGTGAGTGTTACAGTTGTTAAGAGATGTGTTAAACTGTTGTTACAATACGTAAGAGATGCGTTAAGTTTGTGTGTTGCAATATAAATGTGTTAAGGTGGAGATTACTGTTGTCTAATGTGCTGCTGCCACGTATTGTGTGTTGTGATTAGTTATAAGCAACCCATCCTCCGAATTGACAGTACGAATTCATACTAAATGTAATAAGTACACTTTCTTACTGTAATAAACTGTGCATAATTGCACTTATGAGGCTGTTACATTTACCCAACTCCCTCCCCCGATTTAATTCTCCTCGTTTTCTGTCAAGACACGCAGAATTTTAGGATGAAGTTTTCAATTTCAATTTGCAATACACGAGTTTTAAATATCAGGAATTTCTTTTTCAGGTTTATTAAACAATAGAGATTTTATACAAAATTTTAAAATATCCTGAGTTACTTTACAATTTATTGATATATTTTAGTTTTGTTTTATTAGTTTTATAAAACTGTAATGTCAATATAGCTATAGGTTAAGTACTAATTGTAATTAAGAAGCAATAAAATTATTATCTTCAAAAACTAAGACGGTTAGGTGAGGTTGTGGTTTTCTATTCAGTTTTTCAGGTAAACTCAAATATTCACAATATATTTGACAGTACGATTTAATACTAAGTGAAAATAAGTACAATTCCTAACTGCTATGAATAGTACATAATTGCACTTATTTGTCTTCTTACATTTACCACCCCATTTTTGGAGGACGGGCTGGTCTAATATGCAGCCGGTGAGTCACAATAACGTGGCTGAAAATATGATACCCAAACCAAACATCAGAAGACAGTCGACTTGATAATGGTCCAGGATGGACCGAAGCATCGTCGTGTGTGGTTTGGTTATCTTGTTATAACCACGACCGGTGAGGGTGGATAGGCCCCCCCCCCTACCTCCCCATCTCTCCTCCCCCCCCCCCCCCACCCTTCATTCATGCGATGACAGGAATAAGATGCAGGAGAGAATAGATAGGTGATATCTGCATGATACCTGGTTGATGGGGTTCTGGGAGTTCTTCTACTCCCCAAGCCCGGCCCGAGGCCAGGCTTGACTTGTGAGAGTTTGGTCCACCAGGCTGTTGCTTGGAGCGGCCCGTAGGCCCACATACCCTCCACAGCCCGGTTGGTCCGGCACTTAATGAAGAAAACTATCTAGTTTTCTCTTGAAGATGTCCACGGTTGTTCCGGCAATATTTCTTATGCTCGCTGGGAGGGTGTTGAACAACCGCGGACCTCTGATGTTTATACGGTGTTCTCTGATTGTGCCTATGCACTCCATTGGATGGGAGGAAGGACCTCCCATCCCATAAGGGTCCCCCATTCATATGATGACTGGATTAGGCAGTGGATAGATCATGTTGATTAGAGGGAACCCCCCCCCCCATGAGGGAGGATGTTGAGTGGAAGCACTCCTATCCTCCCCCCATCCCTTCCTCCTCCCCATGACGATAACTTTAGTCGGGTTGGGGATCATGGGAACATCCCCCTCCCCTCCTACCCCATGATCAGTAGAGAGAGTACCAGACAGCGGATATTGGAAGGGCCGGATCATCTCGGCTCCACTCCACTTTGGCCTCCGCTGGTGGATTGTTGGATATTCTCTATCCTTCTGTCCGTCACCCCTTTCCTGTACTGTACTTGTTTCTGTCTCTTGCCTGTTACCCCCTTCTCTTCCGCTCCCCATCCTTCGTCATGCCATTTCTACTCTTCCCCAGTTCCTCCTTTCTCTCCCTCCCTTTCCCACTTTATTCCTTTTCACCATCTCCTCCTTTCTCCACCCCCATCCCTTAACCCCCGGGTGTGGTACCCCGGATAGTTCCTTTACCTGTCCTCACCTACCACTCACCTGCCAGACAATCCAGGGGCTCCATCAACTCCTGAACACACAACCTCAGACTCCAGCACCAAGCCACCAGGGTGTGGAACACCGTGGAAGTGTTCCACTCGGTACTAAAAAGTCCAAGATGGGACGCCCCGCTTCCACAGCTGGGGGCCCAAGAGCCTCGATCTACTTGATGGAGACCCAGCTCCACAGTACATAATTCCTAGATGAAATACTGATTAGAAACCCCTCCATCCCGTTTTTATAGAAAAAAAGGTAAAAAATAAAATAGATAATAATAATACAATAAAGACCCTTAAACAGAACATCAACACGTATGTGAAAGCTTGTGAGTGTGTACATGTGAATGCTACTCAGTATTCATCTATAGATATCTATACATGCTGAAATACACGTGCAGAACCTCACACACACAGACAGCTCCCCGACAAGAGAGAGCAACACCCACACACACACACACACACACACACACACACACACACACACACACACACACACACACACACACACACACACACACACACACACACACACTGTCAGCAAGGCGGACAGCCCGCTGCCTCTCATAACTCTCACTTTACTTTCCCATTTCTAGACTTTTCCGTTCTCCTGTGCCTCTCCATCCTCTCCCCTCCCCCCCCCCTCCAAAAAAACTACCATTCTGCTGCAAACCTCGCTTCCTCCCTCCCTAACCCCCTTACCCCTCCGTTACCCCATCTGTCCACCTACCTAACCCTCCCTACCCACACTTACATCACCCCCAATATCAACGTATTTAGAAAGACACTGGAGATCTGGAAAGGGAATGAGAGAGAGAGAGTGTGTGTGTGTGTGTGTGTGTGTGTGTGTGTGTGTGTGTGTGTGTGTGTGTGTGTGTGTGTGTGTGTGTGTGTGAGTGAGTGAGTGTGTGAGAGTGAGTGTGTGAGAGAGTGAGAGAGTGTGAGTGGGGGGGGGGGGGGTAGTAGAGGAAGTAAGTGAAATAGAAAAAAAAGGGTAATTGCTTCAAGTGCTACTTAGCAAGCCAGCAGAGACAGTGTGCATGTATTAGAATACATTTCACTGGTATATGAGCTTATGAGTGTGTCGGCTGCTGCAGTACGGGCGCAGAGTCATGAGTGTAAAATGGGCACATGTGCTCCAGCTATCCAGCACTTCCAATTACTCTCAAATTCAATTTGAAGGAGCCACTTGGCAACTTGACCGATTTTAATCAGCAGGAGAGATTTGGCCCCAACTTTTTACATTAAATATGTTGCAGGCTGCAACTATCTTGAAATTCATTAAAAGTGGTTAGTGGTGTGAATGAGGACAAGTGTTGCAAAACGCTTCGAGTTGCAAGGCTGTGTTGTGCGTGCGCAGGGACTAGCAGATAGGGAGGGGGGGGGAGGAGTATCTATCAACCCCCTTCTCCCCATCCCTTCTCTATCCCCCTCCGCAAGCGCGCATATGAAGAACGACTGAAAGAACTAGACCCGACATCAAGAGAAGAGAGGGGAGACACACTACAAAGTTGTACAAAATATCTACGGCGGATGAGGAAGTGGAATAGAGGGGGATGATGATCAAAACGAATGGCAACAGAAGGAGAGGACATAGATGGAAGCGTGATAATCCCATGAGTCAGAGATGTTAGAAAGATTTCTTTTGGCGTAATAAGGGGAAATGTAGCGAGTTGAATGAGCAAGTCGTAGATGCAAATTTTCACTTCAAATTTTGTTTGTAGGTATGATAGAGGAATAAAGCAGGAGTCATTGCTATAGATAGGTTAGAAAGACGGTGTCCAAAAGCTAAAAGCTCTTTCCTGTAGGCACAAATAAATGAGTGTAATTAGGTGAGTACGTACGTACACACACACACACACACGACAGAGAAGGCTGGGCAGACTGCATATTTCTTGACTGCCAAAAGGCCTTTGATACAGTACCGCACATGAGACTGCTATACAAACTTGAGAGGCAGGCAGGAGTAAGCGGAAAGGCCCTAGTATGGGTGAAGAACTACCTAACAGGAAGGAGCCAGAGGGTAATGGTAAGGGGCGAGAAGTCGGACTGGCGAACAGTAACAAGTGGAGTACCTCAAGGATCGGTGCTGGGACCAATCCTCTTTCTAATTTACGTAAATGATATGTTTACAGGAGTGGAATCATACATGTCAATGTTTGCAGATGACGCAAAATTAATGAGAAGAGTTGTGACAGACGAGGATTGTAGGATCCTCCAAGAGGACTTAAACAGGCTGCAGAGATGGTCAGGGAAATGGCTACTGGAGTTTAACACCAGTAAATGTAAAGTTATGGAAATGGGATCAGGTGACAGGAGACCAAAGGGACAGTACACAATGAAGGGGAACAGCCTACCTGTAACGATTCGAGAAAGAGACCTGGGAGTGGATGTGACACCTAATCTAACTCCTGAGGCACATATAAATAGGATAACGACAGCAGCGTACTCTACACTGGCGAAAATTAGAACTTCATTCAGAAACCTAAATGAGGAAGCTTTTAGGGCGCTTTACACTGCCTACGTGAGACCCGTCTTAGAGTATGCCGCGCCATCATGGAGCCCCCACCTGAAGAAACACATAAAGAAACTGGAGAAGGTTCAGAGGTTTGCGACGAGGCTTGTCCCAGAGCTACGAGGGATGGGATATGAAGAGCGGCTGAAGGAACTGAACCTTACGACACTAGAGAAAAGAAGGGAGAGAGGAGATATGATAGGGACATATAAAATACTCAGGGGAATTGACAAAGTGGAAATAGATGAAATGTTCACACGTAATAATAATAGAACGAGGGGACATGGGTGGAAACTGGAAACTCAGATGAGTCACAGAGATGTTAGGAAGTTTTCTTTTAGCGTGAGAGTAGTAGAAAAATGGAATGCACTTGGGGAACAGGTTGTGGAAGCAAATACTATTCATACTTTTAAAACTAGGTATGATAGGGAAATGGGACAGGAGTCATTGCTGTAAACAACCGATAGCTAGAAAGGCGGGATCCAAGAGTCAATGCTCGATCCTGCAAGCACATATAGGTGAGTACATATAGGTGAGTGCACACACACACACACACACACACACACACACACACACACACACACACACACACACACACACACACACACACACACACACATATTAAAACACAAATACTATTCAAAATTTTAAAACTAGGTATGATAGGGAAATAGGACCATAGTCATTGCTGTAAACAACCGATGCTCGAAAGGCGGGATCGAAGAGTCAATGCTCGATCTTGCAGACACAAATAGGTGAGTACAAATAGGTGAGTACGCGCACGCATACTCACTCACTCACTCACACTGCTGGAGACATCTGACATGGCTGAAAAAATTTCTGACAGACAGATGAGGGCGGTAATCAGAGACGGTAATCAGAGACGGGCGGTAATCATCTGTCTGGAGGAGTGCCACCAGCGGAGTGCCACAGGGCTCAGTTCCTGCACCAGTCATGTTAATCGTCTACATAAACCATCTACCAGAAGGAATATAGAATTATATAAACATGTTTGCTGATGATATTAATTAATCTAGGTAAAATATGTGCTTTGGAGCGACATGTGGCAAGTGGAATTCAGTATGAATAAATGCCATGTTATGGAATGTGGAATCTGAGAAAATCGACCACAGAACTTAAAAAAGAATTTAACACACACAGAGAACATTGTGAGAGGAGCATATGCGTCGCTTTCCAACTTCAGACTTGCTTTTAATTAATAAATTAATTACATGGATGGTGAAATACTCAAGAAACTGCTCATGACTTTTGTGAGAATAGGAATATGCTATTCTTTGGAATATTTCAATTCTGTGAGATTTGGAATATGCAGCAGCTGTATGGTGTCCATATCTCATGAAGTCTCATGAAGCTCGTATATAAAACTGGAAAAGGTGGAAAGGCATGCTACAAAATGGCTTCCGGAACTTGAGGCATTAAGCATGCCAAAACTAGAAGATTAGAATTAAATGAGTAATTAGGTGGTGGAGCCGGTCGGCTGAGTGGGAGCCGGTCGGCCGAGCGGACAGCACGCTGGGCTTGTGATCCTGTGGTCCTGGGTTCGATCCCAGGCGCCGGCGAGAAACAATGGGCAGAGTTTCTTTCACCCTATGCCCCTGTTACCTAGCAGTGAAATAGGTACCTGGGTGTTAGTCAGCTGTCACGGGCTGCTTCCTGGGGGTGGAGGCCTGGTCAATGACCGGGCCGCGGGGACACTAAAAAGACCCGAAATCATCTGAAGATAACCTCAAGATAGAAGAAAAAAAGAGGCGATATGATCACCACTTACAAAATACTAACATAAATCGACCAAATTGAGAAAGAGGAATTGTTGAAACCGACAACTTGAAGAACAAGAGAACACAGATTCAAGGTAAGGAAACAAAGGTGCCAACAAATATATTAGAAAGTTTTCTTTTGCAATAAGAGTAACAGACGGTTGGAACAAGCTAAGTGAGGTGGTGGTGGAGGTTACCTTGAGGTTACCTTGAGGTGCTTCCGGGGCTTAGTGTCCCCGCGGCCCGGTCGTCGACCAGGCCTCCTGGTTGCTGGACTGATCAACCAGGCTGTTAGACGCGGCTGCTCGCAGCCTGACGTATGAGTCACAGCCTGGTTGATCAGGTATCCTTTGGAGGATACCCTTTGGTGGAGGATATCCTTTGGTGGAGGCCAAAACGGTCAGGTAGTTTCAAAGCGATGACAAAGAGTGCTGGGAAGACGGGACACCACGAGCGTAGCTCTCATCCCGTAACTACACTTAGATAATTACACACACGTTATATCCTGGCGAGGATGATATCACTAACGACTTAATCGGTACTGTAATTGCTTTGTTTATACCAGAAACTTGCCAGTTGGGAAACTTGGAGCAGCGTGAAGCCAGTTTTATCAGCCTCGTGTCTCAACTTGCAGAGTACCTTCTACTCCACTCATTTTATCTTATTAATTGTCATATGTCTACCTTGTGTTGGTTTCGGGGATCAATGTCCCCGACTATATAGCACTTGGAGAAGGATAACGACCTGGGATGGGACAGGAGGGGGGGGGGTAGGAATGGTGCCCAACCACTTTGGGACGGTCGGGGATTGAACGCCGACCTGCATGAAGCGAGACCGTCCCGAGGGAGAGACCCAGGCAGCAGTGCTTCCCGGTGGGATGGGACCACACTCTGTTACTCTCTTCATTTTCCACTGAAAACATCATTACAAATAATCCCCCCCCCCCCCCCCCGAGGTCAAATATAATGCCTCAAGCTTTACTTTTATCTCCCCCCCCCCTAAGGGGTCGGAGGAGATGCCTGGAGCCTCCAAGACTTACAAGCGGTAAGTAAGTAAGCAGGAGAGAGACCTTCCACACCCCATAATGTAATATTAGTGTGAAATAAGTGGTATTTTACAGTAGGGGGGGAGGGGAGGGGAGGGGAGGGGGGGAGTCAATAAAACTGGCTGAGTCACACCGTCGACTTTTATTACTCTCGCCCACCACCACCTTATTTCGTCTGATTTTTATTATAAAATAAAATAAGTACCTTTTTTTTCTTTTTAGGTGCTTAGGCTTGGTGCTTTCTCCTAACGATTACCCTATCTACGCTAATGGGGAAATTATCAGGTGGTTAGGTCAAGAGAGGTGTGAGGGCTTGTGTGTTGTATATTTTTATAAGATGCTTATCTTAACATACTAAGAAGGTTAGGTGAGGTCGGTGTTTTCTATGAAGCTTTTCAAGGTAAACTAAAATATTCACAATCAATTAGTATGTCGCATATGCACTTATTAAATAAGCCAATATTGACTGTAAGCAAGTGCGAGAACGGGTTGCAAATTTAGCTGACAATTGATGTCCTGAGATCAGGCAAGTAAGTGGAAGTCGGAAGAGGATCAGGGGAATATAGCATGTTTCTCCCACGTGGATATATTCTATATTTACAGGTGGGAAGTGTAAGCACAGAGGACTCGGAGGGACATGATGGGGGTCCGAGAGCTAGAGCTACGGCTTGTAGGCACAAATAGGCAAGATCACCAACATACACACAAGGCCAAGTGTGAGTCAATCAGGGGAGGGTATACCTGTGTGTCGTGGAGGGAGGGTACACCTGTGTAGTGTGTCGTAGAGGGAGGGTACACCTGTGTAGTGTGTCGTGGAGGGAGGGGTACACCTGTGTGTCGTGGAGGGAGGGTACACCTGTGTGTCGTGGAGGGAGGGTATACCTGTGTAGTGTGTCGTGGAGGGAGGGTATACCTGTGTAGTGTGTCGTGGAGGGAAGGTACACCTGTGTGTCGTGGAGGGAGGGTACACCTGTGTAGTGTGTCGTGGAGGGAGGGTACACCTGTGTAGTGTGTCGTGGAGGAAGGGAAGGTACACAGGAACACTTTGTGCATGTTTTGCACCGTGAAAATACTGCCAAACTTGCAATGTAATGTTGCCATGTAGAGAGAAGGTCGGTGAGCGGCCCCAGGCAGAGTATTGACTGGTGATAAAGTTTCTTCATCTCCCTAAGCACTTGAACTGGACGGTAAAGCGACGGGGCCTCGCTTCATACAGGTCGGCGTTCAACCCCCGACCGTCCAAGTGGTGGGGGGCACCATTCCTTCCCCCGTCCTATCCCAAATGCTTATCCTGAGCCTTTCAAGTGCTATATAGTCGTAATATTGACCTGTCCAAGACACAATTGTCTCCGTTTATCCTCTGTTGTCCTTTCTCTTATACTTGACGACGGATCCAGTAATGACCAGGGCCTCGTCATGGTGGATAGCGCGCAGGACTCGTAATTCTGTGGCGCGGGTTCGATTCCCGCACGAGGCAGAAACAAATGGGCAAAGTTTCTTCATCCTGAATGCCCCTGTTACCTAGCAGTAAATAGGTACCCGGGAGTTAGTCAGCTGTCACGGGCTGCTTCCTGGGGGTGGAGGCCTGGTCGAGGACCGGGCCGCGGGGTCACTAAAGCCCCGAAATCATCTCAAGATAACCTCAAGATAACCAAAATGCTTGTTGCAACAGTGTTGTGTTACTCAAGACGGCGGAGACGTTCCTTCTTCTTCTTGGGAGGGTTTATGGCGGGGCGGTCGTGTCGGGGCGGAGTGGCAGCGGGTCGTCACAGTGCCTGGAGACGGCAAGAGGGGAGGGCTTAAGGGCTCAGGTAATGGAAGGAGGGTTTTGCTGGGGGGGCCATTTGCTGAAGACGGCGTCGGTGGTGAGTGACGGGTGGTTGTGCTCACCTAGTGTAGGTGAGGGGCGCCCCTACATGTACTTAAAATACATCTTACTCGGACCGCATCTTTAACCCGTGTTCAAACGTATAGAGCCCCAAGATGCTTCCTGATCGTTCCCAGACCCTTTACGCTGCCCCAGCCACCGTCTTAACCAGCCCCTCCCCCCCCCCCCACCCGTGTTGATGCAAGGCCCAACAACAACAACAGAGAAGGCAACTTTTCCCCCAGGTATCACATCACAATTTCATTATAATTGTCTGCAGATAGTTTGGTGTGTACTCGAGACGCTCCCCTGAGTCTTAATGGTCTTCCTGGCTGTTGTTGTTGGTATGTACATACATACATACATACATACATACATACATACATACATACATACATACATACATACATACATACATACATACATACTTGTATGTATGGGCCTGGTACATACGGGGGCGGGAGGGCCCTGGTAGCCTGGAGGATAGCGCGCAGGACTCGTAATTCTATGGCGCGGGTTCGATTCCTGCACGAGGCAGAAACAAATGGGCAAAGTTTCTTTCACCCTGAATTTCCCTGTTACCTAGCAGTAAATAGGTGCCTGGGAGTTAGTCAACTGTCACGGGCTGCTTCCTGGTGTGTGTGTGTGTGTGTGTGGTGTGGGGAAAAAAAGTAGTTAGTAAACAGTTGATTGACAGTTGAGAGGCGGGCCGAAAGAGCAAAGCTCAACCCCCGCAAACACAACTAGGTGAATACAACTAGGTGAATACATATATTTTTCTGTATACTTGTGTAGCAAGCGTTCCGTTAGGTATATTTGGGTAAATAAATATGCTTCATGCTTTAAAGTATTTCTTTGCTTCCTTTGCAAACCTTTCTATGCTTCAAACTATTTTCTTGGTGTCAGTATTACTTTAAGAAGAACAGTCAAGTTAACGGAATTCAAAGGAGCTAAAGAAGGTTTCTTTGCCCTGAATTTCGGATAACTTGATTGCTCTTCTTAAAGGTGATACCAAGAAAATAGCTAGAAGCATTGAGACGTTATACTATGTAAGGTCAACAACGCCAAATATGCGGTCATATCTAACCAAATATGCGGTCATATCTAACCAAATATGCGGTCATATCTAACCAAATATGCGGTCATATCTAACCAAATATGCGGTCATATCTAATCAAATGTGCTCGGTTAAACAGGAAACACCCCTCCCCCCCCCCCCCTCCCCCAACACACACAATTATATAATAATAATTGACCACAAAAGGTCAGAACACTGAACTCAACAAATGCAAAAGAAAGCACAATGAATGCCTAGTGTTTTTTTCACCTCGGCGGAAGCTTTCAGCTTTACAACCTTCGTGAGAGATGGTGAGGCAGTAAATGGAGCACACGAGACAAGGGACCAGTCTTACATGTGAGAGTAGCAGAGAGAGAGCCAGAGAGAGAGAGGGGAGAGTCATAGAGAGAGAGGGGGAGAGTCATAGAGAGAGAGGGGGAGAGTCATAGAGAGAGAGGGGGAGAGTCATAGAGAGAGAGAAAGGGAGTCATAGAGAGAGAGAAAGGGAGTCATAGAGAGAGAGAAAGGGAGTCATAGAGAGAGAGAAAGGGAGTCATAGAGAGAGAGAAAGGGAGTCATAGAGAGAGAGAAAGGGAGTCATAGAGAGAGAGAGAAAGGGAGTCATAGAGAGAGAGAAAGGGAGTCATAGAGAGAGAGAAAGGGAGTCATAGAGAGAGAGAAAGGGAGTCATAGAGAGAGAGAAAGGGAGTCATAGAGAGAGAGAAAGGGAGTCATAGAGAGAGAGAAAGGGAGTCATAGAGAGAGAGAAAGGGAGTCATAGAGAGAGAGAAAGAGAGTCATAGAGAGAGAGAGAGAGAGAGTCATAGAGAGAAAGAGTCATAGAGAGAAAGAGAGTCATAGAGAGAGAGAAAGAGAGTCATAGAGAGGGAGAGAGAGAGAAAGAGAGTCATAGAGAGAGAGAGAAAGAGAGTCATAGAGAGAGAGAGAAAGAGAGTCATAGAGAGAGAGAGAAAGAGAGTCATAGAGAGAGAGAGAAAGAGAGTCATAGAGAGAGAGAGAAAGAGAGTCATAGAGAGAGAGAGAAAGAGAGTCATAGAGAGAGAGAGAAAGAGAGTCATAGAGAGAGAGAGAAAGAGAGTCATAGAGAGAGAGAGAAAGAGAGTCATAGAGAGAGAGAGAAAGAGAGTCATAGAGAGAGAGAGAAAGAGAGTCATAGAGAGAGAGAGAAAGAGAGTCATAGAGAGAGAGAGAAAGAGAGTCATAGAGAGAGAGAGAAAGAGAGTCATAGAGAGAGAGAGAAAGAGAGTCATAGAGAGAGAGAGAAAGAGAGTCATAGAGAGAGGGGGGAAGAGTCATAGAGAGATACAGCAGGTTGGGCGAGAGACATTACCAACGCTGAAAGTCGAAGTGATAGATTATTTACATTATTGAGAAGTTTGTGTGTTAATCTCTCGCTCTCAACGCCCCATGAGACATAGTCCTCACTTGTGCTGTGTCGTCAGGAGGGGGGGGGGGGGTATTGGGCAGGTAGAATACTCATCTAGGTGTGCTTGCTGGGGGTTGAGCTTTGGCTTTATGGTCCCGCCTCTCAACTGTCAATCAACTGGTGTACAGGTTCCTGAGCCTATTGGGCTCTATCATATCTACACTTGAAACTGTGTATGGAGTCAGCCTCCACCACATTACTGCCTAATGCATGTAGTGCTACTGAAGATGCCAGGGGCTCAAATGTATGAGTTGAAAGAGAAGTGTTGTGATCAGTTTTGAGCACGTCACATGCTGTGTTTGGGAGGTAATAGGTTGGTGAGTGGGAGTATTGATTGAGCCCCGGGTAGACGCTCAATCGAGATACGATTGAGCGCTCGTATGTGAGCGCTCAGATACGAGCACTCAGAGAAACATGTTAATTTCTCCCTTGTTACTTAGGATGCTTTTTGTTGTTAATGATTATTATGTATGTGTCAGTAATCACTCTTCTCTGATAATATCCGGGACTTAATGGACGCTTAATACGGCTTAAATGTTTACTCTTAACACCTGCTACTGTAGAGGCTGTGTACTGTACTATAGAGGCTCTCCTGACGACGCTCTGTTTGACGTCCATCCCGTCCTCTTGAGCTGCCACAACGGACAAAAATAAGGGCTACTAAAACGCACGAACCTAACCAACCCTCCCAACCTAACCGTCCTATACATAGAAAACGTGTGGTACGCTATGTCTCATAATCGCTTTACTTTGTGCCTTGGGGATTATAGTGTCAAAATACTAATGTATTATTTGAGAGGACAGGTTAAGACATCACCAGGTTGATGGGGTTCTGGGAGTTCTTCTACTCCCCAAGCCCGGCCCGAGGCCAGGCTTGACTTGTGAGAGTTTGGTCCACCAGGCTGTTGCTTGGAGCGGCCCGCAGGCCCACCACAGCCCGGTCTAGACATCAGGTAGTGATGTAGTGGAGTAAGGGCTGTGGTGGTGGTGTAGAAGACACTGACAAACTGATATAAATAAACTTTTCAATTGGGCAACGAAAAATGACATGTTTAATAGTGATAAATTTCAAATAGGTAAAATAAAAATGAACATTCAAAGCACTAGAGAGTACAGGACGCAGTCAGACCCACTCATAGACCCAGAACAATAATTAAAGTATCTGGGAAAAAATAATGTCAGACGACCTGAAGTTTAGTGAGAATAACAAAGCAATTATAGCATCACCAGGAAAATAATAGGGTGGATTATGAGACCATTGAAATCTAAGGATCCTATTACAATGATTGTACTTTACAAGTCACTTGTACTCTCCTGCCTTGAGTGCTGCTCAGTACTCGCGTCCCTCACAAAGCAGGATAGATTTCTGAAAAAGAAGGATTACAGAGAATATATACGTGCTGTATTTGTTCTCTGTATTACTATAGTGGATTCTGTGCTAACGGGCCGCTCCGAGCAACAGCCTGTTGAAATTGAAATTGAAATAAGTTTATTGAGGTAAAATACACGTGAAGGGATGAGGTAGCTCAAGCTATTCTCACCCCGTTCAGTACAACGTGTTAGTACATACATAGACACACATCACAAACAATAAACCTGTTACCAAACATTCTGAGAGATAAACATGTACATTTCCTCCTTCACAAGTGGTATGGTATCAGACGTACACAAATACTTTTATGACCTAGTTATACGGATAATTCAACAAAATATTACAGTCTTGGTGCAAAATTCTTATATCTCTCAAGAATATCATCAACCTTTCCTTTGTGACACATCCAGGCTATTTGCTCAGGAACAGTCCTTATCTCAGTGTTTCTAAATACATTAATCAACGGACAATCAAGAACATAATGGGCAAGGGTGTGAGACCTTAACATACCACATAGTTTACACTTCGTGTCATTATCATGAACGCCTATCCCATATTCCCAGTAATATTTGTACCCAAGCCTGAGCCGCATGTACACAGAGTCACTCCAAGCATTTCTCCTTTTACCATAAGTGAAAAGGGTGTTTTGACTCACATGTAGTGTTGCATGGTTAGACTTCTCTCATACATTATCCCTCTCCTCTCCACTCCTGCCTGTGCCTGAATATTTCTGATTTTGCTTCTTATTTGTCTCATTGTGAATTCACATTCAATGTCAATTTGTGGTTTTGATGTGGCACGTTTGGCCAAGTCATCCGCCACCTCGTTGAGCACTATTCCAACATGAGATGGAATCCACATGAATTTCACACTATGACCTTTCAGCTGTATCTCAGCTATTATTCTCTTACAATCCTCAACTATAGACATGAAGACTGGGTTTCGACTGTTTAAGGACTCCAGTGCTCCTCGGCTATCGACAAATACAAAAACATTTTTGTCGTCATGACGTACTTCCTCCAAACACGCCAGAATGGCCTGCAGTTCAGCTTGTGTGGATGATATATAATTACTAAGCCGGAGTTCAATTTTCCTGTCCACAGTCCCAAACTCCGTATATTCCCTTATTAGGACACCACACCCTGCCCTGCCATCCTCCGCCACCGACCCGTCGCAATATACATGTAAACAGCCTGTTGGACCAAGTTACCACAAGACAAGCCTGACCCCCCAAGCCGGGGTTTGGTAGATGATCTATCACCCACTCCAGGTATACTGCAGGTATACTCCAGGTATACTGCAGGTATGGTGTAGTGGAGCAGGTGGTGGTGTAGAGGAGAAGTATGGAAGGGGCGCCCCGAGGCGGCCACAAGTCAAACTCCGCGCTACAAACTTCTCTTCTTCACTGGCTTTATCCTCAAATTACTTTGGAAACGTATCCAACTTTTGTTTTAAAAGGTTTTTGGAATCCTTCTCCCCCCCCCCCCCTTTTTTTTCTCGTCAGGACCGCACAATTTTCCTGTAAAATTGTGTTGGATGGTTATAGTGGTGGTGGTTATAGTGGTGGTGGTTGTAGTGGTGGTGGTTGTAGTGGTGGTGGTTATAGCGGTGGTGGTTGTCGTGGTGGTGGTTATAGTGGTGGTGGTTGTAGTGGTGGTGGTTGTAGTGGTGGTGGTTATAGCGGTGGTGGTTGTCGTGGTGGTGGTTATAGTGGTGGTGGTTGTAGTGGTGGTGGTTGTAGTGGTGGTGGTTGTAGTGGTGGTGGTTGTCGTGGTGGTGGTTGTCGTGGTGGTAGTTGTATTGGTGGTGGTTGTAGTGGTTGTCGTGGTGGTGGTTGTCGTGGTGGTGGTTGTAGTGGTGGTGGTTGTAGTGGTGGTGGTTGTCGTGGTGGTGGTTGTCGTGGTGGTGGTTGTCGTGGTGGTGGTTGTCGTGGTGGTGGTTGTCGTGGTGGTGGTTGTCGTGGTGGTGGTTGTAGTGGTGGTGGTTGTCGTGGTGGTAGTTGTATTGGTGGTGGTTGTAGTGGTTGTCGTGGTGGTGGTTGTCGTGGTGGTGGTTGTAGTGGTGGTGGTGGTTGTAGTGGTGGTGGTGGTTGTCGTGGTGGTGGTTGTCGTGGTGGTGGTTGTCGTGGTGGTGGTTGTCGTGGTGGTGGTTGTCGTGGTGGTGGTTGTAGTGGTTGTCGTGGTGGTGGTTGTCGTGGTGATGGTTGTAGTGGTGGTGGTTGTCGTGGTGGTGGTTGTAGTGGTGGTGGTTGTCGTGGTGGTGGTTGTAGTGGTGGTGGTTATGGGTGGTTGTGGTAGTACTTGGCTAACAGTGACTAAGGATCAGTGAGGTCTACCTCTTAATAACATTGTTGTACCTGTTGTGTTATAATTTAACTCTTACGTTTAATTTCTTTATCGACTGTGGCTTTTTAAAAATTGTGGATGGAGGTGGCTTCCACGACTTTTTCTTCCTGTGTTTTCAGCTCGTACATCACCCGTACTATCTTGAGATGATTTCGGGGCTTTTAGTGTCCCCGCGGCCCGGTCCTCGACCAGGCCTCCACCCCCAGGAAGCAGCCCGTGACAGCTGACTAACACTCAAGTACCTATTTTACTGCTAGGTAACAAGGGCATAGGGTGAAAGAAACTGCCCATTGTTTCTCGCCGGCGCCTGGGATCGAACCCAGGATCAAAAGACCAGCGTGCTGTCCGCTCGGCCGACCGGCTCCACTCGACCGACTACTAGATACAAGTATTTCATTTTCTTCGACTCGTTTGAATTTCCAGGTTCCACCTATGTCCTTTCGTCGCTCTCTCAGTTGAAAGAGGCTGTCCTTGTCAGCCTTGTCTGTTCTCCTCCTCCTGGGTATCTTGTATGTTGGGATCATATCCCTTGTGTTTCTTCTGTCCTCTTGTGTTGTGAGGTCCAGTTCCCGTGACACTAATCTTGTTACTAAGCTTTGTGCTTCTCAATTTCAGTGTTATGCTTCGCAAAGTGCGGACTCCAGGCTGGTGCTGCATATTCCAGTATTGATCTAACACAGACTGCATAGTTTATCTTAAAGGAGTTCTTAATTAGGGGGTTAATGATGGTTATATATGTGAGGGTTGTTAATAGGTTGTTAAATACACCTAATGACGCAAGGTCGGTGCTGGTTATGATGAGGGAATGTTAGGGAGGTTGGAAGATATGGAAAGAAATGCAGAATAGAAACAGTTAAGAGTAGAGATGCCATAGGCACAATCAGAGAACACTGTCTTCTTGAGGTTATCTTGAGATGATTTCGGGGCTTTTAGTGTTCCCGCGGCCCGGTCCTCGACCAGGTCTCCACCCCCAGGAAGCAGCCCGTGACAGCTGACTAACACCCAGGTACCTATTTTTACTGCTAGGTAACAGGGGCTGCCCATTGTTTCTCGCCGGCGCCTGGGATGGAACCCAGGACCACAGGATCAAGTCCAGTGTGCTGTCCGCTCGGCCAACCGGCTCCCCTAACAGTGTCTGAACATCAGAGGTCCTTAACACCCTCCCAGCAAGCATTAGAAATACTGCCGGAACAAAGGTGGATGTATTCAATAGACACTTAGATAAGTTCTTGCAAGAAGTGCCGGACCAACCAGGCTGTGGTGAATATGTGGGCCTGTGGACCGCTCCAAGCAACAGTCTGTTGGACCAAGTTATCACAAGTCGAGCCTGGGCCTCAGGCCAGGCTCGGGGGAGTAGAACAACTCCCAGAAACCCTCTCCAGGTATGTTCCAGGTAGACACGGCAGCAGTGGGAGCCAGGCGACTCTACCCTACACCTGAGGAGTCAGCTGGGGGGGGGGGCGGTGGTGTAGGCTTACCAAGATAATTAAGGCAGAAAGTCTGCGTATTCCCGGGACGCCAGGATCAGCCTTCCCTTATATAATTAGGCTCACCGTGCCCAAGTGTATCCAGTCTGCGGGGATTAATTATCCCTGTGGTGTCTGTTACCACCCTGGGGGGGGAAGGGGGGTCCACCATCACCACAATCATCACCACAATCACCACCAATCATCGCCACGACACTGAAGGGGCGGGGGGGGGGGGGCCATGCGCCAGGTGTGTGTGTTTACTAGTTGTGTTTTGCGGGGGTTGAGCTTTGCTCTTTCGGCCCGCTTTTTTTTTTTTTTTTTTTTTTTTTTTTTTCCCCCACACCACACACACACACCCCAGGAAGCAGCCCGTTACAGCTGACTAACTCCCAGGTACCTATTTACTGCTAGGTAACAGGGGCACTTAGGGTGAAAGAAACTTTGCCCATTTGTTTCTGCCTCGTGCGGGAATCGAACCCGCGCCACAGAATTACGAGTCCTGCGCGCTATCCACCAGGCTACGAGGCCCCGATACCTAGTTGGTACCTAGTTGTGTTCTACCAAGTGTTCATGTGAGAAAATGATGTGAGGGAAGTCGATGTTTTGGAACCCTGGTCCCTGGCACAGGTTTTGCCGTCTGGGCCGTGATCGTCGGTGGTTCGATCCCATCTGCGGCTCCAATTTTTCTTAACGCGTTCTTGTGATTCGTTGTGTTTCACTGTGTGGGTCCAGGGATGACGGGACTGGTGATCTCTCATCCGTACTGTCTCTCTCTGTGTGTCTGTCTGTCTGTCTGTCTGTCTGTCTCTCTCTATGTCTGTGTGTGTGTGTTGTGTGTGTCTGTCTCTCTCTCTGTCTCTCTCTCCCTCTCCTCTCTCTCTCCTCTCTCTCTCCCTCTCCTTCCTATCTTCGCGTGTCCTCCATGTACATTCTTCCCATTTGAAGTTTGTTGATCCACAGAGGAAGATCTTAATGATGAGACTTGAAACTTGGCAGTAGTAGGCGGAGTGGACTTAACAACTATCTCCATGAGTTTCATGAAATTTTCAGTAAAACCTGCCATGAATTTTGGCGCGAGGCCCGGCTTTAAGAAGATTTTGTGCCCTTTTTTTTTATTCCCCTCTCGCCCCCTCTCCCCCCTCCCCCCATCCCTCCCCCCTCCCCCCATCCCTCCCCCCATCCCTCCCCCCTCCCCCCATCCCTCCCCCCATCCCTCCCCCCTCCCCCCATCCCTCCCCCTCTCCCCCCTCTTCCCATTAAAGTCTTTAGTGTTGCTCCTTCAACAATGCATGTCGTCAAAATTTCCACTTGGATAGTTTAAGTTCTCTTGGCTGTCTGTGTTGCGACCAGTCCTCAGGCTAGGCTAAGTTAGGTTAAGTTAGGTTAGGTTAGGTTAAGTTAGGTTAGGTTAAGTTAGGTTAGGTTAAGTTAGGTTAGGTTAAGTTAGGTTAAGTTAGGTTAGGTTAAGTTAGGTTAGGTTAAGTTAGGTTAGGTTACGTTAGGTTAGGTTAAGTTAGGTTAGGTTAAGTTAGGTTAGGTTAAGTTAGGTTAGGTTAAGTTAGGTTAAGTTAGGTTAGGTTAAGTTAGGTTAGGTTAAGTTAGGTTAAGTTAGGTTAAGTTAGGTTAAGTTAAGTTAGGTTAGGTTAAGTTAGGTTAGGTTAAGTTAGGTTAGGTTAAGTTAGGTTAGGTTAAGTTAGGTTAGGTTAAGTTAGGTTAGGTTAAGTTAGGTTAGGTTAAGTTAGGTTAGGTTAAGTTAGGTTAAGTTACGTTAGGTTAGGTTAAGTTAGGTTAGGTTAAGTTAGGTTAGGTTAGGTTAAGTTAGGTTAAGTTAGGTTAGGTTAAGTTAGGTTAGGTTAAGTTAGGTTAGGTTAAGTTAGGTTAGGTTAAGTTAGGTTAGGTTAAGTTAGGTTAGGTTAAGTTAGGTTAAGTTACGTTAGGTTAGGTTAAGTTAGGTTAGGTTAAGTTAGGTTAGGTTAGGTTAAGTTAGGTTAAGTTAGGTTAGGTTAAGTTAGGTTAGGTTAAGTTAGGTTAGGTTAAGTTAGGTTAGGTTAAGTTAGGTTAGGTTACATTAAGTTACGTTAGGTTACGTTAGGTTACGTTAGGTTACGTTAGGTTAAGTTAGGTTAGGTTAAGTTAGGTTAAGTTAGGTTAGGTTAAGTTAGGTTAGGTTAAGTTAGGTTAGGTTAAGTTAGGTTAGGTTAAGTTAGGTTAGGTTAAGTTAGGTTAGGTTAAGTTAGGTTAGGTTAAGTTAGGTTAGGTTAAGTTAGGTTAGGTTAAGTTAGGTTAGGTTAAGTTAGGTTAAGTTAGGTTAGGTTAGGTTAAGTTAAGTTAGGCTAAGCTAGGCGAAGTGTTTAGCATCCTGTGTGATTCCAACGACGCTTTCGTTTCATTTTTTCGTTTTGTTCACTTGAAATAGGTACTTTTTCAAATATAAATTAATATTTTGTGTAATTGTACAAGTTTGGGTGTAAAGTAGGTTAGGGGTTTAAAATCTGATGATAATTATTCAACCCGTCCTCGGGCCAGGCTCGTTAAAGCGGCAGAGACTGATTATTAACCCACTGTTAGGTCTGAAGGCAATAAGGACTTCCTCGACCACGCGGAAGGGACCTTAAGCCAAGAAACAACAACGTTAAATGTACTAAATAGGGCTAATAGGTTACTGGAGTCCATTTCTAGAAGCGTCAGCAATTAGACACCTAATGTTATGCTTCAGCATAACATTTATTTTGCTCCCTGTTAGGCCTCCATTTAGCTCCCTGTTAGGCCCCCATTTAGACTATGTAGTTTAGCTTTGGTCAGCGTTCATGAAGAAGGAACATTTATTAGTTATTTTGCTCCCTGTTAGGCCCCCATTTTGCTCCCTGTTAGGCCCCCATTTTGCTCCCTGTTAGGCCCCCATTTAGACTACGTAGTTTAACTTTGGTCAGCGTCCTTGTAGAATGAACGTTTATCAGATCGAATATATACAAAGAAGAATGAGATAATTATTTTGATTGAGAGCATTTTAATATCTCCTTTAATGACAATAAAAACCTAATTTACATTCTCTGGAAAGACGAATAGTTGGGGATGATATATAAACAAATTAAAGAACGGACATAAAAAAAGGAATTAATATCGTGTTAAAAATAACAAGACAAAATAGAACACGAAATGGTGAAGACAGACGGGATACGTTTGGAGTCAGGAATGCCCTGGGTAAATATTGGTTTTGAAATTGGTTTGTTGATTTATTTAGGTTCAACACTAATGGTGATGCTTTTTGTGTGTTTCCAGGTACGACGAGTGTTGCAGCCTTGAGGCCTCGGGGGGTTCAGTCCAGCTTGCTGTTCCCCTCATCACTGTGAGTGTTGCTGTGTGTCTGCTTGTGTGTGTGTGTGTGTGTGTTGCTTTGCGTTTCTGTGCTTGTATGTGTTACTGTCTGTGTCTGGTGTTTTCAGGTCGTCGAGACACACACACACACACACACACACACACACACACACACACACACACACACACACACACACACACACACACACACACAATAAACAATTAAACTTCTCCAACTTTTCTGACCCCCAAAATTTCTGGCGTGATGAAGACCATTGACTCAGATCAAGAATTACCGCTAATGATGTGTTCATTATAGTGTCATCAGCAGCTGGTAGCGAGAATCAGTTTCTCTTAACTACCTCTTAAAATTAAATTTAGTATCTTCTTCAAACATAGCTGCCCCGAAATCATCTCAAGATAACCTCAAGATAGCTGCCGCTACCATTACAGAAGTTTGCGGTGGATATATGTGGGCCTGCGGGCCGCTCCAAGCAACAGTCTTCTAGATCAAGTTATCAATGGGGATGGGCTTGGGGAGTAGAACAAACCAAAGAGCTCACCTTCAGTCACTCATATTCATGCTCACTATCTCGCTAAGGTCACTATATCATACCAGCCGCGAATTGTTAAGTGTTCACCATTCTCTTCTAGTGTCATAATTTCTGCGGGAGCCTCGCCAATATTAAACCACTAATGAACAAATCTACAAGGGCCGTGACGAGGGTTCGAACCTACGTCCCAGAGGATCGTAGTCTTTTGATGCCGCTGATATCATCAGCGGCATATGCTAGACTGACTGGTCAATTAAACCACTAATTCCGATTCTAGAATTACACACACACACACACACACACACACACACACACACACACACCACATACACACCACATACACCACACACACCCACACCACATACACACCACATACACACCACATACACACCACATACACACCACATACACACCACATACACACCACACACACACCACACACACACACCACACACACACACCACACACACACACCACACACACACACCACACACACACACCACACACACACACACACACACACACACACACACACACACACACACACACACACACACACACACACACACACACACCACACACACCACACACCACACACACACCACACACACACCACACACACACCACACACACACCACACACACACCACACACACACCACACACACAACACACACACAACACACACACACCACACACACCACACACACCACACACACACACACACACACACACACACACACACACACACACACACACACACACACACACACACACCACACACACCACACACACACACACACACACCACACACACGCACACACACACCACACACACGCACACACACACCACACACACCACACACACACACCACACACACACACACCACACACACCACACACACACCACACACACACCACACACACACCACACACACACCACACACACACCACACACACACCACACACACACCACACATACACACACACACACACACACACACACACACACACACACACACACACACACACACCACACACACACACACACACACACACACACACACACACACACACACACCACACACACACACACACACACACACACACATTTTACGTCTAAATTTGAACGCACTCGAGAAATCCGTTAAAGAGAGGTAGTATTAGAAACAAAAAAATGCATCGAAATATTAACGTTTTCTATGCATCGTTCTCAACCGGCTAAGACGTGTTGCTTGAGTCGCAGTACGAGCCTGGGGAGGCTAAACCGTTGCACTTTTGTACGGAGTGGCAGAGAAACCGGCTGCATTATTGAGCAATGTTTTGCACTGCAGTTTGTGGGGTCTGGGATTGAGGCACCCCCCCACCCCTCCCCCCACACTACAATCGGATATAAAGATATAAGCCTTAACCGGATGTTTATCAGGTCTCAGCTTTAAGTGAGATATCACGTCGGTCATGGGGCCGGATATGAGCGAGAGCTGTGCCGGACCTGAGGGTAAGCATGAGGCCGGATAAGAGCGAGAGATGGGCCGGATAAGAGCGATAGTTGGGCCGGACCTGAGGGAAGCATGAGGCCGGATAAGAGCGAGAGATGGGCCGGATAAGAGCGATAATTGGGCCGGACCTGAGGGAAGCATGAGGCCGGATAAGAGCGAGAGACGGGCCGGATAAGAGCGATAGTTGGGCCGGACCTGAGGGAAGCATGAGGCCGGATAAGAGCGAGAGATGGGCCGGATAAGAGCGATAGTTGTGCCGGACCTGAGGGAAGCATGAGGCCGGATAAGAGCGAGAGATGGGCCGGATAAGAGCGATAGTTGTGCCGGACCTGAGGGTAAGCATGAGGCCGGATAAGAGCGATAGTTGGGCCGGACCTGAGGGAAGGAGGGCCGGTAATGAAGACAGGGAGCCGGATGCGGCCCTACACACCCAGCTGTAGATGGGCGCCTAAATAGTCTGGTCTGACCCACTATTTTGATGTATTGAACTTTGTTGCCTGTTGCGTTGGGTGCTTGAACAACCAGGCATGGACATACCCTAGCAAATATACATTTAATACTATGTATCAAATGTATGTCCCCCCCCCCCTCTATGTATACTCCAGGTGGAAAATACATTACATTAGTGGGTGTGGCCGTATAAGTGTGACAATGAGAAAATAGGCTCGAAGAGCGAACTTTAAAAACTCCCCCAAAAATATGATGGTTTTAGGGGGTTATCGGGGGCCACAGTGTGAAAAGTTATATGGTTGTTGTGGACGGCCGGTCACCTCACTCATCGGGTAATGGCTTACCGACCTCATCCAGGCGGTGACCTTTTCGTGGGACTGCCCCATAAAGGGAGGGGTTGACGTGGGTTAACTGCCGCTGAGGTGGCACTCTGATGGTCCCAGTAGACAGGGGAAGGACCCTCCTGAAGGTGAGGCAGGCGACGCCCCTGGAGAAGGCTCTTGAGAGCAACTGGTAATTAACACACTCCTAGTCTCATCCCTGGGCGTGGGTTCCCTTAGGTACATTCTTCACCACGGTCGCTCGTCTCCTCGTCAGGCAGCTGGTCCTCGTCACACCGGCAAAAGTAACTCGTTACCACGCCCCCGTCGGGGCGGTCAGGTCGTTGGGGTGTAGCCGTCATACTTGTGGTCAACTTGTTGAGCAGAGGTAAACACAGGGAGTCATCAGAGCGGCCAGGCCCTGCCCCCTGTGTCAACACACTCCCCTCTGTTCTCTCCCCTCGCTCTCTCCCTCATTCCCTCCCTCCCTCTCGGATAACAATTACAAACACAAAAATATACAATCAAACAGTCACTTCAAACACCGTGACCCAAGAGTGTTGGAACACACTTGTGTATTTGAGTGTAGATACACATGGCGTGGACAGCCGCCACTGCTACTCGGGTGACAAGGACATTGAAAGAAACACTAACGGTGCAGTGATCTGCACTGATTCAAAACTAGCACTACGAAGCCTTAATAAAAATCGTGCAGAAAATTTTGCGATAGTTGCTGAAATCAAGAGAGCTGCGAGAGTACTAACCAATCAGGGAAGAGTCGTCAAATTCCTGTGGATCCCCTCCCATGTTGGTCTCTGTGGATATGAACGAGCAGATGTGCTGGCTGCTGAAGGCGCTGAAGGAGACCATATTGAATACTACATGCCTAAGACTCTGCTACAAATTAGAGGTATTATCAGGCAACATCACCGTGACAAGGTAACAGAGGAAAGGAGGATAGAAGCACAAACCAGTGAATCTGTACGATGGTACAATGCGGTTGCAGCTGGCAATCCTAATCAATATGGACGAAGAGGAGGAGGACGCGGGAGAGAATCAGTAATAGCAAGAATTCGTCTTGGATACAAATATCCATGGAGATTCAGGATGGAAATGACAGCCGAGCAGAGGAGTTGCAGAATCTGTGGTGAGAGTGACGGACATCGCCTTGACCACTACCTGAGAGAATGTGAATATCTAAGAGATATTAGAAATGTGTGGTGCATAGTAAACCTCACATTGTTGAGTTATTGAGAAAATATTATCTGTCAAATAAAAAATGCTGTTCTCAAAAGATTTCCCCATTTTGTACCCCGCAAGATAACGTAAGTTTTTAAAAGTTGACGAATGTTAATCGTCTTGTTTTAGGAGCTGTTCACTTGAGACAGTTTTAAGCAAGTCCCAGCTATGTCTAGGTACAAGTGACAGGATGAACAACTCAACGGGTTTTCTTCCTATTGGGGAGTGTTACACATGCTGCTATGGCGGTGTGTCCACTCACAGGATGAGTGACGCTGCCCAATACTGTCACTAAGGCGGTGTGTCCACTCACAGGATGAGTGACGCTGCCCTATACTGTCACTATGGCGGTGTGTCCACTCACAGGACAAGTGACGCTGCCCAATACTGTCACTATGGCGGTGTGTCCACTCACAGGACGAGTGACGCTGCCCAATACTATCACTAAGGCGGTGTGTCCACTCACAGGATGAGTGACGCTGCCCAATACTGTCACTAAGACGGTGTGTCCACTCACAGGATGAGTGACGCTGCCCAATACTGTCACTATGGCGGTGTGTGTCCACTCACAGAATGAGTGACACTGCCCTATACTGTCACTATGGCGGTGTGTCCACTCACAGGATGAGTGACGCTGCCCAATACTGTCACTATGGCGGTGTGTCCACTCAAAGGATGAGTGACGCTGCCCAATACTGTCACTATGGCGGTGTGTCCACTCAAAGGATGAGTGACGCTGCCCAATACTGTCACTATGGCGGTGTGTCCACTCACAGGACGAGTGACGCTGCCCAATACTGTCACTATGGCGGTGTGTCCACTCACAGGATGAGTGACGCTGCCCAATACTGTCACTATGGCGGTGTGTCCACTCAAAGGATGAGTGACGCTGCCCAATACTGTCACTATGGCGGTGTGTCCACTCACATGATGAGTGACGCTGCCCAATACTGTCACTATGGCGGTGTGTCCACTCACAGGACGAGTGACGCTGCCCAATACTGTCACTATGGCGGTGTGTCCACTCACAGGATGAGTGACGCTGCCCAATACTGTCACTATGGCGGTGTGTCCACTCACAGGATGAGTGGCGCTGCCCAATACTGTCACTATGGCGGTGTGTCCACTCACAGAGGATGAGTGACGCTGCCCAATAAACTCGCCCCTCGGGGCAAAAATTAAATAAAAAAACAATTTATGGTGGGACCCACCAGGCTGTTAATGCTGGCCTCGGATTCACACAACCATCAATGCCAGAGGCAACACTGAGTATACGTCGCAATTTTAACGAAATCAACCAATAAATTAGAAACGCAACGTGCTAATATAGAACACCATAATAGTGACGTTTTGTATGCGTAAGTCGTTTGATTGGGTTCGTACGCTTCTAGTTGGGGGAAACAGTTGCATTTTTAACGGAGTGACCAATGGAGAGAACGTAGTCATCTTCCCACTACTACGGAACAACCGTGGACATCTTCAAGAAAAAACTGGACCGTTTTCTAAGAGAAGTTCCGGACCAACCGGGCTGTGGTGGGTATGTGGGCCTGCGGGCCGCTCCAAGCAACAGCCTGGTGGACCAAACTCTCACAAGTCGAGCCTGGCCTCGGCCGGGCTTGGGGAGTAGAAGAACTCCCAGAACCCCATCAACCAGGTATCATCCCACACCCAACACGTTGAAAACAACAGTGAAACCCACCTTAAGATATATGTAAATATTATACAAAGGGGAATGTGATGGCCGCTCCTGAACACACACTGGCGAAAATGTCGATAATGATGTCCACACTCAACTTTGGGGGTGTAGGAGCAGGATAATACTGTCCACACTCAACCTTGGGGTGTAGGAGCAGGATAATACTGTCCACAGTCAACCTTGGGGGTGTAGGAGCAGGATAATACTGTCCACAGTCAACCTTGGGGGTGTAGGAGCAGGATAATACTGTCTACACTCAACTTTGGGGGTGTAGGAGCAGGATAATACTGTCCACAGTCAACCTTGGGGGTGTAGGAGCAGGATAATACTGTCCACAGTCAACCTTGGGGGTGTAGGAGCAGGATAATACTGTCCATGTTTAACCTTGTGGGTGTAGGAGCAGGATAATACTGTCCATGTTTAACCTTGTGGGTGTAGGAGCAGGATAATACTGTCCATGTTTAACCTTGGGGGTGTAGGAGCAGGATAATACTGTCCACAGTCAACCTTGGGGGTGTAGGAGCAGGATAATACTGTCCACAGTCAACCTTGGGGGTGTAGGAGCAGGATAATACTGTCCACAGTCAACCTTGGGGGTGTAGGAGCAGGATAATACTGTCCACAGTCAACCTTGGGGGTGTAGGAGCAGGATAATACTGTCCATGTTTAACCTTGTGGGTGTAGGAGCAGGATAATACTGTCCATGTTTAACCTTGTGGGTGTAGGAGCAGGATAATACTGTCCATGTTTAACCTTGGGGGTGTAGGAGCAGGATAATACTGTCCACAGTCAACCTTGGGGGTGTAGGAGCAGGATAATACTGTCCACAGTCAACCTTGGGGGTGTAGGAGCAGGATAATACTGTCCATGTTTAACCTTGGGGGTGTAGGAGCAGGATAATACTGTCCACAGTCAACCTTGGGGGTGTAGGAGCAGGATAATACTGTCCACAGTCAACCTTGGGGGTGTAGGAGCAGGATAATACTGTCCACAGTCAACCTTGGGGGTGTAGGAGCAGGATAATACTGTCCACAGTCAACCTTGGGGGTGTAGGAGCAGGATAATACTGTCCACAGTCAACCTTGGGGGTGTAGGAGCAGGATAATACTGTCCATGTTTAACCTTGTGGGTGTAGGAGCAGGATAATACTGTCCATGTTTAACCTTGTGGGTGTAGGAGCAGGATAATACTGTCCATGTTTAACCTTGTGGGTGTAGGAGCAGGATAATACTGTCCATGTTTAACCTTGGGGGTGTAGGAGCAGGATAATACTGTCCACACTCAACCTTGAGGGTGTAGGAGCAGCTAGGATAGAGGGGGGGGGGGGGACAGACACTTGGACTTAGGCTATCGGACCTTGACCTAGCATGTCAACATTTTGGTACCTGGATTGTACCTGGATGGGGGTTCGGGAGTACTTCTATTCACCACTATTATATGACTGGGCAATATTATATGACTTGTGAGAGTTTGGTCCACTAGGCTGTTGCTTGGAGCGGCCCACAGGCCCACATATCCACCACAGCCCGGTTGGTCCAACACTCCTTGGAGGAAACAATCTAGTTTCCTCTTGAAGATGTCCACGGTTGTTCCGGCAATATTTCTTATGCTTGCTGGGAGGACGTTGAACAACCGCGGACCTCTGATGTTTATACAGTGTTCTCTGATTGTGCCTATGGCACCTCTGCTCTTCACTGGTTCTATTCTGCATTTTCTTCCATATCGTTCACTCCAGTACGTTGTTATTTTACTGTGTAAATTTGGGACTTGGCCCTTCAGAATTTCCCATGTATATATTATTTGATAACCCTCTCGTCTCCTTTCTAGAGAGTACATTTGGAGAGCTTTGAGACGGTCCCAATAGTTTAGGTGTTTGATAGTGTAATTACCTAAGTGTAGTTACAGGATGAGATCTACGCTCGTGGTGTCCCGTCTTCCCAGCACTCTCTGTCATATAGCGCTTTGAAACTACTGACGGTCTTGGCCTCCACCACCTTCTCACCTAGTGTGTGTGTGTGTGTGTGTGTGTGTGTGTGTGTGTGTGTGTGTGTGTGTGTGTGTGTGTGTGTGTGTGTGCGTGCCGTATATGTGATGTCCATATTCCCTCTCTTTCAGCACTCTCTCCATGTAATATATATATACTGCCTGTTGCATGTATTACTGCCTCCCACACACACACACCTGCAGTCAGATATTTAAAATCTGTAAATAATTAACTCTTGTTTACTTCGAATAAGTTAATGAAATCTTTTTCAGAGAAGTTTAAGAAATTGTGGAATATTTCATCCTGGGGTGACACAGGGGCAATAATGCTAGCCTAATATTATAACTTTGGCTGTCGTAAATAGGGAAGTGCAGTTCCTTACCACTCTAACTTGTTTGGTTTAATGGGCGCCGGGCTCCAGCTGACGGGCCCCAGCTGCCGGGCCCCCTTCCTGTGTCGCTGTTTGTAAGACATTTAAAGCATTTAATTCCATGAAGTGCAGTCCGTGTTATGTTTGAGGGGTGCCAGTTAAGGTGATTGAGAGTGCCAACAATCTAGGTGGGTGATGAGAAACTTCTCCCCGCCCCCCCCCCTTTCAGTGAGTGAAGATTAACCTCCGAAGAGAAAATGCAGAATAGAACCAGTGAAGAGCAGAGGTGCCATAGGCACAATCAGAGAACACTGTATAAACATCAGAGGTCCGCGGTTGTTCAACGTCCTCCCAGCGAGCATAAGAAATATTGCCGGAACAACCGTGGACATCTTCAAGAGGAAACTGGATAGTTTTCTTCAAGACCTGCCGAACCAACCGGGCTGTGGTGGATATGTGGGCCTGCGGGCCGCTCCAAGCAACAGCCTGGTGGACCCAGAACCCCATCAAGCAGTATTCTGTTCGTCGTGGCTAATGAAATAATAATTCATCCAGTCTACTACATGCTGGTTTTGCAAGCATGTCAACAATATTATGCTATGAGACGCCAGCATATAATGGGACCTAAAGTGGACCTCAATACAAGCCTGAAATATAGACTTCCTAGCCACCGACAACGGGAGTTATTATATCAAATATATTTGGGCGAGTGTGTGTGTGTCCTGAACTGTTAGTGAGAGTGGTGGAGCACCACCAGGAGAGAGTAGGAATGGCTCCCTCCCCTGGTTCAGTAGTGGCAGGTAGCCAATGTCACCGTAGGTTCCTGGTAGCTGGGTGACTGAACTGTTTAAGTACTCATGACGGGCAATTTCCCTATTTATATATATATATATATATATATATATATATATATATATATATATATATATATATATATATATATATATATTACAGGGATTGTCACTCTCTCATTTTGGATCATTCCGTCGTCACCTGGGTGACTAATGCCAGGTGAACGCCCCACCTTGTCAGGTAACTCAACCCTCGCACCGTTTAACCTTTGAAACACCCGCCGAGTAACCTTTAAGGCTTTCATCAGACGGTATTTAGTTGTGTGTCTGGGTGAGATGGTGAGGAAGGAGGAGCTGGAGAGGGGTGTGAACCTGAGAGGCGAGGAGAAGGACAAACTGGAGTTAGAAGAGATGGAGAAGCTGAAGCAGCAGCAGCAGCAGCTGGAGCAGCAGCAGCAGCTGGAGCAGCAGCAGCTGGAGCAGCAGCAGCTGGAGCAGCAGCAGCAGCTAGAGCAGCAGCAGCAGCTGGAGCAGCAGCTAGAGCAGCAGCAGCAGCTAGAGCAGCAGCAGCAGCTGGAGCAGCAGCAGCAGCTGGAGCAGCAGCAGCAGCTGGAGCAGCAGCAGCAGCTGGAGCAGCAGCAGCAGCTGGAGCAGCAGCAGCAGCTGGAGCAGCAGCAGCAGCTGGAGCAGCAGCAGCAGCTGGAGCAGCAGCAGCAGCTGGAGCAGCAGCAGCAGCTGGAGCAGCAGCAGCAGCTGGAGCAGCAGCAGCAGCTGGAGCAGCAGCAGCAGCTGGAGCAGCAGCAGCAGCTGGAGCAGCAGCAGCAGCTGGAGCAGCAGCAGCAGCTAGAGCAGCAGCAGCAGCTGGAGCAGCAGCAGCAGCTAGAGCAGCAGCAGCAGCTGGAGCAGCAGCAGCAGCTGGAGCAGCAGCAGCAGCTAGAGCAGCAGCAGCAGCTGGAGCAGCAGCAGCAGCTGGAGCAGCAGCAGCAGCTGGAGCAGCAGCAGCAGCTGGAGCAGCAGCAGCAGCTGGAGCAGCAGCAGCAGCTGGAGCAGCAGCAGCAGCTAGAGCAGCAGCAGCAGCTGGAGCAGCAGCAGCTGGAGCAGCAGCAGCAGCAGCTGGAGCAGGACGCAGGACGCCTCTTACAGCGCTCGTCTTCAAGATGGCCTTAATTTGGCAGGAGTTTGTTTGGTGTATATTGTGTAGACGATGTGTTTCTGTGCACAAGAGAGGTAGTAAAGCCTTGGCAACAGCCTGTTGGACCAAGTTATCACAAGTCGAGCTCGGGGAGTAGAAGAACTCCCAGAACCCTCTCCAGGTGTGCTCCAGGATATGTTGGTTCATTAAGCGCATGGTTGCCTGTCTGTGTTTCAGAGTACGGGAAAATTTACACACAAAAGATAGTATCCTTAGCGGCAGTGTTCCCATTGAACACTGAAAGCCGGAAAAATCGTCGGTTATCTCTCTCTCTCTCAAGAAGTTCTCGTGCGGGGGAGACATTTCTCAGCTCGGGGGTAAATATCCAGTTGATGTGTGAGATTAAGTCCGTCTCAAGTCCGTCTCCAGGCCGGTGTTGGCCCTATGTCGTAGGTCTACAACAATCAAGTCAATCGAGTTATTAAGGTATGTGGCGGTCTGTGAATGTCATAGTTGTTGGGTCTGGTTTGTTTGTTGGTGCAAGGGGAAGGGCATAGTTTTTAGGAGGTAAGGAGGTAAGTTTACCCACCTTACCCACGGCGTGCGTGTGGGGCCCTGGAGACCACTACGAAGAAAGGCAAAAGCAGTTGTTTCCACTGGAGTTTCCACTAGTTATGTTGTTACAGCCAAAGTTTAATCACAGTCACCGGGAATTAGTTTCCTATGTCTTTTTGTACACTTTATTTGGTCTCTGTTACAGTTGTGTGTCACTTAAGGGGCTCGAGATTGGTCGACTGTAGCCGAGGGTCGACTGTTACCGTTACCTGTGGCAGGTGGTTACCGTTACCTGTGGCAGGTGGTTACCGTTACCTGTGGCAGGTGGCTATACCGTTACCTGTGGCAGGTGGCTATACCGTTACCTGTGGCAGGTGGCTATACCGTTACCTGTGGCAGGTGGCTATACCGTTACCTGTGGCAGGTGGCTATACCGTTACCTGTGGCAGGTGGTTACCGTTACCTGTGGCAGGTGGTTACCGTTACCTGTGGCAGGTGGTTACCGTTACCTGTGGCAGGTGGCTACAGTTACCTGTGGCAGGTGGCTACCGTTACCTGTGGCAGGTGGCTATACCGTTACCTGTGGCAGGTGGCTATACCGTTACCTGTGGCAGGTGGCTATACCGTTACCTGTGGCAGGTGGTTACCGTTACCTGTGGCAGGTGGCTACCGTTACGTGTGGCAGATGGCTACCGTTACCTGTGGCAGGTGGCTACCGTTACCTGTGGCAGGTGGCTACCGTTACCTGTGGCAGGTGGCTACCGAGGGACCGTTCCCTCCCTACAGTCGACCTGTCCTCTCCACTAGTACCTCTCATGTTCTACATTACGGTCACCTTGAGGTTACCTTGAGGTGCTTCCGGGGCTTAGCCTCCCCGCGGCCCGGTCGTCGACCAGGCCTCCTGGTTGCCGGACTGATCAATCAGGCTGTTGGACGCGGCTGCTCGCAGCCTGACGTATCAGTCACAGCCTGGTTGATCAGGTATCCTTTGGATACCAAACAACGGTCCGCAACATACAATTTATAACGTACTATATAAAGTAGGGGGGTTGACATATCTTTCCCCCATTTTCTATGTTTGGGTTAGGTTAGGGTTTGTTTGGGTTCACGGATAAGAACGGGAGCTGTGGACGACACGTGGAGGAGAACAAGTAAACAGAGGTGATAACAGGCTGAGCAACAGAGGTGACGGAGGAAGAGGAGGAACAGTAGAGGAGAATATAGTCAAGGGACACGAGTGTGGGACGCAATGGACAAGATGAAAACAATACAAGCCAATAGGGTGGTATGGAGGGAACACTGTGTGTGTGTGTGTGTGTGTGTGTGTGTGTGTGTGTGTGTGTGTGTGTGTAGGCGGTGTTGATAAACAATGCACAAAAGTGTGTAGGGGAGCAGTTGCTTCATTAAGCGAGGCAGGAGGGGGGGGGGTGGGGGTGTGTGGGGGGGGTGGGGGGGGGCGAGACCGCTGTAATGACATTAAATATTCACCAGATGACATGAGATACGGAGGTGGTTGGGCAGGGTCAACACTGCCACTATTACTCATGCCGGGGGGGGGGAGGGGGGGAGGGAAGAAGCCCCAGCTGTGCCATCTCCACTCACCTGTCGTTACTCACCTGACTTATGTTTAGATATAATTAAAGCTACTAATGAGTAGGGATATACAATGGGGGGGGGGGGGTTAGCCCCCACACAACCTCAACCCCCCTTCTCTCTCTTCCACTCCCTCATACCAGACTACCATATCCTTCCCTCCCTTCCCCCCCCCCCCCCCCCCCTGACCTTTCCTCCCTCTCCCTCACCTTCCCAGGCTTCCAGAGAGGAGCTGAGAGTGTTAGAGACTGCCATCCCAGCGACACTTGGAGGGGGGGGGGATTTTTGTTATTATTATTATTATAAACACATTTAAGTACATGTGCATTTGTGCAGCTACCCTAGACTATATGAAGGGGAGTACAGTGTGTCAAAAAGCTAGCTACGTGATGCTAAAAAAATCCCCATCACACAGGATGGTTAGTCATACAGAGGCATGTGATCAGTAGTCTGCACTGACAGACTCCGGGTGTATTATGAGGATATCTTCAAGAATACGAGAGTGAATAAAGTAATTGCAAAGCTCCAGGTACCTCATGCCAACGGGTCTGAATGGTCTAATAATAACTGGGCATTCGGTGATGTAGTGTGGGAGATCATGCCGTAGTTCCTGCTCACAGAGTTTGCAACTGGAGTGCTCAGGATTGGGAGATCTGTCACCTGTAGCCACCTGCCACAGGTAACGGTAGCCACCTGCCACAGGTAACGGTAGCCCCCTGTCACAGGTAACGGTATAACCACCTGCCACAGGTAACGGTTGCCACCTGTCACAGGTAACGGTAGCCATCTGTCACAGGTAACGGTAGCCACCTGCCACAGTTAACGGTAGCCACCTGCCACAGTTAACGGTATAGCCACCTGCCACAGGTAACGGTATAGCAACCTGCCCACAGGTAACGGTAGTCACCTGCCCACAGGTAACGGTATAGCCACCTGCCACAGGTAACGGTATAGCCACCTGCCACAGGTAACGGTAGCCACCTGCCACAGGTAACGGTATAGCCACCTGCCACAGGTAACGGTATAGCCACCTGCCACAGGTAACGGTATAGCCACCTGCCACAGGTA